>NC_090937.1:1507222544-1507525574 GCF_040938575.1 Ambystoma mexicanum | reverse complement strand
AGGGAGTCTCTTTTCGGGGAAATGTTATATCGACTTATCTTGTTAGACGTTTTATTTAAGTAGTCAAAATGCACGTGGTGCCCAATTTACAGTGCAATGGGAGTCACCTCGAAAAACCATAGTCACCACCCTAGCCTTGTTTTCACTAATATGAATGTATTATCTAATCATAGAACATCCAGCGTGCTCTGCATAATTCTCATAACAAGCCTTGCACACATGAACAGATCTAAAATTGTATTCTGTGGGTAATGCTCAGAAATGTTATTAAGCAAGAAATGATTTTGTTGGATCGGAATGAAACACACTTAAGTTAAAATATTCGAATTCAAATCAAGATGATAAACACTTAGGGGGTAATTCATAGATTTCAGCGCAAAGGCAGCGCACGCGAGCAGCACAGAGAGGGAGCGTGCGCCAGCGTGTGTCAACCGTGTGCGCTAAACAGCATTCAGGCGCACCGCATATTCATGGAATTACCAAGCCATTATGAGCGCTGGTGCAGAGAACATCCTGCAGCGCCAGTTACACCCCCAAGAACACCCCTTGCACAAGGAAAATGCATTGAAATCCCCAATGCAGCGCAAATCACTCACCCTGCACCAGTTTACAGGGCCGGTACACTGTAATCGCAGGAACATACTACGCGCACCCTGCTCATGGCAGTCCAAAGTGTGAAAATGTACTGGTACACCCCTCAGAATATGTGTACCCTGCTCGCGCTAGGTAAATTGCATAGAAAAAGCACCCCCCTGTGACGTGGGCTGCCTGTGGGCATGCCCAGTGTGAATGGGCTGCCTGCGGGGCATGGGGAGGGTGAGTGGGCTGCCTGTGGGGCATGCCCAGGGCGGATGGGGTGCCTGCATATATGTCGGGGTGCGCAAGGAGTCTCACACACGATAGGCCCTGGGTGAGTAGGGTACATGTATTTGGGGGTATGCGGGAAGTCTCACATGCGAAATTCCAGACGAGAGCGGGATATGTGTATTTGGGGGGTACGCGGGAAGTTTCAAATGTGATACTCGGGGCGAGTGCGGGGTATGTGTATTTCGGGGGTACGCGGGGAGTTTCACACGCGATAGGCTTGTGCGAGCGAGGTATGTGTATTTCGGGGGTGCGCGGGAAGTTTCACTTGCGATACTCCAGGTGAGAGTGGGGTACGTGTATTTTGGGGGCATGCAGGGAGTTTTACACACAATAGGCATTGTGCGAGCAGGGTATGTGTATTTTGGGGGTGCGTGGGAAGTTTCACATGCGATACTCCAGGCGAGAGTGGGGTACTGTCATGATTTCTGCCCTTCATGTCCCCAGCCTTCCAAGATGTCAGGCTGGGGCCAGGCCACAATCACCTACATGGCCCTCAAGGGCCTCTCCATCCCTCCAAAGACCCACTTGGAGTCAGACTTGGTGCTTGTTGCACCAGTCTCACTCACTCCCATAGGATAACATTGGGGATTGGACTTGTAGTGCATTGATGGGGACAAGATGGATGCCCCCACATATTTCGGTTCCCAGAACTGCATGTGCAGTCTAGTCTTTTGGGTGTGGTTCAGCCCAGAGACACCTGGGATACCCAGAGACTATTTAAGCCACGCCCAGGTTGAGGAACATGCTTTGTGTTTTCTGCACCTGCAGCGTGACACTCACCGTGTTGGGATCGGTCTCCAGTAGGCCTGCATCTTTCTTCTGCGCTCAGCTCCTGCAAGAACACTGTTAGGAAGAGCCTTACCTTGCAGCGCTTCTTCCCATCATTCATCGCTCCTTCTGTTCTGCGGGCATCTTCGGCGGTGTCATTCCCATCCCGGCACGCCGCTTCCTAAGGAAAAGGGAAAAGAACAGAAAAAAGGCATTAGTAAGCATTCTGCAAATCTTCGCTTATTTTTAAATACTGTACGAGCTTCAAACGCTTACCTGAATCCCAGCCGCTCTGGGGGAACTCTGTCTTTGGAACTTCTCATCCATCTGCAAGATGGAAAAGACACTCCAGGTTAGCGTGGAAACATCTAGAGGCGCTGCATACCGCACTTACTCACCGCATTTGTTCTTCATAACCGGCAGCCACGCTGAAAACGTTGCAGCACCTAAAAGACACAGGAAAAGAACTCAGTTCAATACAAATACGAAAGGGGTGCATCGCGGATCGTGCTCTCACTCACCTTCAGTGCTACTCATCCCAGCAGCACGCCGCCATCCCCGGATGCCGGCCATCATCTAAGGAAGGAAAGGAACGAAGTTAGAGAACTGTTCAAAAGACTCATTATACTTACCTGTCAGACTCTTACCAGTGAAGTAACTAGGCAGCAACGAGCCCACATCAATCAACACGCCCCTTCTCTGAAAGCAGGACGGAGAGCACACTATCCAAGAAAACAAGGTGAGCTGTGGATCAAAGAGAAGGGTTGGACCCCGGGGAAGAAGGGGTTCAAGCACACAGAGACAATAGGTAGTTAAACTCTACCAATCCTGTGTTTCAGGCCCAGTCTCCAGTCGAATAGCCTCCAGGGAAGGGTTTGAGGTCGTAAGAGGTCAGAACAGGCAGAGTGACGTCCCCGTGGATACCAGGTGAGCATTACAGATACGTGTATTTCGGGGCTACGCTGGGAGTTTCACACGCGATAGGCTTTGTGCGAGCGGGGTACGTGTATTTCGGGGGTGTGCAGGAAGTTTTACACACGATACTCCAAGCGAGAGCGGGGTACGTGTATTTAGGGGGGTATGTGGGTAGTTTCACACACAATAGGCCTTGGGCGAGCGGGGTACGTGTATTTTGGGGGTGTGCAGGAAGTTTCACATGCGATACCCTAGGCGAGAGCGGGATACATGTATTTCGGGGGAACGCAGGAAGTTTCACACGCGATAGGCATTGTGCGAGTGGGGTACATGTATTTGGGGGTGCGCGGGAACTTTCACACGTGCTACTCCAGACGCGAGAGCAGGGTACGTCTATTTCGGGGGTACAAGGGCAGTTTCACACGCGATAGGCCTTGTGCGAGTGGGGTACATGTATTTCGGGGTGCGCAAGAAGTTTCATACGTGATATTCCAGGCAAGAGTGGGGTACGTGTATTTCGGGGGTACATGGGGAGTTTCACACGTGATACTCCAGGTGAGAGCGGGGTACTTGTATTTGGGGGGTACATGGGGCGTTTCACACGCGATAGGCCTTGGGCGAGTGGGGTGCATGTATTTTGGGGTGCCTGAGAAGTTTCAGATGCGATACTCCAGGCGAGAGTGAAGTACGTGTATTTTGGGGGTCGCAGGAAGTTTCACTCGCGATAGGCCTTGTGCGAGTGGGGTATGTGTATTTCGGGGGAGCGCAGGAAGTTTCATACGCGATACTCCTGGCGAGAGTGGGGTACGTGTATTTCGGGGGTACGCAGGAAGTTTCACATGTTATTTGGCACTGTGGGCCCTCCCGGGTGTGCGGTTTCCCCCTCCCCATGCCCTGCAGGCAGCCCACACCACAGGGGACTAACCGACAACCCTCACCATGTCCTGCAGGCAGCCCACATTGCACCATGCACTTGTGAGCACACTTTTGAGCCCTGACTCACGTCCCCCCACCCACTCACCCACCCACAATTGATGGGCACCTGCCAGCAGGCCCCGACACATGTACCCCTGCACCCCCACCCACCCCCAGTAGGCCCCGACTCATGTCCCCCCATCCACCCACCATTGACGGGCACCTGCCAGCAGGCCCCAACTCATGTCCCCCTGCACCCCCACCCACCCAGCAGTGACGGGCACCTACCAGCAGGCCCCGATTCATGTCCCCCCACTCACTCACCCACCCACCATTGACGGGCACCTGCCAGCAGGCCCCAACTCATGCCCTCCCACCCACTCACCATTGATGGGCACCTGCCAGCAGGCCCCGACTCATGTCCCCCTGCACCCCCACCCACGCAGCAGTGATGGGCACCTGCCAGCAGGCCCCTACTCATGTCCCCCCACCGATCCACCATTGATGGGCACCTGTCAGCAGGCCCCGACTCATCTCCCCCTGCACACCCACCCACCCAGCAGTGACGGGCACCTGCCAGCAGGCCCCGAGTCATGTCCCCCTGCACCCACACCCCTCCCCCATTGACGTGCACCTGCCAGCAGGCCCTGACTAATATCCCCATGCACCCCCACCCACCCCCAGTGACGGGCACCTGCCAGCAGGCCCTGACTCATGTCACCCCCCAACACATCATCACAATCCACACTCATGGCCCTTATGGCCACCCAAATCCCACGCCACGCCACCCCAGTCCAAACACCCAACCACGTATTCCATCCACTCCACATTGAAATCCCCATGTCATGATAGATCCCAAATGACAAGTATGCACATCAATACATGTCCGTCAGACACACACAATGGAGACAAGTGAATGAGAAAACCCACATCGTGACATGCACGAAACCAATGAGGGAATACCACACAAATGAAGTATGAAAACAAAATGTATTAAATACAAAATCAACGGAATGAAAGAAAATCACACAAGAAAATAAATAATAAATAAAAGGCTAGATGTCCAAAATGAATGAAAAATATATGAATGGTGAATCCAAATAAATCCAAATGAAAATGGCTCCAAAGCGTTCGTCCATCAAACCAAATCCAAAGGTAAATAAAAAATAGAACCATTGCTCTATGGGAAAAAAAAAATGAATGAAGTCAAATCCAGTTGTGAACTATATACAATGTAAAAATCCAGGGTCCATGAGCCCAACAATCCAAAGGAAACCTACAATAAACTCTACCTAATAAATAGCTATATACAAAAAGGTGGGGCATAGTCCATGCACCCCAAATGAAAGAAAAATAGAAAGGAAACCTAACACTAATGAAATATATAAAAAATGGCGGCAGGCAAGTCCTACGGCTCACTTGTTGATTTCCCGAGCCAGGGCATCATCGAATTTCCTCGAGGCACTCAGCCTGCCTCAGCACCCTGTGCATGGAATTCTCCGCCCTGACCATAGTGAGCCGTGCCTCTTCTGGCTGCTGCCGCTCCGCTTCTATTTGCTGGCCCAACCGCTGCCACACGGAAGACACTCCCAATCCAGGGTCCTCCTGCCCTCCGGCCGATGCCTGCCCCTCTGATGTTTATGGCCCGAGCCATCAGCGCTCCCACCTTGAGCTTGCTGCTGTGCATGTGCCCTGCCTGTTGATGCCTGCACGTCCTCCTCCTGCTGGGGTCCAGTTGTTGGGGTGGCCACCCCTGCTGGACATCCGAATCCCAACTGTGGCAGGGATGTGCCCTCCACCAGCCTGGCCGCTGGGTCAGAGGCAGCTCCACAGGGTGCCCAGATGATACTTGGGCCGGAAGATGGCACAGAGAACAAACAGCTCATAGGGGTTCAGTTGTGGAGGGGGTCGGTACAAGGTCCAGCAGACGGAGGAACCCAGCACTGGTGACCCGTCATATTAGGTTGACGCGGTCAATGTGGCATCCGAAATAATGTGCAGAGTACTCAAGAAAACCGTGCACGTCAGCCCGGATGCCACGTTGACGCAACGCCACCCCAGCCAGGACAGGCTCAACACGGTCCCGGATTGCCACGTCTGCAGGGAGAGGAAAGCATGTTGTTGTTTGCACATCCCCTCCCTGAGAACGGGTCTGGACGAAGGCATCACTTCTGGTGTGGGATGTGCAGTCACAGGATCGGCGACAGGATTACACACATGCAACTCTGGGGCTGCCTGTGCTGCCTCGTGTCCCTTCCCCTGGACTGCACCACTAGCACCAGTGGAATCCCCCCTCCAGACCCTGTGTGTGGCCCTTCCATAGTTTTCTTCTCAACCAAACACCCTACCAACCCGGATGACTCTGTGCCATCTTCCTCCATAGGTCCCTGTGGGGTCTCAGCTGCCCCATCTGCTGCCGAGGAGTCCACCTCCAACCTCCCCCTCTTGGATCTACCCTCGGCAGCTGCAGCCACAGACGCGGCACCAGACTCCTCACTCCCTGACGAGATGGCAACTGGGGAGGGGAGCTGGGCCTTGCGTCTCCAGCTGGCGGTGGGAACCCTGCAGCTGTGCTCCACAGCACTGTCTCTGCCCTCTTCATCAGTTGATGCTGCAGACAGGGAGAGACAGAACACAGACATCAGGGCACTGTACATTGGTCTGATATACACATGACAGTTGCACATGGCATCACACTCCCTAACACACATATCATTTCAACGCACACAATGGCACATGCGCAAATTAACAGGAATGTTGCAGCAGGCAGCACCATCCATACACATTCAACAGCATGAACATCCGAAGGTTAGCCTGACATCACATGCAGCACGGGGTGTGCTGAACACATGCACACATGCCACCAGACCTACATGCATCTGTACATCTCCACCACCTGTCGCAGTGAAATCATTGCCATCCATGTCACATGTGCCAATTAGCCTCCTACATGTCAGTGTCGCATGCATCCATGGCGTATCACAGTGGCACACATGTCAAATACACACACATGCACATGTACATTGCGCACATACATGAAGGTGGAACCATCATCCATGTGTCACACCACAACCATGCCACAGTACACACACAGAAATGTCTACATGTGTGCACCAACACATCCATTTGGCCACCATGCATTTGATCGCATACACCATTGATGTGCCTCACACATGACTGGACTCACATGCGGCAGGCTCATGTCCCTGCACATACATATATGTGCATGGGCCTATCAAGACATATGTCCAACCTGCACACTCCTGCCACACCTCAACATGCACAGCGTCCTATCAGTACGCATGTACACTTACCACTCGACTCCGAATGGGTCTGCCTCTGAAGGATCTGGAGGTGGAGCGCTGGGTCTATGCGTTCCAGGAACCTCATCTGGATGTTGGTAAGGTGGACCCGGCACCCCTCTGCATGCTTTGCCTTCAAGAGACGCCAGGCCTTGCTGAGGGTCCTGGACCTGAAATCCTCCCAGCTCTTCCGGACGTGTTGCATGTCACGGGCTGCCACCCCCTCCACTTTGAGGGCAGCCACGGTGTCCTTCCAGATCCTCTTCCGTCCTTCATTGTCGGTGAGTGAACTTCCAAAGAGGGCATCATAATGCCCCAGGACTTGCCCCACTAGGATGCCAACTTCAGTAGCACTGAAGCTGCCAGCCCTCTGCCTCTCTGCTGGGGGGTTGCCACTGGTGCCAGATGGTGTTGTGTCGGACATGGCAACCCCCGAGGCAGGTGTGGGTGGGCAACTGGGTCCTGGGGCTGGGCTGTGGAGCGATGGAATTCCAGTCGGCAGTCTTCTGTTCCAGCAGGGGTGGTCACAGCAACTGGACCCCTGCAGATGGCTGATGTGCAGGCACCAAATAGCAGGGCACATGGCCAGCAGGCAGGCAGCAGCAGATGGCAGGTGGAAGCGTGCTTGGGGATCTCGGGGGCAGTAATTTGGCCTTCTGGGCAGGAGCGTGGTCTTCCATGTGTTGTTGCGTGGCCAGCTTGATACGGAGTGATATGGCACGTGAAAAAACTTCACGTCAGCGTGTAATTCGAGGAAAGGCCCTTAGCGTGTAATAGCGTCTGTGACATAACACGCACGGGCATTTCCCTCAACACGGGTGCATGTTGATTGTAGACATGCAAAAACTGCAAGTCCGGGTTCACTGCGTGTAATTGGAGGAAAGGCCCTTAGCGCGTACACGCGTAAGTGAGGTGGCACGTGTGGGCTGGGTTAAAATGTTTGCGTAGGATGCCATTTTCTTGTACGTGCTTTTTGTGGAGCGCGAGCAGGTGATTCTTGTACTTCTTGTCAGTTCACATGTGATTACTTCACAACGGTTCCAGTTCGTACTCCTTGAATACTCAGACAGCGTTGAATTCTTCTTTTGGCGGGGGTGTTGCCAATGTGCACACGTGCGTCTTTTTCACGTTCTTTATTTCTTATTTTGATTTTCATGCATTTATGTTTTATTTGATTATGCTTCTGATTTTTACTTTATTATTTAATTTATTTCTTTTACTTTACATTTACTTTTTCTTTTTCTATATTTAATTGGCATTTACTTTTTTGTTCATAACCATTTTCTTTCACATTGTGAATTAGTGTGTTACTTTGTGTGGCTCCCGTAGGCATCCACTGTGTATTCTAGCTGGGCACATGCAAGCTTGTCCTGTCTTTGGGTTAGAAACATGGGTTCCTGACACACACACACACACACACACACACACACACACACACACACACACCCCTCCTGCTTCCCCTTTCCATGGGCTTGCAAAGGGTGTGACCAAGTGACAGAGAGGCATTGGGCTCCCATAAGTTGTGTGGGCAGTCTGTAGTCCAAACTGTGTATACATGCCTAGTGGGGATTGTTGTTCATTTCTCCACCGCATTGTGGATTTGTAAATGGTTTTACATACAGGACTTTTTCCATATATACATATAGCTTCTTCATGTCTTAACAAGCCCATCTCCTTTGCAGATGCAGTTCATGTTGTATACACTGCCACATTTGCCTACCAGCAACACTCTGCAGTCGGAAGGGGTCGATGTGCTGCCTTATTCAAGCTGTGACACTTGCACTACTTGAATTTCTACTGTCATATGTTGACACTGTTGGATCCTGTACTGATGTTTTGTCTTGCTGCTAAGTATTTGTTAATGTGTGCTGTTTTTTTTTTCATTGGTGTGAGGCAATTGTCTGTGGCCTGTTTCCATTTGGGGCAGTGCACTTTGTAACACTGGTGTCATGTGATGTGCATTCATGTGGTTGCTTTCACATCGCATGCCATGCCATGGTGTGTTGGGTAGCTGAGATGGGGTTAGGGAGGGGTTGGGTGACATGCCACTATTTGTTTGTAGTGTTTTGCAAGGGGTAGTCCTTCATGCTGCATGAATGTGTGCCTTTTACTGACGCAGCATTGGGTGTGTTTAAGTAGCTAGGGATGCACACAATGTAGCACTTCCAGGTGAACGATCTCAGGGTGGTATGGTTGTGACAGTTGACTGTCCCTTTTGTCATCATCATAAATTGTCAGCTGGTATGTGCCAGGCCTGTGTGCACTCCGCAGGTGTGGGATGTTAGGTGAAGAAATTTGACACAAGCTAGGTACAGGCTGCCTCACCATGTGCCTGTTCACCTCCCATGCGCAGTGGCGTGCATGTGGTTGTGGATGTGTGGGCACCACCATGTCCACTGGCACACTCCGCTGGGATGCAACTTTGTGCAGAAGACATGCTTCCACTATGATCCTAGACACTATGGGGGACACATAGAGCAGCTGCCCACCAGAGCGGTCAAGGGAGCGAAATGTGACTTCAGCACTCCGAATGTGCGCTCCACTATGCCCCTGGTTGCAATATGGGCTGTGTTGTATCTTACCTCGGGTGGTGTGGTGGAGGGTAGGCACTGTGCCCTGGGGAGGTGATAATCGTTGTCATTAGTGGGGTTTTCCTATTTCTCAGTGTCTGACATACATGCATGTGCAGAGGCATTTATACTCACCAATTAGCCATGTGTCAGCATGCCGCCCAGCTCCAGCTTCCAGGTCCCAGTTTCGGGGTGACATTCTGAAAATGAAACTATTATGGCTGGACCCCAAATAGTTGGCATATACTGAGGTGATGATTCCATTGGCATCACATTAAACCTGTACGTTGATGGAATGCCAGTGCTTGCGGTTTCGATAGATGTGGTCAGTGGTCCTGGGAGGACGTAGAGCCACATGGGTGCAATCAATGGCATCTAGCACTTTGGAAAGTGTGCCACCCCGTAAAAGTCCTGGACGACAGCCTGCCTTTCTGCAGGTGTTCTGGGCATGTATATGTGCCTGCGGACTGAGGGGCGCGCAGTCATGATTGCCAACACCTGGTGTAGGCAGCGTGACTGCGTGGCCTGTGAGACACCCCCAACTATGGCACTTGTCCGCGGAAAAGACCCAGTAGCCAAGATGTGCAGTATATTGAGCACCTTATCCAAGGGGCTCAGTGCTTGGGAGCACAGGGTGGGTGATGTGAGGTCATCCTCCTACTCCCTGACCAGTTCTAGGATGATATGGGGTGGAAACCTGTACCTCCCATACACCTGGTCATCAGGCATCCCAAAAAGGCTGGTCCTGAGTAAAAAATGCGGGGCTTGGCTATCCTCGTCCTCCTGCGGTGTCCCATGACCACTGCTGCGGGGAACGGTATATTCATCTTAGCGTATGAGCTTGTTTGTTGTTTGCGTGCACTTTTATGCTGCGCGGGGCCGCTTACGCCTGCTTCCTGCTGGCGTACGTGTTTCCGGATAAGCACGTCTTTTTTGGCGTACAGGATTCCCCTGTTTGATTCCATGAATACATGTTGTTAGCGTGTGTGTGGGGGTTGGGAGCATTTACCTCCCGTACTTCCCCCGTAACGCCCAAATTTTCACGCGTTGTTCCCCATTCCACGCGTCACGCCCCGTATTCTGCCCACTTTTCTTGTGGGCGCTACACGACGTGCGCTTTCCTTGTGCGCGTCGTGATCGGCGTTTAGTGATGTGTGCGCCCGTGTGCGCCACCCACTGATTTGGCGCACATCCCTAGTTTTTATACGCACATCGCATTGCATGATTCAATGAACGGCTGCGTGCCGGCTATAGCACGCGCATGCTGCGATTTTCACGCTTGCGGTCCCCTTTTTAGTGCACATTTATTCCATGAATTTCCCTGTTTGCAGCAAAAACAACCATATCACTTTCACTTATGAGCTCTGTATGGCTTGTGGATTCTAGATGAACACTGATGCATACCTAAAAAGTGAGGGCACTTGCCTATTGGTCTGTGAAAGAGATAGGTATATCAGAACATATACTGGATTGAGAACCTAAACATGAATTTGCATTGCTTCATTGTACCGTTTACTTTCAGAGCACTTGAATCGAAATTATAAGGGTTTGAATTCCGAAGTTGTTGAAGTGTTTTATTTCCTTTTGCAATGATGGATAGCAGAGCAGGAGTAAGTTTAGATAACTAGCTCCCAAATTGGATTTTCATGATACAGCCCCCCCTTGAGACAATATTCTACTTTGGGTAATTATTAAAAGTAACTGTTACACAGCATCAATAGATATGTAATGGTGGCCTAAGATTCTACAACAACTAATCAGATAAATGAATACCATTAAATAAGACCAAAATATACACAGTTAGAATACGCCAATTGGTATCTAACTGTCCCAAAATGTAACAATATCCAAATAGATAAATCAATATCACTAAAATATATCAAAAAAATAAACAGTTAGAATATGCCAATTGGTATCTAACTGCTCCAAAATATTATAATATCCAAACAAATAAAGAATCTGTTACTGCTCCAAAAAAAATGCAACAACCCAATGTATAAAGCATTAGCCAGAAACAACAAGTGAACACTGAAAACAAGCAAACAAATAAACTGTAGCATAACAGAAAAAGGTTTTTCATAATAAGTTATTACAAAATAGTAATACTAACATGCTATTTTCTTTTATTACAGAAATGAACAAGAAATACATGTACTCCAGTTACTAAACCAAACAGTAAGTATATTATAATAAGTACAACCATCGCAGCATATCACACCCATAGTGGCTTATAACTTGGTTCCTTATAAATTTGTTTTTGACTCAAACACCCATGCACCCAACACTTTATGTCCTGGCCACAACCACCGCAGTGTTGGGTGTCCTGACCCACGTTTAAGCTATCATGCCACAACATTTGGTGCTGTGGGCTTAGAAAATTCAAGATGGCGGAAAACCCACATGTGCGCCGAAATCCAGGAAAGCTGCGCAGTTTGTGCGCACACCGAAATGGTTGCCTCACTTGCCACCCACCAGTGCGAGAATGAAAGGCCGGGTTGCCATGAGGGAAATGGGTTGCCAAAGGAAAAACCGTAGCGCCGGTTAGCTTCAAAGCGCTTTAAAATCACCATTGGACTACCCGCACAGTAGTCTGAAACCATTGGGAATGGAAATGCTGATTGCCAAATGCAACCTAGAATTGTGGGGAATTCATTTCTTAAATCCCAAAAATGGGTGCAGTACCAGTACTCACCACTATCCAAAAGCTGGCGTTTTAAAACCACTCTGTTTCCCTGAAGGCAAGTCAAAATGCCTATTTTCAAACATTGCAATATGTGCAAAATGTTTACTGAACACCAGCAGACATTTGGCAGAATGGAGTTTTGTGTGCCTACAAAATCTGGGAAATGAAGAGCCCAGAACAATGCTTATAACAAAACTGGCTGAGCTATGGAGTCAGCAGTTTAAGTTGCACTGGATTTAAAGACACTAAAATCGAAAATGTTAGATTAAATGAGTGACCTATGTTTGGTGTCACATGCCTTTGTAACTGTTTAAATGTCATAGTTTTAAACTTAGAATCAGCCTTCTAGCTGCATATGTGAAAATGTTTAGTTTTATTTGAATGCAGAAACTGGGGAACAAAAAGTGACATTTTATCTGAAACTGGCTTAAAGAGATTCCAATTCTGCCTGGCAACTACCCCCATCAGGAGTGAAACTTGAGTCACAGCTGTGTTCCCAGGCCTAGCTGCCCTTTTGCTGCTCACACTAAGGATATGCCATCTATCTGATAATTGAATTACCTGTGCTCTGCAGGAAAGTGAACAAAGCCCTGTCCTGGCTCAGGCAAAGGTTTTATTGGCAGGAGTCGTAAATGGTCGTAAAAAGTGGCTTCCTCCTGAGGAAAGGGGAGGAGCACTGCCTGTGAGAGCAAGCTGGCTTGGCAGAACTGGAAAAACCAGAAATTCAATCTTGTGCTAAGGGTAAACCACACCCCTTTGGAGCCAGAACATAACTTTAAAAAGATTAATAACTCATGGTGCGGACATGTGAAAATGTTATAAATGATACCATAATTCTTGTTATTTTTCTGCCCACATTTTAAGAGGTTTTTCGACCCGGTGGCGTGTTCAGGGGGGTTTTAGCGGAAAAGTGGGGATAACTCTAAATGTATGCATGTTAAAAATCTGAAACTTCATCAGTGAATGTCCGTACTCCCTGCACACATGTATGTAAAGTTGGGTCAATGTCAGAAATTGCAAAATCAGTTAAAAAGTGAAATATGTGCCATTTCTGAATGCAAGCTCCCAGGAAGAGCAGAGTTTGAACAGGGGATACCTCCTGTAATGCATGATGGGTGCATATGATTTTAAAACAATATGTACCTCTGCAAACATGTATTTGTTTCAAATCTAGATTTGTGTGTAAGTTGACAGGAGGAGTGGACTTTCTGCAGGCTGTAAAATGACATCCCTCTGACTCACAGTTCATTCCCCAATCAAATGATAAATGGAAGTTTGACCAATTAGAAGCTGAGAGAGAGGTAGGGTCAGTGATGCTAGAACACACCCACATTCTAAACACATAAAAGCAGACAGACAGGACAGATAGGGACCTTCAATTCCATTTGCTGCAACGCGCTCTGCCGGACCATACAACATCCAGAGATCCAGACTTCAAATTCATCAACCTCCAGAAAGCCAAACTAGAGACCAGACCAGAGAGAAAGCAGTGCTGTACCCAGAGAGACCCAGACCAGCAGAGAGAGCTGACCCAGATCACTGTGAAGTGCAGAGGCCAGACCAGACCAGACCAGAGTCCAGTTTAAAACCCTGACCAGATCCGTGACGAGGCCCATTTAACTCAAGAATATAGTGTGAGTACCTAGAAAACTGTGCAGATCCAATCTCCTAGTTAAAATAATATAATTCAATCTATTAACCTAAGTAGAACTGCCTGATAGATCCAAATCTGTCACCTGTCATTTGCAAAGCTGTCACTTGTCAATTCCTAGTTGCAAGCTGCACGTGTCTTTTTGAACTTTAAAATTTCAAATCTGAAAAACGACCTTCACAAAATCGCTCATATCTCCGCAACCGTTTGTGCTAGAGACTTGCAGTAACTTTCACTTGGAAGCTGAGATCCTAGGCTTTCCTAGGACCCCAAAAGGATGGAGATAGTCCTTGTGGTTCCTCTGTAATAGCGTTCGGCGCATCCGCGAATTTTACCGCGATTTGCAAATTTCTCCACATGTAAAATCAGCTGCTGCTTGCCTTCCATTTGCCAGAAATTCGTTTAACCTGCTAACTATCCCTGCATCATTGCTAGTGTGAGCCTGGACTAATATTAACTAGATACCACTCACTCTGAACCTCTGAAAGGGAATTAAAAGCATTTCCAGCATATTTCTCATCCATTGCTAGCACATATCAAAGCATTTGGGCCTGTGTTTTCAAAACTCCTATCTGTTTTCTTTAAGCTTGCTGGGGTGAACTCAGGGCTTTAAGTGGGCCGGGGCCTGCCGGGGCTGGGCCCCGGCAGGCTCCGAAATTTCGTTTTGAGGCGGGGCCCTGCCGGGGCCCACTAATCTCCCCGGGCAGCCCCGGCCACTACACGAAAAGGCATTTTTTTCTACAGCCTGAAGCTCTCGCTCGTGTGCGAGAGCTTCAGGCTTCAGAAAAAAATGCCTTTCAGCTATAATGGTGGCACCGCACCTGCGAGGCATCCCTTTAATCAAGGGATGCACGTGGGCCGGCGCCACCATTATGGAGAAACGTGAGGCCGCTGGAAGCAGAGGCCTTGCTTTCTTAATACTGAAGCTCCCGCGGATTCGCGGGAGTTTCAGTCTTTAGGAAAAAGGCCTCTGCTTCCAGTGGCCTCACCCTTTCAGCCTTAATGGTGAGGCTGCCCCTCCCCAGCTGGCGAGGGGCAGCACCACCATTAAGGCTGAATAGGCGAGGCGCTGTCCCCTGCCAGGCAAGCCTATACAAAATAAATGCGGAGATCAGCACTCTCTCCCCCATAGGGGAGAGGGTGCTAATCTCTACAAAAGGCTGCCTGGCAGGGCTGCCAGTAGCCCATTGAGCCGGGGCTTGTCAAGGGGGCGTGGCCTAATGGCCCATCAAGATCCCGTTGTTAGGCCACGCCCCCTCGATGGGCCCCGGCTCGATTTGTAGTGCCACTTAAGGCACTGGGTGAACTGAATCACATTTGATTGCATTCTGAGAACTGTGTGTTTTCCTTCCATTTCCTTGCCTTGCATCAAGGGGGGGGAGGGGATTGCCAGAGAAAAGTGATTACATTGTTTGGTTGAAATCATATTGAGTATTTTCTGTACTGCATTCATTGAATATTGCATCCATCTGAGCTTACATAAAGCATTCTCTACCACATTATACTTCTGTACCTATTTACCAGTGTGCTACCTTATCCATTTCATGTCAACTCATTAGTGATTATAAGAAGTGTGCTAGTGCCAGATTCTCCGTTGTTGATCTTTATCATATCAGATTAAGTGTGCTATTCAATTATTAATTTATTATAAAGTGTGATATATATATATTTTAAATTATCAAATAAACCTTTTAAACTTGCAAAACAGAACTACTTCTTGGCTCAGTGGGGTCAGGGGAATTCCAAGAGAGGGGTGTTATATAGGGGTAGTCATCCAGAACGCATGAACTGGACATAAAGATATATCAATAAGGGTTTTCATTCAGTATTATAGACTAGGCGTTGACTTAGCTGTAGTGTTGAATTGAATCCTCTTACAAATTGGGGGCTCGAGCCGGACGTTTGGGTTAGAATACCACTTGTGCAGCTTAATACAGTGTGCTAACTGACGGGATACATACATCCGGTCGGATCACCACGCTGCATTACGCTGTGAAGCATTCCTCAAAAGGGACACTCCAAGAAAAGTTCTGTTCTGCAAAAATTAAATACTAACTTCTGTAAGTCAGGACAGAGACCAATCTCTAGAATGACGACCTTAGTAGACATGAAAATAGCCAGAGAGCACCTCTTACATGAGCTATTTGTGAGAGGTGAATGGACTGAACAGGGCCAGGATGCCTGGTTGCAGGCCATCACGCGACAGGTCACTGAAACAGGGTCAGATATATATAGAGATCAGGGTCCCTTACATGTGGCCCTGAGTGAACTATATATGGCTCCTAAAGCCAAAGAGGAACACAATAAGATTGCCAGGATAGCAGCATACCTGTACCTATATATGGGAGACATGCAGGATAGATGTGCTGAAAGCCAAAATCTGGCAAATAGGCAACAGATGGTATTAGAGAAGGTCCAATCTGACCTGGTCTCTTCTGAGCAGAGGCTGCAGAGGAGCCAGGAGTCAGAAGATGATAGTAGGCAGCACATCATTAAAATAAAGAAGGATATGGATGTGCTGCAACAGGAAAAGGTAGAACAGGATACCAGATTTCTGGCCTTGCAGAAGGAATACCAAGAAGGTTTGCACTCCCTACTGCAAAACCAGAAAAAGCTGGAGCAACAACTGGACTTCAACAGGGTATGTGCTGAGCAGGTAGTCACCCTGCAAGGCCACCTAGATAGAGTGAAGGCAGAGAGCAACAAACTAATTCTGAAAGACCTGGATACCCAGGCAGAGTTTGATCAGGAGCGCCAGAATGCTGGTGCCTTCCAAAGGCAAAGGGACGACCTGGCGGCACAGATGCAGGCTCTTAGTCAGGAAAGGGATACCTTAGGCCAGGAAGTCTGCCATTTAAAAAGAAAAATGGAAGAAAATCACCTGGCCCACCAGGGGCTGGGTGACCTCCAAAAAGAAAACCAGAACTTGGTAGAGCACACCAGAAGGGTGGAAGATGCTCTAGCAAGAAAGGAGCAGGCCAATAGGGACATTGCCCAGGAGGTAAACCTCCTGCAGCAAAGACTGGCCCAGTTCTCCAGGACCAACCGGGAAGCACAGAGGGAGAATGAGGCCCTCTGTCAACACAATGATAGGCTCCAGCAACAGGTAGCGATGCAGGAGAAACTGATAGAGTCGAGTAAGGCCTTAACAGAGGAACTGAAGGCACAAATGCAGGCTCTTGCATTGCAACAGGGAGCAGGGGCGGATAGAGATGAGGTTCGCTGGGAAATGGAAACTCCGGAGCATAACCTCAGGAGCCCTAGTACCAGAGGCCCTCATGCCTCTCAGTCCCTGGACTCTGCCACCCCCATGTCCCCTGGTGCACATGAGCACAGGGCCACAGGGATGGCAGATTACTATCCAGCTAAGAGTATGGGGCTCATAGGCCAGTACCACTCAGGAATGGAGGGGTGGGCATCCGGGTATGGGCACCCAAGTACAGTACAGTTCAATGGGGAACCCCAGGAGAGTAGGCCCATTAAGGGCATCCTGAAAACCTCTGCCCAGTTAGGTCAGTGGAGGGGGTACCCATCAAATCCTGGCAGCAAGGAGGAATATGAAGACTCCTCTGAACTGCGCAGGACACAGGAGACCAGGTCCCCACATTCTGCCAGCCATTCCCAGGCTCGCAGAATCCGGGAAAACCTGGAAGATCAGACGGGAACCTCTGGGAGCAGTGCCTCTGAGTCCGAGGATGAATGGACAAGGGTTACCCGAACCAAAAAGGCCAATAAGGCAAAAAGGGCCTTGCTTAAGGACCCCTTAAAGCAGATTAAGGCGATCAGGAGCGTCATCACGCCTTACCATAAGAACGCTAAGTATTCTGTTTGGGAGCACTTAGAGTTGTTTGAACAAATGATGGAGACTTTCCATTTGAAGGACAGCCAAAGCTGTATTCAATATGTAAAGTGGACATTCTCCCCGGAATACTCCAGTTTCTTTGCGGGGCTGGAGGATCAAAATCATTTAAGATGGTCCACATATAAGGCGGCCATCCTGAAACATTTTTCTGTTCACAGAAATCCTCAAGAGGCTCGCAAGGCAGCCTACAATTTGCAATGTGGGGAGGATCAGGCCCCACAAGAATTTGTGCAGGAGTTAAAGCGTGCTTTTGCACAGACCACAAGAAGGGTGCGCACAGATAGTAGAGAGTTCATAAATACGTTTTTCCATGCCTTGCCCAAATACATCATGACCCAGCTCGTGAGGGATTTTCACGAGAAAAGATCCCTAGATTGGGTCATTGAACAGGCTACACGGATCTATGAGGTGCAGAAACCGATAGATAGCAAAAGTAATGCCCAGAAAAACCCCAAAGCCAACACCACCCCTGCTGCTGCCAAGGTGGCAGAGGTAAAGGTCACCCCCGTTTTAGATTTGGAGATGGGGGGGCCTAAAAACCTACCTGCACCTAATAATGCTAGGCCCAGAAGGTCCTCGGGTCAGTCACAGACAGGGAGCCAAGGAGGCAGCCCCACAAATGGGGTCCCTCGCTCTCCTGATTATGTAAGTCCCCGTTACAAGGGAAATCGACCCATCCTGGGTTATGTGTGGACTCCTCCAGCCCAAGGGGGGGGATCCAGACAAGCACCTAACCCAGGGAACTTCCCTCCAAACTTCCCACAGGAGGGCAGAAATTTACCAAACCCTGGGCAGAACTTTTTCCCCAGATATCCACCCGACTTTCAGCCCCAAAACCATCCATCCTTCTTTCCCCAATTCCCTGAGCCCAGACCACTGAATCCGGGAGAGGGGAGGCCAAGGGTGGAGGGGTACCCAAATCTTCCCAACCCGGGGTATTACCAGAGGAGGGACAGCTACCCTTCCCGGGATCAGCCCAGGGGAGAAAACAGGGCCCCGTATCAGCCTGAGCGGGTTTCCCAGTTAGAGCGCCAGGTTCAAAACATGGCGCGGGACCTGGGTCACATACTGAGGGCTCAGCAGAACCCTCAGATGGGCGTGCCGGCGCAGAACGTACCCAACTCTGGACCTGGTGCTCCAGAACAATGACGGGGGCAGCACCCCGATAACACACCGGTTCCCAGGGAGGAGGCACAAAGGGAAGGGGGGTGTAAAGCCTTGGAGGAAGCTTCCTTCCTCACTTGTAAACAGCCCCTGGAAACCCAGGAACCGGAAACAAAATCTCTTGCCCCTGAAAGTCTGCCTCCTAAGGAGCAGAGGGGGGGTAGGAGAAACAAAAGACCCAAACAGACTCAGTTTGAGGAGGAGGTACAGATCTTCCAATTTGAGGGAGAGGGATCCTCAGAGGATCCTGGGAAAAGGATCTTCTCCTTCAGAGAGGGGGGAACTCCCCCCAAAGAAAAATGGGTCCCTAGGGATGCAAATCCAGACTGGGGAGATGTGGAGACTGAGCTACCGCCGCCCACCATCTCATCCCAGAACCAACAGCAAGAAAATCCCCTGGTTCAAACCCATCCTGGGGACTGCCTCCAAAAAGAGGGGGGCAGCCCAGAACCGGAGCCAGGGGAACCCACAATGGCTCTGATCTCCAGTTGCCAACTTTTTCTTTCAGATTCCCAAGGCTCTCCACAGAATTCTGCCCAAAATTCTTCTCTCGCGATGCCCAAAACCAGAAAATTAGCCCACCAGTTGTCCAAAAATGTACATTATCTGTGCCCCCTTGAGGAGAAGGAGGGAAGATATTATGCCCCGGTACAAGTACAGGGGCAGGGTACAATCTCGGCACTGGTGGACACTGGATCTCAAGCTACCCTTCTGTCCAGAAGGGCCTTTGACGAACTGAATGCAGGAAGGGGAGAGAATTACCAAATTCCTCTCACCTCTCTTCCGGGACAACTACAGAACTTTGACGGGAAGGAAATTCCCGTTGAGGGGACTGCAGACTTGGACATTAAAATTGGGCGACATAAGTTGAAACACCCGGTCATAGTTGTGACCCCAGAGGGCACCCCTTGTTTACTAGGGAATGACCTCCTGAGAAGGTTGTCACCCCTAATAGATTGCGTAAACAAGGTCCTCTGGACCCAGACTAGCCGACCGATAAAATTAAAACAGAGTGTCAACCATGTTAGTTTAAACGGCACATGCCACATGGTTGAACAAAAATCTGACCAAGTAGAATTTCACTTCCAGAATAGCCAAATTCCAGACGTGACAGTCATAGCAGTAGGACAACAGACTGGTGATGGGGGGTCCTCTATATTTCTGAAAATCAACCTTCCTTCCAGTTTAAGGTGGTATTCCACGCTGGAAGGAAACACTCTGAAATTCTATACTAATCCACAATCAGAAACTCCCACTCCTATAGTCCAGAAAGATGTGAAATCAGCTCAGAGCCTGGCTGATATTCAGCAAATTGGAGAGCAGTTGTTCATCCCTGTTCAGTTAAATGATGGGAAGGACTCTGTTCTCGCTCGAGTGTGTGTGAACAACGGTAAGAGCTTCATCAGCGAAGCCATGTTCCGCCAACTCCCACAAGATCCAGCCATTCCCACCTTCAAACTGATAGACAAATGGGAAATGGACCTGGAAGCACCTGATTCCAAACATCTCCTGCCAAGCAGGTGTATGCTCAAAATCTCCATTGGCAACAAGAGCATAGTCCACAATTGTTGGGTCGTGCGAGACGTCCCTGCCGCCTTTTACTTAGGCAGTGACATTCTCAATCGCTTCGCCATTAGTTTGGACCTAATAAACTTCAAAGCTTGGTCCCGATTAGCGGATAATCCCATGGGCTTTGATGATCCAGAAAAAGCATTTAGGTCAGCTCAATTGCTACCTTATGCAGTTGAAATTCAGGTTAAAGAGGAAGTCACCATCCCAGAAAGGACCCGACAATTCTCCCTGGAAGTGAAAGTTAAAAGGGGACAAGAGTTGAAAAACCCTGATGCTTACATACATCTAAACGCTTCTCTCCAACAGCAAGGGTTGGGGGTAAACCCAACTCCATTAGTCAACATAGAACATGACACCATTCTAATAGAGGTGGATAACAGCGACTTAAAGAGTATTACTCTAGCCGCAGGCACCATTATTGGAATGGCGGTTGATGACCGACATTTTTCCATCGACTTAGTAAATGAACTGTTAGGACCAATCCCCAAGGACTGTTTTGACAGTGACAGTGATGACAATACAACACCAGACAGGATTTTTACCCGGCATGGGGGGAACTTCCTGGTGTACACTTCCTGCCCCTATGGTAAGGAAGATGTGACTTGTGACTTCGGGAGAGATGAGGTGATTTTCCAGGTCCATGAGGGCTGCCTTTCCCACCTGAAGCCTCCAGTCCAAATCAGCACTCTGACCAGGGACTTCTCCACCCAGCTGGAAGAGGCCGCTGAAATAGCCAAACCAGAAGTCTTTCCAGGCTTCAGGCAGATGGTGGAAGAGAGAGTCAACCTAGCTGATGCCTGTGTGACTCTGGAACAAAAGCAAAAGTTGAAACAAGTTTTCTTGGATTTCCAAGATCTCTTTGCGGTAGACTCATATGACTGTGGTCGCACTGACATCCACACAACAACAATCCCCACGGACCCTGGCATGACTCCTGTGTTTGTGAAGCAATATCGCTTGCCTCTCGCATCAATGGAGTCCCTTACTGAAATAATTAAGAACCTTGAGTCCCGGGGAATAATCCGTCCAGTCCACAGCACCTTCAATAATCCGGTGCTGGGAATATTGAAGCCAAACGGCCAGTGGAGACTCTGTGCCGACCTCAGGGAGCTCAACAAACGGGTCCATACTTCCCGATGGCCTCTGCCCTACATTGACCAAGGGCTGGCCCAGATTCAGGGGTCACAGGTATTCACTGCAATAGACCTGACCAATGGATACTGGACCGTGCCTGTCAGCAGGGAGGACCAATACAAACTGGCTTTTACCTTTGGGGGCCAGCAGTACACATGGACCCGGACTCCCTTCGGATACCTCAACTCCGGCAATGAATTCAACATTTTTCTACACAAGGCCATGCCCGACTTGGGTGCAAGGGGTAACCTGGCTTATGTAGATGATGTCCTCATCAAAAGCTCAACTGTTGAGGAACACATAGCGGAGATCCGTTATGTTCTGACACAGTTGAGGGCCGCCGGAGCAAAACTTTCCTTTCAGAAAGCACAGTGGTGTAGAACCCGTGTTAATTTCTTGGGGCATGAGATTACTCCTCAGGGCCTCTGTCCCCAGGAAAAGAAAGTGGAAGCACTTCAGAAACTGAAAGACCCCACAACTCTGCGGGAACTAAGGAGCCTCCTTGGACTGACTAATTACAGCAGAAAGTTCATTGAGGGCTACGCAGAGATCACCAGACCCCTGATTCATCTCCTGAAGGGGGGGGTCAAGTGGGAATGGGGTCCAGAACAAGCCGAGGCAGTAAAACAACTCAAGAGAAGCCTCTCACAAGCGCCTTGCCTAGCTTACCCTGTCAGAAACAAGGAGTTCTTCCTGGAGACAGGGTTCTCTAATACGTGCTTGACGGCAGAATTATATCAAAAGCATGACAAGGTCAATAAAGTAATCTCCTATGCGAGCAAAACTTTATCCTCTGTGGAGGAAAAATTCAACGATTGTGAGAAGGCACTCCTGGCAACGGTCTGGGCATTGAAGAATTACCGCCCGTTTATCCAGGGGGAACACATCATAGTGGAGACTCCACACCAGCCTCTGCAATATCTCCAAAGTGACAGAATCCGGGCCGGAAATGTGAGTAATTCCCGAATTACTTCCTGGATTCTGTCAATGCAAGGCTTTCCTGTGGAGGTCCGATATGGCCAAAACAAGAAGAGTCCCCTCGCGCAAGGTCTGGCTGACTTGCATGATTGTGCCAGAGAAAACTGTCTCGAGGACGAAAGTCTAAAAATCAAGGACAACATGGAGGCATACCTTAATTCCCCCCACAAAGTCTTTGAAAAAGACAAGTGTGAGGGAATGCCCACTGTCTATGTGGATGGATGCTCTTACCATGTTGACAACAACGGGGAGAAAGAATTGGTGGCCGGCGTAGGGAATGCATGGGTGAATGAGTCCCCAGAACCCTCCGCTGGATACAAAATTGGTCCCCGAAGTAGTCAGGTGGCAGAATTGATGGCTGTGCATCGGGCCATCCTCACTGCTGTCCAGCATCAACTCCACGAACTGGTCATAATCACAGATTCGGATTATGTACGGAACGGGTTCGTGGAGCACCTGGTTAATTGGAAAACCAGAGGCATGTTATGTGCTAACAACAAACCCTTGAAACATGGGAAGTTGATCCAAAACATTGATGATCTGGTCACCTCGAATGAGATGACCATCTATTGGAAAAAGATCAAGGGTCATTCCAAAGTAGAGGGACCAGACAAAACTGGAAACGACTTAGCTGATCAGCTGGCCAAAACCGGGGCCATCCAAGGGGATCTAATTGAGATTGAGTCCCTGTTGGGGGAAATCCAGGTCACTGCTATCACTAGGTCCCAGACAAATGCTCACAACGACCTTTCAATTGCACAATGGAGAAAGGAGACCCCTGATGCTGATTTGGTTACCGCTCAAAAGGGGGATCCAATAATTGGTAAATTTTACCAGCACCTTGAGGACCCTGAGAACTTTCCCCTGACGGATACCGATTACACTGGGGAAGAGGTCCTAAGAGTGTTGATGAAATGTCCAAAAATGTTCCGAATCCAAGACGGTTTGTTGGTAAGGAAATCCAAAGCTGGCCACGATCAGTGGGTGGTTCCTACCTCATTCCGAAGCCTGATGTTAAGTCACGCCCATGATGCGGCCACTGCCGGTCATAGGGGGTTTCACACAACATTGGAAATCTTAAGAGAGGTTGCATACTGGCCACACATGGGGCAGGACCTCGACCGATACTTGAAGGGGTGTCTTGTGTGTGCACAATTTCAGCCATCATCCCTCACGCACCGTGCGCCTCTCCAAAAGAGGGGGATGACACTGCCATGGTCAGATTTACAAATCGACTTTGTAGGCCCTGTGATTCGCTCGGCTAGGGGGAATAAGTACATGTTGACTGTGACATGCTTGTTTACCAAGTGGGTGGAATGTCTCCCAGCCCCAAATTGCAAGGCAGAAACTGCAGCTGCCTTGATGATTAACCACATCTTTTCCCGTTTTGGTCTACCTCAAAGGATTGAGTCAGACAGAGGTAGCCACTTCACCAGTGAAGTAATGACAAAGATGTGGGAGATACTGGGGGTCAAGAGAAAGCTGCATATTGCTTATAGACCAGCTTCTTCTGGGGCAGTAGAGAGATATAACCGGACAATTGTGAGCATATTAAAGAAGTTTGTGGCAGATTCTGGGCCAAGTTGGGATATCCGATTACCTCTGGTCCTAATGGCCATCAGATCTACCCCTTCATCTGCAACCAAAATGTCACCATTTGAGCTGATGACTGGGCGCAAGATGGTGCTTCCCCAGCATTTGCTCTACAGGACCCAAGAGCAGACACTGATAAATGCCTCCACAACTCATGAGTATGTGGAGAATTTAAGGAAACACCTTCAACATGCTTTTGCTTATGCTCAGGGGAATCTAGAAAGATCAGCTGATAGCATGAAGACCCACTATGACCTGAAAACTTCCAGGAAGGAATATCAGGTGGGAGACCGGGTCTATCTATACAACTTCCAAAGGAACCAGGCCAAGCAGCGCAAATTTTTGCCTACATGGAAGGGACCCTTTGAGATCATCGACAAGATCTCCCCTGTGGCCTACAAAATCCACATCCCCAAAGGTCCTTTGGCAGCGGGGGAAGACAAGTGGGTCCACATAAACCAGTTGAAATGTTGCCATCCCAGGCACACTCTGCAACAACTGGAGGAATCCTCTGGAATCCTAGCGGGTACTGTATCAGACTAATTCAGTTCCAATCATAAAACATACCACATCTAGTCTCTAAAATATTGTGATTTGCATGAAACTGTCTCTTAGTTATACTGTTTTTTATCAAAATAAGAATGTAATGTTTCGTCATGATGAAATGCATATGCTATCCCACCATCTCAACAGTGGTGGAAAAACGTCTATGAGTAGGTATTGCCGCTCTTCCTTTGTCGTCCTAGGAGAAAGAAGACCTTGAGACTGGCCAAGGAGGACGATCCGGAGACCGGGAACGAAGATCCAATGGGCCCAGTGGACCGCCCAATACT
This sequence comes from Ambystoma mexicanum, assembly GCF_040938575.1. NCBI lineage: Eukaryota > Metazoa > Chordata > Amphibia > Caudata > Ambystomatidae > Ambystoma > Ambystoma mexicanum. The sequence continues at coordinate 1,507,500,767 of NC_090937.1, read as the reverse complement.
CCCATCAGGACTGGCGAGGAGAACCGATCAATCAGTACCGGATGGAGAAGAAGATGCTGAACTGTGCCATCTACAGAAGAGGAAGAAGATTATGCGGACAGACCGGTGCGTGGGTCAAAACCCTTGGGCACGCGACTCCCCATCGACTCAAATTCAAAGTGCAGTCGCGTGGGGGGGCTTGTTGGGTGTCCTGACCCACGTTTAAGCTATCATGCCACAACATTTGGTGCTGTGGGCTTAGAAAATTCAAGATGGCGGAAAACCCACATGTGCGCCGAAATCCAGGAAAGCTGCGCAGTTTGTGCGCACACCGAAATGGTTGCCTCACTTGCCACCCACCAGTGCGAGAATGAAAGGCCGGGTTGCCATGAGGGAAATGGGTTGCCAAAGGAAAAACAGTAGCGCTGGTTAGCTTCAAAGCGCTTTAAAATCACCATTGGACTACCCGCACAGTAGTCTGAAACCATTGGGAATGGAAATGCTGATTGCCAAATGCAACCTAGAATTGTGGGGAATTCATTTCTTAAATCCCAAAAATGGGTGCAGTACCAGTACTCACCACTATCCAAAAGCCGGCGTTTTAAAACCACTCTGTTTCCCTGAAGGCAAGTCAAAATGCCTATTTTCAAACATTGCAATATGTGCAAAATGTTTACTGAACACCAGCAGACATTTGGCAGAATGGAGTTTTGTGTGCCTACAAAATCTGGGAAATGAAGAGCCCAGAACAATGCTTATAACAAAACTGGCTGAGCTATGGAGTCAGCAGTTTAAGTTGCACTGGATTTAAAGACACTAAAATCGAAAATGTTAGATTAAATGAGTGACCTATGTTTGGTGTCACATGCCTTTGTAACTGTTTAAATGTCATAGTTTTAAACTTAGAATCAGCCTTCTAGCTGCATATGTGAAAATGTTTAGTTTTATTTGAATGCAGAAACTGGGGAACAAAAAGTGACATTTTATCTGAAACTGGCTTAAAGAGATTCCAATTCTGCCTGGCAACTACCCCCATCAGGAGTGAAACTTGAGTCACAGCTGTGTTCCCAGGCCTAGCTGCCCTTTTGCTGCTCACACTAAGGATATGCCATCTATCTGATAATTGAATTACCTGTGCTCTGCAGGAAAGTGAACAAAGCCCTGTCCTGGCTCAGGCAAAGGTTTTATTGGCAGGAGTCGTAAATGGTCGTAAAAAGTGGCTTCCTCCTGAGGAAAGGGGAGGAGCACTGCCTGTGAGAGCAAGCTGGCTTGGCAGAACTGGAAAAACCAGAAATTCAATCTTGTGGTAAGGGTAAACCACACCCCTTTGGAGCCAGAACATAACTTTAAAAAGATTAATAACTCATGGTGCGGACATGTGAAAATGTTATAAATGATACCATAATTCTTGTGATTTTTCTGCCCACATTTTAAGAGGTTTTTCGACCCGGTGGCGTGTTCAGGGGGGTTTTAGCGGAAAAGTGGGGATAACTCTAAATGTATGCATGTTAAAAATCTGAAACTTCATCAGTGAATGTCCGTACTCCCTGCGCACATGTATGTAAAGTTGGGTCAATGTCAGAAATTGCAAAATCAGTTAAAAAGTGAAATATGTGCCATTTCTGAATGCAAGCTCCCAGGAAGAGCAGAGTTTGAACAGGGGATACCTCCTGTAATGCATGATGGGTGCATATGATTTTAAAACAATATGTACCTCTGCAAACATGTATTTGTTTCAAATCTAGATTTGTGTGTAAGTTGACAGGAGGAGTGGACTTTCTGCAGGCTGTAAAATGACATCCCTCTGACTCACAGTTCATTCCCCAATCAAATGATAAATGGAAGTTTGACCAATTAGAAGCTGAGAGAGAGGTAGGGTCAGTGATGCTAGAACACACCCACATTCTAAACACATAAAAGCAGACAGACAGGACAGATAGGGACCTTCAATTCCATTTGCTGCAACGCGCTCTGCCGGACCATACAACATCCAGAGATCCAGACTTCAAATTCATCAACCTCCAGAAAGCCAAACTAGAGACCAGACCAGAGAGAAAGCAGTGCTGTACCCAGAGAGACCCAGACCAGCAGAGAGAGCTGACCCAGATCACTGTGAAGTGCAGAGGCCAGACCAGACCAGACCAGAGTCCAGTTTAAAACCCTGACCAGATCCGTGACGAGGCCCATTTAACTCAAGAATATAGTGTGAGTACCTAGAAAACTGTGCAGATCCAATCTCCTAGTTAAAATAATATAATTCAATCTATTAACCTAAGTAGAACTGCCTGATAGATCCAAATCTGTCACCTGTCATTTGCAAAGCTGTCACTTGTCAATTCCTAGTTGCAAGCTGCACGTGTCTTTTTGAACTTTAAAATTTCAAATCTGAAAAACGACCTTCACAAAATCGCTCATATCTCCGCAACCGTTTGTGCTAGAGACTTGCAGTAACTTTCATTTGGAAGCTGAGATCCTAGGCTTTCCTAGGACCCCAAAACGATGAAGATATTCCTTGTGGTTCCTCTGTAATAGCGCTCGGCGCATCCGCGAATTTTACCGCGATTTGCACATTTCTCCACATGTAAAATCAGCTGCTGCTTGCCTTCCATTTGCCAGAAATTCGTTTAACCTGCTAACTATCCCTGCATCATTGCTAGTGTGAGCCTGGACTAATATTAACTAGATACCACTCACCCTGAACCTCTGAAAGGGAATTAAAAGCATTTCCAGCATATTTCTCATCCATTGCTAGCACATATCAAAGCATTTGGGCCTGTGTTTTCAAAACTCCTATCTGTTTTCTTTAAGCTTGCTGGGGTGAACTGAATCACATTTGATTGCATTCTGAGAACTGTGTGTTTTCCTTCCATTTCCTTGCCTTGCATCAAGGGGGGGAGGGGATTGCCAGAGAAAAGTGATTACATTGTTTGGTTGAAATCATATTGAGTATTTTCTGTACTGCATTCATTGAATATTGCATCCACCTGAGCTTACATAAAGCATTCTCTACCACATTATACTTCTGTACCTATTTACCAGTGTGCTACCTTATCCATTTCATGTCAACTCATTAGTGATTATAAGAAGTGTGCTAGTGCCAGATTCTCCGTTGTTGATCTTTATCATATCAGATTAAGTGTGCTATTCAATTATTAATTTATTATAAAGTGTGATATATATATATTTTAAATTATCAAATAAACCTTTTAAACTTGCAAAACAGAACTACTTCTTGGCTCAGTGGGGTCAGGGGAATTCCAAGAGAGGGGTGTTATATAGGGGTAGTCATCCAGAACGCATGAACTGGACATAAAGATATATCAATAAGGGTTTTCATTCAGTATTATAGACTAGGCGTTGACTTAGCTGTAGTGTTGAATTGAATCCTCTTACAGCAGCATATCACACCCATAGAGTCAAACATTTCAACTATGGCCTATGGAAACTTTTATTGTCCCCGGACATTATGAGTGTTCTTAGAACACTTTCAACTTGCCAGCGAACAATACGGACAGCGTCTTCAGAACACCCCCTACGAAAATGTCAGGACACTGCGACAGTTCTTAGAACACTTTCAACTTGACAGAGAACAATACGGACAGCGTCCTCAGAACACCCCCATTTTGTTTATTTGCGAACATTTCAGGACACCGCGAATGTTCTTAGAACACATTCAACTTGCAAGAGAACAATATGGACAGCGTCCTCAGAACACCCCATTTTTTTATTTGCAAACATTTTAGGACACCGCGAGTGTTCTTAGAACACATTCAACTTGACAACGAACAATACAGACAGCGTCCTCAGGACACCCCCATTTTGTTTATTTGCAAACATTTCAGCACACCGCAAGTGTTCTTAGTACACATTCAACTTGCCATCGATCAATACGGACAGCGTCCTCAGGACACCCCCATTTTGTTTATTTACGAACATTTCAGGACACCACGAGTGTTCTTAGAACACATTTAACTTGCCAGAGAACAATACGGACAGCGTCCTCAGGACACTCCATTTTATTTATTTACGAACATTTCAGAACACCGCGAGTGTTCTTAGAACACATTCAACTTCCCATCGAACAATATGAACAGCGTTCTCAGGACACCCCCATTTTGTTAATTTACGAAAATTTCAGGACACCACGAGTGTTCTTAGAACACATTCAACTTGCCATCGAACAATACGGACAGCGTCCTCAGGACCACCCCACTTTGTGTATTTATGAACATTTCAGGACACCACGAGTGTTCTTAGAACACATTCAACTTCCCAATGAACAATACGGACAGCGCTCTCAGGACACTCCCATTTTGTTTATTTACGAACATTTCAGGACACCGCAAGTGTTCTTGGAACACATTCAACTTGCCATCGAACAACACGGACAGCGTCCTCAGGACACCCCCATTTTGTTTATTTACGAACATTTCAAGACACCAAGAGTGTTCTTAGAACACATTCAACTTCCCAATGAACAATACGGACAGCGCTCTCAGGACACCCCCATTTTGTTTATTTACGAACATTTCAGGACACCACTAGTGTTCTTAGAACACATTCAACTTCCCATCGAACAATACGGACAACGTCCTCATGACCACCCCACTTTGTTTATTTACATAAATTTCAGGACACCACGAGTGTTCTTCGAACACTTTAAACTTGGCAACAAACAATACGGACAGCGTCCTCAGAACACCCCCATTTTGTTTATTTACGAACATTTCAGAACACCACAAGTGTTCTTAGAACACATTCAACTTACCAGAGAACAATACGGACAGCGTCCTCAGGACACCCCCATTTTGTTTATTTACGAACATTTCAGGACAACGCAAGTGTTCTTAGAACAGTTTCAGCTTGCTTGCGAACAAAACGGACACATATTGCGTCCTCAGAACACCCCCCATTTAGTTTATTTAGAACATTTCAGCACAGCCGTGTTGTCCGCAGACAAATCGAACACAACAAGAGCCTCTACCATAAAAAAAACACATCATACTCTCCCACCCTCCCCAAACACTCTTACACACCAACACACTCTACTAAATTCAAATTTGAAACCAAGTTTTACCGTGCTGTCCGCGGACGTCCGCAAATCCAAGATGGCGGGTGCTACCGAAAATCTGACACGCTTCACGCTCCACGCCGTCCAATCAGTGAACACGTTGCATATCCCCGGACATCACGCAAGCCGATTGGCCAATCAGGACACTGTCCGCGGAGCGAACAGGGAAGTGTGTCCGCGAACCGAACACAGATATCACTAATTTTGTATGACCTACTTTTTGGTCATTTTAAAAAAAACTACTGGACGGATGCTTTCGGGACCAAGCCGCTACTCCTGGTCCAAATTTGGTGAAAATCCGTCCAGCGGTTTGGGCTGTAGGCGCGAGCAAAGTTTTTTCCCCATTCAGTCTATGGAAAAAAACGTTTTGGGACCCCCCTTATAACTTTGCCCCCCCTGGAGAATCCTCACCAAACTTTCGTCGAGGGGGAGCGAAGTTATAAGCCGCCCAAAAAGTGCTCTTCCTATGGAAACAGCAACTTAACCATAACTACATGGCCACTACTGTGGCCATGTAATATGTATATTTCCCTTGCCCTCTGTCTACAGCAGTAGTTGTATGTAAAACATTAAATCTCACTCTGGTAATACAGTATGTTTCTATTAGTGACAGATACAAAGTCATATCATGTTCCCAAAAATGTTTGTTTTTTTATAATTGCATACGATGCATATGCATGGGACATCATTTCATGCATTTCTTTGAAATGTGAGCATTTCTAAATAACTTGGTAGTGATTATTTGATGTACTTGTTAATTAATACATTCTCGAGATGCAAACCATTGGAGCGCATTGATTGATGTCTATTCACACTTTTTGCACAAAATCCGCATAATCGTTGTGGAATTATCCATTTTCATTATAGTCAGGAAGATATAGGAGTGTCTTTCTGGTTCTTTTAGGTTGAAGTACATTGAAAAATGTGGGTCATTTTATACAATCTATAAATTTAGCAGCCAGTTTGACATGGATGAGAAACATGGCCGCTCTCTAGGGGAACCAAAGTATTTTTCATTAAACATGATTATGTAGCATTTGTATTTATCATGTTTCCCAAAACCCCATAGTCCAGCACTATACAATACTGTCGAAACCATATTATCATTATAAACCATCAAACTGAATTTACAGTTTGCATTTCCATGCCATTAGCAATTCTGGAGAGTGGCTATATCATTAGAGGTCCTCTCTTTCTCCAGTGTTTGTCCCTTTTCATTTTGCCTGTAAATGCATGTATGTACTCTCTCTGGAAATCTCCCTTTACTTTCCCATGTGTTTGCCTTTATCTCCACGAACCAAAACCGAGGATTTAGCAACATTAACTTGAATTGATCTACTCACCATACACATTTCACATTTTATTACAACACCTGAAGAGACTGTTCGTGTTTTTGGCATTAAAACAGCATCATCCACGCATGATATAGTTTGAATTATGTGACTTTTAATGCACTGTACACCCGCCGAGATGCTGACAAGAGAATGGATTCATTACTGTTTTGGTCAGTACACAGCCCTGCCTTGATACTTGATTTGTATTAAACAACTTGGGGCGTCATTAGGACCCTGGCGCTAAGTGTTTAACGGCGCCGTAAAAGGCTGCAGCGCTGTTAAACACTTAGCGCCTTAATATGAGGTCCCTTTGCGGGACCCGACCTGAATGGCTAGTCTAGACCAGCCGTTAAAGTAGGGACCCGCAAAGGGACCTTGGTGCTAAGTGCGGTACCACAATTTGCGGTACCGTACTTAGCGCCTTCCCCATTCCCATAGAGCCCTATGGGGCAAAAATGGGAATGGGGAAGGGCCATGGTTCAATGGGGAATTACCACACCGCCAACCTTGGAATAGGGTGGTAATTCCCCATTGAACCATGGTGGACCTGTTGCTAATAGCGCCATGTTTTAGCACTGGTGTTGTAATGAGGGCCTTGGTCATCTTGCATTCTTATTATGCTTCACTGCTACTTTTGTTTCACTCTTTAAAACAATGAACAATTGTTTAAAGGCTTTAGTGATCTCTGTAGTCATCAGAAATAGCCTCAAGTAACCATTCTACAAGTACACGAGTATTTAATACACAGCCAAATATTTTAAATGCACCATCCAAAAGAGATAGGGCCGTAAGGGGTAGGTACATCATTATTAACTATTTCATATATGGGATTAATAATTTCATGGTTCCATAAACTAGGTAAAAGGTTTTTTCAGCAATGGTGTCTACATATCAGCATTACATTTTTAAATATCTCTTGGAATAAAATGTGGGCCCAGTGATGTATTTGCCTTCTGAATGTTATTGCAAGGTTTAATTCCTGTATTAAACGTCTAATTACACATTTTCTATATATATTTCTACTTCATTTACTATGAACATTTTCTGTGCATCAGGTACTTTAGTTAAGAACATTTTCTGAAGTATGTTTTCTATCCTCGGCTAAGATATTGAGTTCAAGATTCAATATCATGATTCAAACATGAAATCAACACCTTATTTATCAAGCACCAGTATGCTTTTTTATGTTTATCTTCCACTGATTTAATTTTCCTTCTCTTCAATCCCAGGTGCTGGGAGCCCCTCCATCATCCCGGCCGCACTTCCCCACAGAAGTTCCTACTTTACAAGGGCGGCAAGGGTTTTCCATGATGGCCGCCCCACTCGCCCAACATCTACAGCTGATCTGAATCAGCACTCATGATGACCACCTGGTGCCCTGATTGGCTGGGCACTTCATTCCCCTCCTGAGCACTGCTGAAGCCGTCAGGCGAATGCCGTCCCCCTCTAAGAGCCAGGTCCCTCCCTGTCTGACCCTGTCAGGGCTTGGAGGACTGTGAGGCCCCCCATGTTAGAGAGAATTCTCAGAAATGTGCTAAATCCCTCTAACTTAGAGACCCCAGAACCCCAGAAGTCCTCCCTCTTGTCCCCACGACTGAGGCACAGGAACACCAGGATCTGCACAGCTGCACAGGAACATATGTCATCTGCTGCATTTTTCTTCAACCTAAAGGTACAGTTCAGTCTAAGAGAACTTACCTCTTGTTGTTTAACTGCACTTGTTCTCTGTTAGTGAGACTGTGGTTGCTCTGTAGAGTTGCTGAAAGCTTCTTTACTTCACAATCCTAAACAGCTGGTGGCCCAACATTGAATTCTTCTTTCTACAAAGAAGTTTAAAATATTGTGAAAGACTTTTACCTACCCCTGAGAAGTGCTTCAGTTTCACCTAGACCTTTGCTCAAATTGACTTTGGCTTAGCCTGGTTCCCTGAATGACTCGTCTTCCCTCTGTGAATGTGTTTGGTCTTCTTTCCAGGAAAGGGCTAAATAACTTTGCATTGGGGGTTTTACAAAAGTACTTATCTGCTTTAAGAAATATGTATAGGATCTCTTGCTGTGTCATAATAACCTTTCTCTTTGACAAACTCTTAACTCTGATTCTGAATGCAACAGTGCTATATTAATGTCCGCAGCATCCTAAACTATTGATGTCACCTGAGGGTGTAGGTAGTGTCTGTGGGCTTTCCCAAAAGGGTACTTACTGATTTAGAAATATTAAGAGTGTGTATTTTTGAAGTGTATTTGAGTGTTACTGTTATATTGCTCCCTTCTGAAGAAGGCTTATTCTAACTGACTGATAAATAAATTAACACTTGTTTATTCAAGAAACCTTGTATGTAAGTGTTTATTTGATACTTTCTGTCTAACTTCCTACAGCTCACATTGACCCCTCTTGAGATAAGCCTGGCTGCTCAACACGCTTTCAACCTGTGTAGTACAAGCTTATACCAAAGGTTAGGTTCCTATTGCTAGGAGGTCAGGGTACCGCATACAATCTTGACTAACACCCCACCACATGCAACATATTAGATTGCCTCTCGCTGCAGCGAATCCCTGCAAAAACTGGTAGGCATTCTTCATCCTGCATTGCGGTCTGCTCTCCTTTGTACTGGCCCCGTCTCTGGGCAACCTCTCTCCTACTATACTTCTTAAATGTAATATGTTCATGCTCCCTCAGTCTTCGGATACTGTTTCATGATCGCCAGCAACCCACGTGCGCAGCACTGATTTCCTTCCCTACTGCTCATTCTCAATGTTTTAGCCTTCTAAGCTGATCTCTGATTGTAGGTGTGTTTTTCATCTGTGCATCTACACTTTCTGCTCTGTGGTAAATCGGAACATAGGTGTGCTGTTTACTGTTGGCACTGTGTTCTGCTGTGCCCCTTAGTCTCTCTTCCACTCTCTAGGTTCCCACTTCACTGTTACTGCTGGTTAAAGGTGTTCTGCTGTAGTATGGCTCCCGCCTTGCTTCTCTTTGGCGTGTTCCCTACCGTGTGAGCCCACCCTTTTCTGTGCATCAGGCATTGCTCAGCGCTGGGCTGTGCTCCTCTCCCTCTCTCTTCTTTATCTAATTTCTTCCAACTTCCCTTCTCACCCCTTTATGGTGCTCTCAATTTATCCCATCTATTCCAAATGCTACTCTATCACCTTTTCTAGCCCTCTTACTAAGTTTGGAAGGAAAAAGTTCAAGCTGGATATCCTGGTCTCCAACCCTGGCCTTCCTATCGCTGATACATACACCAGCGCTTCCGCCAGACAGACTCTCACCGACATCCTTTTGTCATTCCCTCTCCAAACCGATGGACCCCTCATAAGGTCTCTGTTCTCTCTCCTTTCTCCTCTCCCATTAATGGTGGCCCCCGTTGGGAGGTCCTCTTGGTCTCCTTCCATTCCCCCAAAGCCATCATCAATGTGTATCTAAATGATACCATCTTGGTCCAGGGGCCCCAGCCCAATCTCCTCCTTTTTGATAGGCCTCTCCCACACCTTTTCAACGTCCTTGCTTTCCCGCTTCTCCCACTAGCACCTCACTGGCTCCTCTGCCACCTCCTTCTTCCTCTGTCTCCTCTGCCACCTCGTACTACCACCTCTGCCCACTCTCGGGCCTCTCTACCACTTCCACTGGGTGTACCACAAGCCGGTGCTCCTCTCTGGAAGTCTTTCAAACGTGGCAACCTGCTCCACGTCGCTACTCTGAACCCTCGCTCTGCTGTCAAACACTCCTCTGGCATCTGCCACCTCATAGAAGAACTTGACCTAGATATCATCGCTCTCACCGATACATGGTTCACGGCCAGCTCTGTTACAAGTTTTGACACTCTCCTCCCTGATGGCTACAACATCCCCTCAAAGCCCAGAACCAACCATCCTGGACATGGAGTAACTCTGATCTTTCTGGAGTTGGTCCCTGCTCCTGTCATTCCTGTGCAGGCCTATGCCTTCTTTGAATGCCTGGTCTGTAGGCTATCTATTTCTCTTGGCCTCTCTCTGACTGTGGCCACCATCTCATCTCAAAGTGGGCTGATCTCTCCTCTTCGCCACTTGCCTCAACCTCTCAACTTCTCTTGCTCAGAGACCTGAACATCCACTTGGATGAATTTAATTCCTCCCCTGGGTTCTTCCCCACCTTCTCCAACACTCTCTCTCCATTTTACCATCTGGTCCGAAACACTCTGCCGGACATACCTTGGATGGTCTCATCTCCTCAGACATACCCCTCTCTAACTCTCTTGGACTGACCGCTTTCTGCTTTCCTCTGACCTGAAACTCTCTGTCCCTCAGGCAAATCCCACCCCAGAACTTCCACCTATATCTTTGTCATTCGACCCATGAATCATGTATCTGTGACTGCCTTCACCTCTACTTTATCTGTTCCTTCTACTCCTGCGGCTAACTCACACTCTGACACAGCCCTCTCTAACCTGTATCTTTCTCTTTCCTACACATTTGACATCCTGGCCACTGTCATGAGAATCCATCTGAAGCCTACCTCCAAGTGCAACTCTTGGTATAACTCTGATCTTGCCGCCCTGAAACGCAAGTGCAGGGGGACTGTGTGGCAATGAAGTGCTCTGGATGCATCCTTTCACAAACTGTCCTGCTTTATGATCCAAAGACAAGACAGAGGGCCTCATTCCGACCCTGGCGTTAACCAAGGCGCTATTAGCGCCTTGGTTGACGCCGTTATTTTTCCGACTCCGCCATGGTGAATGGCGGAATTACCGCCCCATTCCAAGGTTGGCAGGGGCGGTAATTCCCCATTCACCATGGGCCCTTCCCCATTCACATTTCTGCCCCATAGGGCTCAATGGGATTGGGGAAGGCACTAATTACGGCACCGTAAATTACGGTGCCGTAATTAGCTCCTAGGTCCCTTTGCGGGTTGGTTTTTTAACGCCTGCAAAAAGCAGGCGTTAAGTACCAACCCGCAAAGGGAACTCAGAATAGGGCGGTAAGGGTTTAACGGCACCGGGTCAGACAATTCTCCAGGCAGAGAGTGGGGGGGTAGATCTATTTCCTCTGCAGGTGCCTCCCTCTGGAATGGCTTCCCTGCCCCTCTCAAGCTTGAGCCAGTTCAACTGAAGTTCCAGAAGCAGCTCAATACCTTCCTTGTCTTCTCTGCTTTCTCTCTCTCCCTCTCCTGCTGACCTACTTGTCTTCTGTGCTGACTGGTTGCTTGGCTACCTTTAGAGTCTCACTGGGTACCAGGCTCCTCCATGATCCGTCTCCCCTGCACTGCCTCTGGGCCTACAGTGCATTTACAGGTGCTGTAACTGCAACCTCTGCAGTCCCCTACATCCTTGCACTTACCCAGAGCCATGTTGCCCTGGCTGCACTTACTCAGAGCAATGCGTGCCTGACTCACATCCCCCTTCCCTCTCCCTGACACTTCCCCCTCTCCTTCCCCCTGTACTTTGCATTGCCGCATTTGCATGATCTGAATGACACAAGGTATAGTAATATAATTTCTCTTGTCCTACCTCTGTCTTCCCTCCCTTATCTTGCCTAGAAACCCTTGTTTACAGGCGTGTTATAAATGACTCATCATATCATATAATATAATATCTGTTCCCATTTTGCTGTTGATCACTTTTGTCTTATAAGCTTTTCTCTTATCCATTAGCACCATGCAGGGGAGCCAATCAATCAGGAGGTGACCTGATGGCCGGTCTGCCTGCCCGCCATCTAAGGCCCTTTTTGTTCAATCCTCCCACCTCACTTATCTCATTGAGGAGGCGGCTAGTGCCACTGCTGCAGCTGATGCTGGTGCTTCTTCCGCTCTGCCACATTTGGCTGCCATGAAAATAGAAAGGGGGCTCTGTACCGAGCCCCACCTTCCTTTCCCATGGTGCCCATGTTTGTACAGTATTTACTTTCAATGAATGGGACATTGCGAGGAGACCCGTTCACAGAAAGAAAATACCTTAAATGACCACTGTTGCAGCCCTTGGGACAGTTGCTAATAGCATTAACCACGTGTTCCGTGGACTGGAATGGGTGGTAACGTCCCAGGGCCCTTGTTAAATGCCGTTGCTAAACTTGGGCCTTTAACTCCAGCCCAGGGATGTTCCCAGCCATTCCAGCCATTGCAACGGGTGGTTAACACCAAATTATAGCATTGTTATCCTAAATATTCTTTTTTAGCACTTGATGTTTTTCAAAATCTGTGTATGATTTGTCAAGCAATCCAGTTTTATGTATGGCTTATTTCCACTTATGCTTTTTAAAAACAGTTGTCTGAATGTTTCCACAAAGGACACGTATTTAAGAATTAAAGGTTTTGGATCTAAATGATTGTCAAGGAAATTCCAAAGAAAATCATCATGACCTTGCAATGTATATTTTTCCTTTCTAATGTTCATGTATTTTATATTTCCCATCTTCTGAACTTACAGGTTGTTACATGTTACCCCCTCTAAATAATGAGACGTAATCTCATTCAGGACTGCACGTATAAGAAAATTAAGTATTACGGGGTTCTGATCACTTTCTTTTCAGTATACTATTTGCATATTTATGTATGTTTTGTGGAGCGCACTAAGCCCTGAGGCATCAAGGCTCTGTCACATGACCAGTAACTTGCAAAGAAAAAACATAGATATCAGTCAGTTACAATATTTTGCAAAGAAAGAACATGTTGTAATCAGGCAAATACGGATCTATGTGATTATTACGACCCCCAGAATTTCGACGGCTGAAAATGGCAATTTTTTCTTCTTTTTTCTTTTTATAACCCCCATTGCACCACAAACATGTGTGGGGGGGTGGCCGCCCGCAACACCTCGATACTACTATTATATATCATACCCCCCACATATATTTGTGGTAAAAGGGCATTAAAAAAAAAGGCAGAATTTCGGTAGTCTGAATTCTGAGGGTGATATTTTGCAGTATTACCAGCAAATAGAGGTGTTTTTAGGGATTTCTGGAAGGACCAATAGGAGTGCTCTGCTCACAAGTTTAGAGGGAGTGGGTTCCATTGTTTGGCTGTAATGGTTGGGAAGCTTGAGCCTCCAGCTTTAGCCCATTTAAATTTTGGCTTGTTGAGATGGTTGGCATATAACGATCTCAAAGGTCTGGAAGAGTTTGCTTTAGTTACCTTCTGTTATAGGTAGAGGGGACTTTTTGTAAAGGCACCAGTGAGTGATTAAAAGTATCTTCAATATGATCTGCTCGCGAATGTGGAGACAGTGGGATTTTCTCCTGGCTGAGGTGATATGTTCGAGTTTGGGATATTCATGGCTGCTCGAAATGCGTTGTTCTTAATAAACTGTATTTTTTGGATGTTGTGCTCGGAAGTGGCAGCAAAGAGGGAATTACAATAGTCAAGCTTCGAAAAGATGGTAGCTTGGGCAATTGTAAGGCAGCTTTCCGCGGATAGGAACGAGAGCTCAGGGACAACGCATTTGTCTAAGAAGCAAGACAATACAGAGCAACATAGGTTTGAATCACGATCCCGCACTTAAAAACAACTTGCTGGTATTAAGTGCATCATAAAAGAACAATAAAGGGTATAGATGCATTTATTAGTTTAGTAGTGAGGGTGGCCGAGCAGGCAATGGCACTCACTCTGGAGCATGGCAACCAGAGCGTGGTTTGCACAAAAACCAACTCTTACCATGGTGGCGTTGTTTATTTTTCCCTCCTTTTTTCCATTTCCTAAACCTCCACCCCTCTCCCCATTCCCAATCTCTGTGGCAAACTGTGCATTACATGTTTTAATATGTCCTATATGCATTTGATTTTCACTTTTTTCTGTTGATTTTTTTTACCTTTTGCCATTTTAATGTCTCTTTTCAATTTTTGTTGGTTTATTTCTGATTTTGCGCAAATTAAAATGTAAATGTATTTGTTAACAGCCCTAATTGAAAAAAGCCACAGTACGTGCTGAAAAACGTGTCTCAAACAAGGGCTACTATGATATATTAAACCAAATATTAATTTCAATTAATTGCTGTTGAACGTTTTTTACTATAGTGACGCACCCCATGTGTGAAAGTCTTTTTGATATTTATCATATTTATTTAACAATTTTTTACATTTTTGAAATGCCCAGACCCGAAGGAATCACAGTGTTTGTACAGTACATAGGTGGGAGAACAGAGTACAGAATAACAACCACAGCATGAAACAGAAGTTAGCTATTACTCATATATCAAACAACCAGGTCTTGACTCGTTTTTTGAAGCTGGAGAACGATTGTTTGTTTCTGATGAGTGCAGGTAGTGAATTCCATAGTGCGGGTACGGTGATGCAGAAAAAGACTCCACCTGCTCTTTTGCTCTTGAAATGGGGATATGCAGTGAGATGCTAGAACTAGATCTGAGCACGCGCTCAGTGACATTTGGGTAATGCAGTTGTTCTAGTGCAGTGGGTCCTACTTGTGCACGGTGAGCGCTGGATACGGTTTTGAATTCCACATGAAATTTGATAGTGTGCCAGTGAGATTTGTGTCTGGTAGCTGAGACTCTTGAATGCTATCTTCCATTCTTTTTGTATCGAAGGTACATCCATCCTGGTACTGAAACAAATAAAAACACTGGGAGCATACCTTGAAGCTGGTCTAACCATGACCAGACAGTTTAATGCCCTAGCATCATCTGCTGCCTACAAAGCTAGACTCATTTGCTTCACACTCGCACAAACGATGATCCTATCGACAATAAAGCACTTAGCTCCGCCCTCGGCCTCAAACTCTCTGACCGCATGGTCAGAGAGTTTGAGGCCGAGGGCGGAGCAAAGTGCTTTGTTTTGGAATAGTTGGAGTTTGGCCTTTTTGCCAGTTGAGGTGCCCATAAGTAATATAATGCAGATGTTTAATTTCGATAGGATCATTGTTTGTGCAAGTGTGAAAAGTTGGGGGTTCTAACCCATGGTGGGATGCAAAATGACTGGACTGTTAAAATGCTTCTTAGGTTTATAAATTATGTTAAACTGTTGGTGATTAAGAACATGTAATCTCTCACTGCGCTTTAGCTGACTGAACTCTGCTGATAAAAATAGAGCATCAGAAGAGCCAGTGTTCAGCCCCTCCTTCAAAATAAGTCCCGGGGCTGTGCACTGGAAAACACCGGCACAAATTAAGCACTGGTTCTGCGACTGCATGAGGAATTACAAACTGTCAGCAGATGTATGAGTCAGCTCAGTACTCACGCATTAGTGATTTAGGGAAAGGTGGTTCTCATGAACTTTCCTTTTAGACAGGGGGTGCACTGAGCTCTGGCAGGGAGAAACAGTCATCAAACTAGGGACAATTTAATTCTTCCTGTAGTTTAATAAATAAACAGGAAGGATCTGGTTTGTGCGGAATTGGGATGAATTCTATCAAACGTGTCCAATTCAGAGCACATTTCTTTTAGCCATGATGTGTTCATCTATCTCATGTATGCAGTGCTTTTTGTCTACATCTGTTATGGTGATTATTACTTTGCCTGGTTTATTCCTGCATTTTACTGTAAGTGTACTGCTGTTGGTCATGGTGATGGCCTGTATGCAGTGCCTGTTGTGGATAGCTAGTGTGCCTGATTGTAGTTTGAAAAAGTTATTCTAAGCATATTTTTCCAAGTCAAGTATTTTGTTGTTGGTCAAGGTGTTCTCTTATTGTGGGTTTGATTACAGAGCCTGTCATCCATGGTAGTATTACACCTGTGAACCCCGGGACCTGTGGCCCTTTAAGATGAGGTATCAATACTTAGAGATGGATGGGGAAGCAGAACCTACTCATACATCAATAATCAAACCGACTCAGCAAGTTGGCAAAACCTAGTACTGTTTTATTAACAATGATCTAAAACAGGGAGTTCAATGGATATCAACGGGTGTTCGCTCAATTTCTCTCAATCTATTTACATGAAAAAACACACATTTATAGCAAAAATATATCATCATTGTCGTCACTCTACGTGGAAAACTAAGAAAACCTACTTGGGGATGTGATAGGCTTAAGGGGAACATCTAGGTATATGTTCCATATTGATGGGGGTGTGATAGGGTCTCTAACATCAGGTGGACAACTGAGCCCTCCACTGGTGCAAGCCATCCTGATCATCACAAAATACACGACAATCTATTGGTTAAACAGACTATGGGGCTCTTGGATATGTGGCCCTCTATCATTGGTCGGCACACTTGTACCCTCCTGGAATATTCCACTTGCTAGCAGCACGCAAGTTGGTTACCCCAGATGCAGATGCAAGGACGGTCGGCTTGGTCATGCCTCCCCACCCATTTAGCCCAACATCTATCATCACTCCTGCGGTCTGCCATTCAATTAGGCTTTGAACCTGGCCTTGTAGAAGCTCACTGTGCCTGAGAATAAAAGGGAGTGTGGCATGGTCTTATCTTCTGGTTTCGGTGTAGCTTGACCCAAAGTCTATTTCGATTTGACCATGTGACTGAAGACAACGTTTTCAAGCTCTCCGTTGAATATTATATGATTATATGATGAAATCTTGATGTCTTCAGTGTTTTTTCATTCCACCTCAAACAGAAGTTTGTTTCTTTCTCATGTTCATGTAGCTTCCTGACAGAGAACCAGGCTCACGGTGGCCTCGACTCTTGGTTCTGGGCCAGCCAGCCTTTCGAGAATTCTCCTTCACCATCAGTTATTTTCCAACTGCGCCACACTCAAGCCCTTTCCATTCTCATGGTTAATATTTGCTAAAATGCATTGTGGAACATCCATATTCTAAATATTCCTATATATATATACATTTGCGTATCGCCACAATCAATTCACTACGTAGCCAGCCTTAGGATTACTTTGTCTCCTTGCGTTACAGCATCTGTACAAGTGTAAAATGATTTTGCATTGTCTTCAGTTTCTCTTTGCACAAGCACCTTCATTTTGATCCCGAAATGATGCTTAACTTTGACACTTCCTCTTCTGATCTTATAGAATGTTTATGTTCCTTCTTCATGTGTGTCTCTTCTGAGTGCGTCAGTTCTGTTTTGTGTGACATCACCAGTCCTCTTTCACATCCGTTTTCATACTTCTTCTGGGACTTTTTCCAGTTGACCATTATTCTTTCATAAATGTATATATGGTTTTCTCAGTGGATACCTTGTCTCAAGAATTCTTTGCGGTATAGGCATCCTAACTGGTCATGCAAATATTGCAATTTCCAGTTCCCAACATATAGGCAACATGGGGGCCGAGTTTCTGGTACATTTATTTGGCTCTTCCTCTACACCTGAGCTTATTGTTTCATACATAATATTATGGTCATAATGAACATTCTCTGCCGGCATCTAGTCTATGGCTGTTTTCTGTTCTGTTGTACAGTTGTCTATTCCTTGCCTAAGGTTTTTCATTCGTGGAGCTTTGTTATGTTTCATTATCTGAACAACTTCATGTTCATTCTTTCATTTATTCATTGTAGACGTTTTCTTTCATGTACACCTATTATTGTCACTCCAGGTCTGTTGTGTGTTCATCAACATGTACCAAATTTTGGAGTTGTATTTTTGTTGGCATGGAATGCACAAGTTAAAACCTCGAAGGTGAAGTGATTTATTTTGGCAGCATTCACCCAATCCAGGCAAGGGTGTTTTATAGCCCAACAGTCTTGACATTAGAAGCTGACAATTTGAAGATAAATCTCCCAAATTTGGTCTTTTTTTTTTACACTTTTTATTTACAGATATTTCATCTTCTCCAAATTTGGGCCGAGTGTTTTCATCAAATCAGATCAGTCACTTTACGGATGATGAACAATGATGCAGAGGAAAACGTTTTATTATTTTTACTACATTCGTGCCATGTAATCTTGCGTAAAGGGGGTAGTGAAGTAAGAAACACAGAACATGGTTTTAATAACATGAAAATGGTAACGTTTACACTGGCAGTTGAAAATACACAAATCCGTTTTCTGTCTCTTGATGCAAAGCATTTATGATTTCTACCCATCAGCATTAGCTAGAAAATGAGGGTGTTATTTTCCAGGTCAATCAGATCAGAAAAATAGGTGAAAGCAGTGTTCTGCTATTCTTTCTCATCTGTTGTATTTGTGTGCCTTTGTCAGGAGGGGCTAGGAATGAGGCAGGGACGTCAATTAGGGGTCGCCAGAGGTCGCAACTGTGACCTCCGAGGTCTCCCTTGCGACCTCTGTCTTAAAAAAAGCGAGAATTTTTTTTTTTTTTTTTTTGGTAATGCAAGCTCCTGGGCTTTGGCCAGCACCATGTGGGTCTTTATTTCTGGAGTGGCTGGCTTTCTCGTTCAGGCCCCTTTAAAGAAAAATAAGAACAGTAGTGCCACAAGTCTAACACTTTCAGCACTGACCCTAAATAAGAAAGAATAGGAATACCAAATAATGTGTCTTTCTGGAATTCTATACATTAATTGCTAGACTCATCAATGGTTTATTTCAGGCACACTCGGGGGGCGAGTCAATTGATTTAGTCTGTTCTTAAATGCCTCAACTCAATCTTTCATCCTTCTGAGGTCGATAAATAAGTACCAACACAGGTTAGGTGATATTGGGTGTACATTTTTTCTATATAAAGCGTTGAAAGGTTGCGTTCCGTCGCTTCCTGCGATTTCACTTCGGGGTGGGGGCAAATGACCTCACTTCCTGTGATGTCATCGGGGGTCTAGTGTTGTGTGATGTCCCTTCCGCTACCCCTGGCATTTTGGTGAAATGACGTCCCTGGAATGGGGGCACATTTTCATGTCCACCTCCATTTGCCCCTCTGCCTGACAAATTAAACCCTTCTTCCCCCCAGCACTGATTTTCATGCTGGTGATAATACATCGGATTCCTATGGAATTGGCCTGACATTAACACCTGGAAGAAGCGGAGAGAATACATAGACATTGGTTGTATATAGTTACAGCGATCATTAATCGTAGGTAGCATTTACACTTTTCCACCAACATAGTGTAACGATGCCTGGTAAATGCAATGTCGCCCATGAATTATTTTAACAGTGTCACTAGGGGATAAACACAATAAAATAGCATGAGTGGATCTGCTGCAATTAAATGCACATGTAAGTGGTCCCCTCCCAGTGGTTTATGCTTTAACTGGGCATGTTCCTCTAAATCTGTAAAAGTCACTTCTTCACATTCGTTCCCTTGTATACCAATTTATGATGTGTTATAATAAAGGTGTAATACATTTAGGCTTACATTATTATTATTATTATAATGTTTTATCCACTTTATTTAACACTTTAAAATGAACATACAACGATCACAACATCGTAGCCTTACATCCAGATTGCAAAATGCATAACTCCGTCAATAATCATACATTGCAACCATTGTATAGACTTTGACCTACCAAAACAAGACACCATTGATAGGTACATCAGAGTTTGTTCACATTGGACGATCTGATCAAATAAATATATAATGATCGGGAAGCATCAAAGTCAATTTCTTGGAAGTACATGTTTTCTATCTGTGAATAACAGGAACATCGCCCCTTCAGCATCGGTAGATCAAACCCTCTCCCAGTGCTTAAAGAACAGACGAGAAATAGACACTGATGTCTGCTATTGGGAAAACACAACAAACAAAGTCCCTGTGTCCGTCTGTCTGTTGGATACCACAGTTATTGTTACAAAGCTATAAAGATTACAAGATTTTTGAAGGGTTTGGAAATATCGAGGTAAATAGACACACAGAGTGCAATTGTATTTCTATAGTTTGATCGTTATGATCAGAGTGAAAAGAACAAAGGGTATTCTCAAAAAAAGAACTGTTCTGGAAAAATTCATAATTGGGTACAAACTGAGTTTTGTCGCCTGTTTGGTCCTACATGTACCGAGTGTTTGATGGTGATATATTGTTTTATTTGCAACCTAAAATAACAAATGATGCAACGGAGAAACATAGAATCAGTGCAATAAATGCATACACCCAATTATCGATTATTTTTTCTGTTCATTTTTTAATAGTTTTTCAAAATGTAAGACATTAGCCAAATGTAGAAAGATATATTCGGCCAGCTCATGAAACCTCTGCTTTCAAACTATAGCTGGATGAATCTACTGATACCGTTCACAACACAGGTTTGAAAGCCATTTTACATAATGTCCTCATAACAGTGTTAACATACATTAATCATTATGTGAATAATGGACCACCATACCACAAACTCATATATGGCTTATGATTAGGGATTAGACTGCCCACGTGGATACCATTCCTCATAATTATGTGTTTAGAGGCTCTGATATAGACTCTGTGCTGCAGTGCCGTAGCTGGCACAGTAGCAGCCAATCGGCATGACTGATGCAGCAGGGCACATACATTGTTATGGTAAGCAGACCACCCTTTCTGAGATGGAATTACCCTAATCATTTTATTAATTAATACAAATAAAAAATCGAGTCTTCTACACACTTTATTTATTTATTTTATTCTATTTATTTATTTCAAGTGTACATTTGCAACCCGCACAAAGCCCAGAGGCAACTAGGCGCTGAAACTTAAGAAGTTGGTTACACTTGGTTACACTTGATTACATTTCCAATAGATAAGATTACATTACATAACAGTTAGTCTCTGGCACTTAAAAGTTGGTTAACAAAAAGCAGCATTATATTTACATGGTGGTGCTAAGTCTGCTCATACAAAGCATATCTTCAAGAGGATACTATTGAGGCCTAGGTTGAGTATGCTTCATGTGTGTCAAGGTAGAGAGAAGATCGACAGTGGCACTGAAAGCTGCGTGTCGGGGAGACTGCACAGGGAGGTCTGACCCAAATAGTAGGGTTTTTAGTTTTTTTCTGAAGAACCAATAGGAGGTGTCATTTCAAAGTTGTGAAGGGAGTGCATTCCACGTTTTAGGAGCAATCACTGGGAAGCGTGTATCTCCTACTTTCTGTTTTCTGTATTTGGGTATGGAAAGCAGGTTAGTGTAGAAAGATCGAATGGGTCTGTTGGAATGAGCTTTACAAATCAAGTTATTTAGGTAAGTGGGCACTTTGTTAGAGATGCTTTTATGTGTAAGCATGAGAATTTTTAATTTGATTCTGTCGGAAACTGGGAGCCAATAAATATTCCTTCTGGTTGGTTGCTGAGATGTGATCATTGAAGGTTAAGAGCTGCTCTGATGGTGTTATTTTGTACTATTTGTGATTTTTTTATTTTTCTGGTGCTAGTGCTTGCAAAAAGTGAGTTGCAGTCGTCGATTCTGGAGAGTATCAAGGCTCTGGAGTTGTGCGGGGAAAGGAATGGTCTGCTAGCTCTAATCAGTTTAACTCTGTAGGTAGCAGACAAGACTATAGCGTTGACCTGTCAACTAGTCAATGTAGACCCCAAGAGTTTTTATTTTGTTAGCAACCATGATGGTGTTACCATCGATGTTGAAAGATTTATAGTCTTGTGAGAGATTGTTAAATTGAGTAGTTTTGTTTCCCGCTAGTAACAGCTCGGTCTTATCGTTATTAAGATATAATTGGTTGAGGGCCATCCATGCTTGGATTGCCTGGTAGATTTTATTCACGTTTTTGGTGTCTGTGTCATGACATCTGGTAATTAAGATACTTGGCAGACAGAATTTCCTCAAACATCTATTCTCGCAACTTTGGCTGGCTTACTGGCTTTCTGAGGAGGCCCTTCACTGCTGATATGTGGTTCAGGGTGAATCAAGAAATGATATTGCTTCCTTGGTCATAATTCTTAAGTATATATTAAGTATTAGAAGTGTTAATGTTGAGTACTAGAAAGGTTGTTCTTCGTAACACCTGATTCTGATTCACTAACGTGGTGACAGATAATCACATTGTCCAGCAGTTACAGATCAGCGTTGTTGGTTGGAAACACCAGGAGAAGGATGGCACACAAAGAGTGCTCGGAGGATGACAATGACACATATTTCATGCACAGGAGCAGCTGTGATGGTGGAAGGTGAGTAAGGGGGACAGGAAGGGCTCAAGTGATAGAGGGGAAGGGTCTTATGAAGAGAAGGAGGCTTGGGAGGCAATCCCCAAGAGTGTTAAGGCAGGTGGGGGAAATGCAAAAGTGATCTTGTGGGGGAACAGACTTTATGAGGCAGATCACCACAATGGCACTTTTTGTGAAGTGCCCTTTAGACATAGCATGTTGATTTATGGCTTGGAAATATCCACAATAATCATATAATTCAAAACATATATCTTAACAGAGTATTCACATTGTGTACAACTTCATTTTAGTCATTGTTTTATTGCGCAAAAGTAAAGCATATTAAGAGTGGAAGTACTGCATGTTCAGAACTATTAAAGCAATAGAATCCAAGGAGGAGGTAATTACTGGTCTGGTAATGCCCCAGATCATCAGTTACATGCCCGAGTGAAGTGAGGTCTTTAACCTAAGCCCTGCGGCTTTACCAGACCAGTAATGGCCTCCTCCTTGGGTTTTATTGCTATTGGTATTCCAGCACATTGTACCGGGGCACTAATAGCATTTTTTATCGAGCTGGGAAACGGCATGGAAAGCGTTTGACATCTGGAAGAAAAAAAAGACAAATAAATGTCTGCCATGGATCAAGGAGAAGCGACAACACATAGTTTGGTCTCCCTTTCCATGGCTGCCATGAAACAGATTTTTAAACAAGTAAACAATTTAAATGGCCACCATGGAATGGAGTGAAGGGCTACAAGTAAAAAAACCTTGTGGCACAGTCATCTTTGGGCGCTAGCCATCCATGGTAAATGTGACAGTGCACAAGTAAAATTATACAAAAATGGTAAACATGTTACTGCTGCCGCCAGCTTGTCTTAGACATATAAAGTAACAAAAAACTCATAACAACAAAGGTTAGGGGGATACAAATTATCCCTGTTGCACTGCACTGTGGGGTGCTGTGTGTAATACACAAAGTACAGGAATCCTAAAAGAGAAACAATGTTTCTCAGTGCTGACAGTCTTAGGGACTAGTCAGATTCCCCATAACAATGATCAAATGGCAAGGCAAGTGACGCTGAAGGCTTCACGTCCCGTCAAAACGTCAGGACAGGTTCAAAAACAAGCTAAAAGAAAAGTGTCCAATTGAAATCAATGGAGTGAATGTGCATTAAGAGAACATCGTTCCTAACCTTAACACGAGCAGTCATTACATGCATGGATCTGGTACAAGTAGGGTAACTGGTGGGCGGGTGCGTTGCTAGGTCTGGAAAAGATCCAGGGCTACGCTGATGTCAGAACTGTTGGGACTGTGGGCTAGCTCGCCTTTTGGTTGTAGCTCCTGAGATTCTATCCGGGGCTACAACCAAAAGACCAGGGGCTATAACCCCTTTGCCCCCCCCCTAGAAACGCCTCTGCTAGTGGACAATTCACATACTCAGTCACAGTGACATAGAGGCAGATTCCTGGTTAATAGAAACAGACCAGTGGGTGCATCAATGATAAGGAAGCAAGTAAGTGCAGGATGCTCCCTCAAATGGCTGTGCGGACAGCCATGACTTTAGTTGCTTTTTGAATCTCTTTGTTGGGTTCATTGTTAGGTCAATTGGCAGAATATTCCAGTGTTTTGCACTTAGGACTGCTCGTGTCCTGCCACCATAATTTAGTCTCTTGATAGGGGGTAAGGACAGCTTGTTCTGGTCTGCAGATCTTAGTTGTCTCCTTGTTACATGTTTAGTGATTAACATGTTGAGCTAACTAGGGTCACCTTCATTGACTGTCTTCGGAAGAAGGTTTGGGATACTGAAAAGGATGTGTTTAATGTTTGGATACCATTTTTTTAGTGCTGAGTACGGGATAAGGAGACGTGTATTCTCCAATACACTTAGGACACCTGCGGGCGATCCCCGTTCCATCCCCACTACAACAGGTCAGAGGCCGCCTTGCTGCCTATGATGGATTCTGGAAATGTGGCAGGTGAAGTGGACATGATGAAACATGTGTCTGAAATGAAGTGTGCATGACATGGGGAAGTCACATCGCCATATCATGCAATGTGTCCATATACTAGTTGTGTTCCTAGGAATCATCATATGCATGACATGGGTTGCATCCTGGAATGCACCCAGACAGCCAGAACCTGGGCATGGTGTATTTATTGCAAGAGCCCAAAGTGTGGCCACTGCGCTTGGACAAGGATTGCATCGGGGATAAAAGCAATCACCTAGCACCATTAATTCCATCATTCATGTGCGAGAAAATAATTTGGCATTTTTCCAAACCACATGTGATAAGCTTCAACACATTAATGATGCACTCTTTGTGCTGCTAAAATGTGCTGCTCTGGCAGGTTGAACATACATTCTTTCTTTGGTGTTGGCCCTAGCAGTGGGAGCCAGCACACGGTGTGCCCCTGCAAGGCTCCATAGTCAGGTTAAATGATTCACATATCCGTGTTGTAGTTTTCTGGTATTGTAGGTGCACAGGGTGCTAATATTAACTGTCCTGATATCTGCAGTTATTTTATCAGTGTTTGCATATCCGGTATAACATTCAGGGCCCGATTCAGAGGTCTGTGTACAAATAGAAATGTGTTGTTCCAAGCAGGAAAAACACGGTTCTTACATGCCCATATCCTGAAAAAGAAAGCATGTGGTGTAGGGACCTACACGTCTTGCCCGTGCCTGAGATACCCCTGGAAATTGCCCTGGTAACCAGGAAGAAAGGCAGAGAGTGCCGTGGGTATTCTGTTGGTAGAGCCCTGCTTTTGCAGGTCAAAAAACAGGAGGTCAAATGTGGCGCATTTAACATCTACTGCACATGCTTTTCCTTGTTCATTTTGGCATTTCCCAAACTGCAGCACAATTTTGCTGATTTACTGAAAGATTAAGGACACTTTTGTAAATTAGAAAAGTGTCATGGTCTGATTTACACAAATGTTTTAACCTCGGAAAGTCCCATTGAAAACAGGTTTATAAATCAGGCCCAGAGGCTTAAGAAATGTGTGCAGAGTGCTGCACATACAGTCCTCTCAAGGAGGGATTTTAGCACTTTTTACAGGTGGAAAGCATGACATCGGCCATCCAGTCTTTCCACCCACCTCACCCACCCACCTCAAAATGTTGATTTGGAAAACTGTAAGGGGAGCATATTCGGCTTTCTACACTGTTGTTAACCTGAGCTCAGAATCGGGCACACACGGACATTTACTATTTTGCGAATCTACAGCTGTTGCAATCGCGTTAAACTGTTATGCACGCACGTACTCTTGTGCCTTGCACCTTTTTCGGTTGATTGGAGATCTCTCCTATTTCTCACTGTTTCAGAATCAAAAACAATTGCAAATTCGTCATTTGAAAGTTGTTCTGTTCCAAACGACACCGCCATCAGGTTGCGCGGTGTATGTGCGCCTCTCTTATCCCCGACAGGTGTTCACCATCGCGGCATCGTTGACAGTTTTTGCGCAGCACATCAAAAGGTCTGTTGCAAAGTGATTGTCTCAAGAGCACTTACCTTCTTACAAAAGGTAATGAAACACTGCGCAGCTGCGCAGTATTATACCTTTAATTATTTATTTACTTCATTTGTATAGCGCACTTACAACCCGGAGGCATTGAGGCGCTGTTAAAGGTACAACTCTAATAATCATGCTTTCGTCATACAATCTTGTTTTCGTAATGCAATAACAGGGTAACACAGGTGCATAGTAACCAAGTGGCATTATCATACACATTATCTTACAGTAAAGTAGTGTAACAGGATGAATTTTCTAGCAAGTGGGCGTGCGGACCCGGGGAACTCATTGGTTTTGGCAATGCTTCTTTAATATGCATTGTCTGATTGATGAGTGACTGGAAATCATGCAGGTTTCTCTTACGGGCAGGGGTACTTCAGACATGATTTGTATGTTATGTGGGTGTGTATATCCTTTTAGTGTGGAGTTGTTTCACGGGGAGTCACTGTTTTACTTGATATTTTGCCTGCCACCGATGATTTTTATTTCAACACTGCATTGTACACAGACGATTACACACCAAAAGAAGGCCAGTTATTAAAGAGGGATGTTAGACAAATGTGCCTCTTTCAATGGTTTCTTCGAAATTATAAGTGCCACGCTTTGGCTGCCCAATAATGACCCTCGCTAATGTATTCGAGACCCACAACTCATGATTCAGAATAAATGCATTTTTTCATGGTTGATCAACTTCTCCGTGGATGACCTTTGCATGTGATTCCAAATGAAGATATGTGATGATAAACGATGATTGATTGCCATCATTTTCTAAATGTGAGTCATGATAATTCACCAATTAGTCAAAAGTTCATTTGGCCATGCGTCCTTTACAGGAAATGTATTGTGTTTGCCAGTCACACAACATGTGATTTCTCTTTATCCAAGTGGGAAAGGCAACCTGACTTATTACCTTAAATGGAGCGTGAATAAAAAAAATATATATCATTAGCGATTGTAATTATTCACTTTATTCATATTTTGAAACTGAGGGACAATTTTCTTTAACGCCTATACTTTGGTGTGGGTGAATGTGTGACATGCCAACAATTTAAACACATCCAAGAAAAGGATTCTGATACAGTCCCTCAAACGCCTTGATAACAGCCTTTATATCAGCCATGAAAAGAAAAACAGCATTCATTATTTGTAGAAGGCTACAGTAGCAGGGAGAATACTCAACATTTACACCAGTTTGCACGAGTTCTAAAAAGTGACCAAATGCTTTGACGATATAGAATGGTGCAAATCTGTTCTCTGGCAAACGGTATTATCTAAAAACATGTGCACTGTGGAAAAAATCAAACTGTTTTCTGCACAGCTGCATAGCTGTGCATACGCATTGCATATGCATTGCATATGCATTGCTGCATAGCATACAAAGAAATCTGTTAGCTACATTTCTGTTCATGTTGCTCATCAAACACAGTAAACCAAACTCGGTCTCCTTTTTGCCCAGGTGAGAACATTTTAAGATAATGCAAATTGGGAGTAAAACTGTTTGACCATTCCCAATTCTCTAAGCAGAAAAAAGGGTGCTAAATAAATTTTTTGCTCCACTTTTTTGCACCAGTGCAAAACATTGATAATCTGTCCCAGCAGATGATGACAAATGTACCTGGGGCCAGATTACAGAAACTTTGCTCCTGTGCAAGTTCAAAGTTTGCACGGTATTAGCACTAAGGCAAACTTTGCTCTATTTATAAAAACACTGGGACACATTAAAAAACCACTGCACCTCGACAAGTGCAATTTGTCATATTAAAAGCACCATGGAAAAAAACCCTAGTGCAAAAAAAATGCATTTTCACTACATTTTTGCACCAGGGCAAAGTAGGTCATTCTCTACACACCCGTGGGAGGGTTGACTGTGAGCAATGAATATGTGACTGTGTCAGGGTGTGACAAAAGGTCATCTGACAGTGATGAAATGACTTCTGCTCTGGGGGAATACACGGGTGAGTAGCAATGAAACCACATATTCACCCATCACAGCATAAAGGTAAAACAGAAACAGTTAAGAGATACAACTCCTTTGCCATGCATGGTCATGTGGGTAGAGGGAAGGATGTACCCTCAAGAGGCGTGTGAATGTGATTTATTTACAACTCAATAGCAAGGTATAACAGTTCAATCCAAAGGTAATGCCCAAACAAGGTAGCTCTAATGTTAGTCTGCATTTTTCTATGCTAATTTAGCATGGGCTAATCCATTCATTCATGCATTCATTTAGTATGAGCCATGTTTAGCATTATAGTTTGTTTTGATTTATTATAGATCGATATTTGCTAATAGCCATCTAGAGATAAATGTAGCTTATTATTTTGTACAGCACACATTGTAGTGTTTCTAAGCGCTATTGTGTTTTTTCCATCATGATTCTAGCTCATGCTTAGCGCGGAGAGGGAAATGTGTTCGCAGCTGAACACAGTGTGAGCAATGTTTTTCATAACAATGTGTCTCTTGGCAGACTCTCTGAAATAGTCTTGACTGCTTTTGTTTTTGTTCCTGAAGTGAGACTGTCTTGTGCGAAGAGACAGGAATGTTACACAATATGCTTGCAGTTCTTAGAATAGAATATTATACGAGAACATGTCACCATGTTCTAGTACAGTACACAATTGTGCTATGTTGAAATTATGCATGCACTTAGCTATAGAATGCACGTAGATTGCCATAGAATGTTTTCTACGCATGCAATTGTAGAATGCGTCATCGTTCTGTATAACACTAGATTGTTGTTCAGTTCTGTGCCGAGGGAAGTCTCACAGTCTCAGGGATGGGGGCTGGGGTGCTGTGAGGGTTGAGTTTGCTAAAGTACTCATAGCTAGAGAGTGCTTATTGTTAGTAATTAGTGACAATTGCCATCCATAAATAAAGATGCATTCTGTTTGAAATTTCCAATTTCTGTGTCTTTGTGACCTTCTATTTTGTTTCCATAGCATAGTATATGTTTACGTTCACAGGAATAACAAATGTATACTTTAATCAAACACCATGTGCATTACAACTAAAAACAAAACAGAGTTTCAATTACATATTTTATGCAGACCATTCCACTCCAACTCTGAACTCTGTGAGACATTGTTTCCCCATTGTTTCCCCCCATTGTTTCCCCCTTCTAATACTTTTTGGTAATTTTGAGTATGAAAGATTCTGCCTAAAATTCTGTAACTTTACACACATGCCAGGATTATCATAAGGGATGTAAGTATGTAAATTCGCAATGGCATCATGGACACTCCAATTCTTTGCCTTTTCTGTCCCCAAAGTGTCAGTGAATTCTACCATGTCTCAAATTATAAACCACAAAATCACTTTTAAACTGCAAGATTTTCACATTTTTACAAAGTCCTGCTGCTGTTACGCTCACCTGGTATCCACAGTGGAGCCACACGTTAATGGATGGAGGTCTAAGCGCTATTACGGACCCCTCTATAACAGGAGAATGGAAGGTTAAGATACTGGTTCTGTGATGGGTGGACTCCCACCTCCCTCTGGTCCAAATTCCCTCCCATGGGATTATTTCTCACCTTAGGTTTTTGTGTGTTGAACTCTCTGTCCTGCATCTCTGTGAAGGGGTGTGTGGTTGGTGCGGGCGTTCTGTGGACCTAGTTGCTTCACTGGTCTGTGTGCCCTTATGTCGTGTCCAGACCAGCTGTGACTCCAACTCTGCTTGCTGTCTTCCAGGTGAGTTATAATGTATTTTCCTCTTATTCTGTCTCTTTCTTTCCCTCAGTTTTCTGTGTCTTCTTGGCGTCTTGCTCCACTACGCTGTTCCCTAACAATGTCTCTTTATGTTTTCACAGGGATGGTTGTGATCTCAGAGTTCCCGCGCCGATGGCGAAGACCACAGTGAGTTATTTATGCGGAGTGCTGCGCTGTTTATTAGTGTTAATTGCTAACCTGTGTTCTCTTCTCTTCTTTGTACAGGTTGCAGTGATGTTCCGGAGTGATGAACGATAGAAGCGCTGCTTGCCCAGGTAAGTGCTTTGTTACTACTGACCTTGCTCCTTCTCCCTTGGAGGGTGGGGTGAAACCCGTAGATGGGTGAGGTAAGAGAAGCACAGGGTGCTGCCACGACTCGGTGCTTGCCCAGGTAAGAATTGTTATTAATGCTGTCCTTGTTTCTTTACCTTTGCAGGTAGCAGCGAACTCCGGAGATGGGAGAGGTAAGCGAAGCGCAGGATGGATTCAAGACTGGTTACTTCACAGTTAAGTGTTCTTGCTCGCTAATGCTGTTCTTGTTCTTCCAGGTTAATAATGGAATACGGATCTAGGGCTTCAGAATCGGGCTGCCGGAGAAGCAGATGAGCAGGAGCTGGACACAGTGAGTGTTATGCTGCAGGAGTGCAGAATAACGCAAAGTGTGTTCTGCTGTTTGGGTGTGGTTTAAATAGCCCTGGTAAAGTAGTTCCAGGCCAAGTGGCTCCAGGCCCAGCCACACCCAAAACACTAGACCACATGACTTGGATCTAAGAAACCTAGCTGTGTAATAGGCCTCCATGTTGGATTAAGGTCCAAAACTGGTATTGCTTTATTCCTGATAATGAGCCTGACTCCAAGTATGTTTCTGATTGAGTTTTAAAGTGCTTGGGGCCAATGTGAAGGGCTTTAGCTCCACTGCTGCCAAGGGGCTGTTATACCAGAGGGTGTCAGTGGCATGACATCTGCAGAGATAAAAGTCTTTACATTTTTATTAATAAATAGTCTTTTGAGGCAAATATTCAATCTGTTCCCCATGTGTGGGCCTGCCTTCCAAGGCTACCCCTTTCAGGAAGTGTGACTTTCTTTACACATGTCCTTGTCCTGGAAGTTCCATTGTCAGAGGGCTCAGCACAGACCAGATTCTGTCCAACCTAGTAATTATCATGGAGGTGTTAGTATCTACTGAGAGGCCCTTTTGTTTCCGTAATCCTCTCAGCAGAAACCTGAAAGTTTATGGCGGTACCCATTCTTTGGGGGAAGCCTTCGCTCTGCCAACTGAAATAACCTGTTTTTGAGAGCTCGCAAAATCCAGCCAAGGCAGTTTAAAACCTTTATTTTTTTTTATTTGGTCCTGAATAAAAAAAAAAAAAAAAAGCCTGTTGAATAAACAGCCCATATGTGTTTCCCAGCAGTAAAGGTCTCCGTGAAATTGACACGTGCACAGAAAGCTATGATTTCTTTTCCAACAGTGATTTTGACGCTTGGTAGCAAAAGTTAAGTGCTTTTCCGTGCTGCTAAAATAAAGCTTTTGTGGATTTTTCTCAGATTTGGTTTGAGAGGCCTTGTCATTCAGAAGTCATGCGTGTCTGTTGGAGCACAATGTGAATTTGGATAAGCATAGCAGGGTCTTATTAATAACATGTAGTGATAAGGAATAAGAGGAAAAAAGCATCAGAGCGGCATCATTTTTAAATGTGAATAATTCCTTTTTTCCATGGAACTTTGGGCTGGCAGCAAAACAGCGCTGCTTTTTCACTCTATTTCCTGTATATATGTAAGGACACACTGGCATGCTCCCGCAGTGTGCCCCCTTGTTCCACCATGCCGAATGTGTGCTTGGCAAGATGGTGCAGCCATCTTTTTATTGCTGCAAAATGCTGTTTCGTGGCAATGGTACTTACTGGGGCCAGCACTGCCATTTTGCTGGTGACTGCAGATGTGCAGCTTGGTGATGTGACAAAGTACAGCTGAGTTGGGTCAATATATCCCACATCTCAAATTACTCAACAATCACCAACATTACAAACCTTTGGCTCATGATCCAAATACGAGACTACAAAAAGAGATCAGCAGCCTTACCATCAACGCCACCAGTGAAGGTTGGTTCGATCAAAATGAGAAACAATTTCTAAATAAAGCCTATCCTACTATAGCAGTCTTTCATATACTGCCCAAAGTACACAAAAACAGGCAATATATCCCGTAACCCCCCTGACTCTTCTGCGATTCCTTGTCGAGGGAGAGTAGGGGAAAGTGGGATTCATCTGGTGGGCAATGGGGCTCCTCAAGTGAAGTCCTTCCATCATCCGGAAGCGGTACTTCCACGATCCTCCTGTTGTCTCATGTTGGAGCGTGGAATGACACCCACATCTTTTCCTTGGCACTTTCCTTTCCCGGTCAATGGGGATGTCCTCCTTGGTGATGAATGTGCAACCGGTATAAATCTATTAAATAAATAAGAACCGGTTACTTCATGTTCCAACTAACTGCCTTTCAATAGGGTTGAGAGCAATGGGACACGCATGCATTCAATAATGACAATTGATAGTGAAGAAAATACTCCCTTTTAAATAATCATACTTATAAATCCATTGTTCCCTTCTGATTCATCTTTTTCTTATTCTCATGCTTCAGATGTCTCCTCTGTTTGATTTTCTTTGGGCTCCTTGATTTGTTGCAAAGTGTGCCTAGGGTGACAACTTTTGAACTGATTAATATGGACCAATTTCTCTTCTATCAGTTCTCCTTTGGCGATGCAGATTCTGTAGGCGACAGGTGAAATGGTATCTACAATTTCAAAAGGACTACACCAACTGGGCAAACAGTTGCACTCTTGGGTCTGGTTCCTTTGGAAATTGTACAATTAGTCACTGTCTCCTACTTGGTATTCCTTTTTGGTTGTTTTTAAATCATATTGAGTCTTCATACCCTCGGCAGATCTTTCCAGATTCCACTGAGCATACGCAAAAGCATGTTGAAAGTGTTTTCTTAGATTTTCAACATACTCTTGAGTTGTGGAGGCGTTTATCAGTGCCTGTTCTTTTGTTTTGTTCTATAGAGCAGATGCTGAGGTAGCACCATTTTTCGTCCAGTCATCAGCTCAAATGGAGACATCTTAGTTACAGAAGAATGTGGAGATCTGATGGCCATCAGGAAAAGCGGCATTCAGATCTCCCAACTTGGCCCAGAGTCTGCAACAAACTTTTTTAGCATGCTCAGAATGGTTTTATTGTACCTCTCAATTCCACCACTAGAGGACAGTGGTATGCAATGTGAAGTTTCCTTTTTACCCTAAGTATCTCCCACATCTTTGTCATCACTTCGCTGGTGAAGTGACTACCTCGGTCTGACTCAATCCTTTGGGGTCAGCCAAAACGCAAGAAGATGTGGTTGATCATCAGGACAGCTGCTGTTTCTGCCTTGCAATTTGGGTCTAAGAGACACTCCACCCATTTGGTAAACAAGCATGTTATGGTTAACATTCACTTGTTCCCCCTAGAGGAGCGAATCACAAGCCCGATGAAATCTACTTGTAAATCTGCCCAAGGTAGTGTCATCCCCCTCTTCTGGAGGGGAGCTCAGTGTGTGAGTGAAGTTGGCTAAAATTGTGCACACACAAGAAACCCCTTCAAATATTGGTGGAGGTCCTGCCCCATGTGTGGCCAGTATGCAACCTCTCACAAGATTTCTAAAGTAGTGTGAAAAGCCTGATGACTGGATGTGTCTGCATCATAGGCATGACTTAGCATTAGGCTTCGGAATGTGGTAGGGATTACTCACTGGTCACAGCCAGATATGGATCTCCTTACCAACAAACCATCTTAGATTCAGAACATTTTTTATCATTTCATCAACACTCTGCGGTCCTCTTTCTCAATGTAATCGTAATCCGTCAGGGGAAAGTTCTCAGGGTCCTCAATGTGTTGATAAAATTTACCAATAATCGGATCCCCTTTTTGTGCCATGATTAAATCAGCATCTGGGGTCTCTTTACTGAACTGGGCAGTTGAGAGTTCATTGTGAGCATTTGTCTGGGACCTAGTGTTAGCAGTGACCTAGATTTCCCCTAACAGGGACTCAATCTCAAGGAGATCCATTGGATGGCTCCGGTCTTGATCAACTGATCAGCCAGGTTGTTTCCAGTTTTTTCTGGCGCCTCTATTCTGAAATGACCCTTGATCTTCTTCCAATAGATGGTCATCACACTAAAGGTGTCCAGAACATCTACATTTTGGATTAGCTTTCCATGTTTCAGCGGTTTGTTATTAGCACACAGCATGCCACTTGTTTTCCAAACCTATTCCAGGCAGTTTGTGGAGTTGGTGTTGGATGGCAGGGAGGATGGCCTTGTGAAATGCCATCAACTCCACCACCTGACTACTACGGGGACCGATTTTGTACCAAGCGGAGGGTTGCAGGGCATCATTCACCCAGGCATTCCCAACGTCGGCCACCAGTTCCTTTTCCCAGTTGTTGTCAACATGGTAGGAGCACCCGTCCACATAAACTGTGGGCATTCCCTCGCACTCGTCTCGGGAATTCAGGTACGCCTCCATGTTGTCCTGTGATTTTAAAACTTTCGTCCTCGAGACAGTTTTCTCTGGCAGAATCATGCAGTTCAGCCACACCTTGTGCGAGGGGACTCTTCTTGTTTTGGCCATATCTGGACTCTACAGGAAAACCTTGCATTGAAAGAATCCAGGGAGTAATTCTGGAATTACTCACATTACCGGGCCGGATTGTGTCACTTTGAAGGTATTGTAAAGGTTGGTGTGGAGTATCCACTATGATGTGTTCCCCCTGGATGAATGGGCAGTAATTCTTCAAAGCCCACACTGTTGACAGGAATGCCTTCTCACAATGATTTAATTTTTCATCCACAGAGGATAAAGTCTTGCTTGCATAGGAGATGACTTTATCGACCTTGTCATGCTTTTGATATAATAATGCTGTCAAGCATGTATTCGAGAACCCTGTCTCCAGGAAGAGCTCCTTATTTCAGACAGAGTAAGCTAGTCAAGGCGTTTTGAGAGGCTTCTTTTAAGTTGCTTTACGGCCTCGGCTTGTTCTGGACCCCACTCCCACTTGACCCTCCCCTTCAAAAGATGGATCAGGGGTCTTGTGATCTCTGCGTAATCCTCAATTAACTTCCTACAGTAATTAATCAGTCCAAGGAGGCTTCTTAGCTCCCGCAGAGTTGTGGGGTCTTTAAGTATTAGGAGTGCTTCCACTTTCTTCTCCTGGGGACAGAGACCCTCAGGAATTATTTCATGTTCCAAGAAGTTGATATGGGTTCTGCACTACTGTGCCATTTGGAAGGATAGTTTTGCTCTGGCAACCCTCAACTGTGTCAGAACATAACAGATTTCCGCTATGTGTTCCTCCACAATTGAGCTTTTTATCAGGATATCATCCACATAGGCCTGTAAGAGGATTCAATTCAGCACTACAGCTAAGTTAACGCCTAGTCTAGAATACTGAATGAAAACCCTTATTGATATATCTTTATGTCCAGTTCATGCGTTCTGGATGACTACCCCTATATAACACCCCTCTCTTGGAATCCCCCTGACCCCACTGAGCCAAGAAGTAGTTCTGTTTTGCAAGTTAAAAGGGTTTATTTGATAATTTAAACAATAGATATATATATGACACTTTATAATAACTTAATAATTGAATATCACACTTAATCTGATATGATAAAGATTAACAACAGAGAATCTGGCACTAGCACACTTCTTTATAATTACTAAGGAGTTGAGATGAAATGGATAAGGTAGCACACTGGTAAATAGGAACAAAAGTATAATGTGGTAGAGGATGCTTTATGTAAGCTCAGGTGGATGCAATATTCAATGAATGCAGTACAGAAAATACTCAATATGATTTCAACCAAACAATGTAATCACTTTTCTCTGGCAATCCCCTCCCCCCCTTGATGCAAGGCAAGGAAATGGAAGGAAAACACACAGTTCTCAGAAATGCAATCAATGTAAATCAGTTCACCCCAGCAAGCTTACACTACAGAAAACAGATAGGAGTTTTGAAAACACAGGCAAAATGCTTTGATATGTGCTAGCAATGGATGAGAAATATGCTGGAAATGCTTTTAATTCCCTTTCAGAGGTTCAGGGTGAGTGGTATCTAGTTAATATTAGTCCAGACTCACACTAGCAATGAGGCAGGGATAGTTAGCAGGTTAAACGAATTTCTGGCAAATGGAAGGCAAGCAGCAGCAGTTTTTACATGTGAAGAAATTTGCAAATCGCGGTAAAATTCGCGAATGCGTGTTCCGCGATTGCGGTAAAACTATAAGGGGTAGGAATGCTAGGTTCGTAGGAAAGCCACGATTCTAACCTTTCAGATGAAAGTTATTGCAAGTCTCTAGCACAAACGGTCGCGGAGATATGAGCGATTTAGTAAAGGTCGTTTTTCAGATTTGAAATTTTAAAATTCAAAAAGACAAGTGCAGCTTGCAACTAGGAAATGACAAGTGACAGCTTTACAAATGACAGGTGACAGTTAGGAGGCAGTTCTACTTAGATTAAATAGATTGAATTATATTATTTTAACTAGGAGATTGGTTCTGCACAGTTTTCTAGGTACTCACACTATATTCTGGAGTGAAATGGGCCTCGCCATGGATCTGGTCAGGGTTTTAGACTCGCCTCTGGTCTCTGCACTTCACAGTGATCTGGGTCTCTCTCTTTCTGGATCTCTGGTCTGGGTCTCTAGTTCTGGATAGATTGAAGTCTCTAGTTTGGCTCTCTGGAGGTTTGATGGAGGTAAAGTATGGATTTTTCCGGCAGAGCGTCCCGCTGCAGATGGAATTGAAGGTCCCTATCTGTCCTGTCTGTCTGCTTTTATGTGTTTAGAATGTGGGTGTGTTCTAGCATCACTGACCCTACCTCTCTCTCAGCTTCTAATTGGTCAAACTTCCATTTATCATTTGATTGGGGAATGAACTGTGAGTCAGAGGGATGTCATTTTATGGCTTGCAGATAGGACACTCCTCTGTCAGATTGCACACATTCTATATTTGATAATAAAAGACATATTTCACAGTTACACAGTTGCTTGAAATTACATATACATGGTGTGGCTGAATTTAGCCATGTCTCTGTCCAAATCTGCTGTTTCTAAGAGCTTGCATTCAGAAATGGCACATAATTGACTTTTTAACTGATTTTTCAATTTCTGACATTGACCCAACTTTACATACATGTGCGCAGGGAGTATGGACATTAACTGATGAAGTTTCAGATTTTTAACATGCATACATTTAGAGTAATATCCACTTTTCCGCTAAAACCCCCCTGAACACGCCACCGGGTCGAAAAACCTCTTAAAATGTGGGCAGAAAAATCACAAGAATTATGGTATCATTTATAAAATTTTCACATGTCCGCTCTATGAGTTATTCATCTTTTTAGAGTTATGTTCTGGCTCCAAAGGGGTGTGGTTTCCTCTCAGCACAAGGTAGAAATACTGGTTTTTCCAGTTCTGCCAAGCCAGCTTGCTCTCACAGGCAGTGCCCCTCCCCTTTCCTCAGGAGGAAGCCACTTTTTACGACCATTTACGACTCCTGCCAATAAAACCTTTGCCTGAGCCAGGACAGGGCTTTGTTCACTTTCCTGCAGAGCACAGGTAATTCAATTATCAGATAGATGGCATATCCTTCGTGTGAGCAGCAAAAGGGCAGCTAGGCCTGGGAACACAGCTGTGACTCAAGTTTCACTCCTGATGGGGGTAGTTGCCAGGCAGAATTCAGTTCCTTAAGCCAGGTTTCAGATAAAATGTCACTTTTTGTTCCCCAGTTCCTGCATTCAAATAAAACTAAACATTTTTACATATGCAGCTAGAATGCTGATTCTAAGTGCAAAACTATGGCATTTCAACAGTTACAAAGGCATGTGACACCAAACATAGGTCACTCATTTAATCTAAACATTTTCGATTTTAGTGTCTTTAAATCCAGTGCAACTTAAACTGCTGACTCCATAGCAGTTTTGTTATAAGCATTGTTTTGGGCTCTTCATTTCCCAGATTTTGTAGGCACACAACACTCCATTCTACCAAATGTCTGCTGGTGCCCAGTGAGTATTTTGCACATATTGCAATGTTTGAAATAGGCACTTTGGCTTGCCTTCAGAGAAACACAGGGTGGTTTTAAACTGCCGGCTTTTGGATAGTGGTGAGTACTGGTACTGCACCCATTTTTGGGATTTAAGAAATGAATTCCCAACAGTTATGGGTTTGCTTTTGGCAATCAGCATTGCATCTCTGAACTCACAATATAGGCAAAATGGGATTTTCCTGTGCATTTTCTGGGGAGCTCTGGCCATTATGATGTTTTCAATGCCAGTACTGCACAGATTTGAGGTAGGGCTCGGATGCATGGGTAAATACATCCCACAGGCCAGGTTACCCCTTTCACCGAAGTCAGGCATAGCCTTATGTAGGAAGATGTTGAATTTTTTGCCGGAGTTGATGTATCCGAAGGGAGTCCGGGTCAAGGTGTGCTGCTGCCCCCCGAAGGTAAAGACCAGCTTGTATTGGTTCTCCCTAATGATAGGGAATGGTCCAGTACCCATTGGTCAGGTCAATGGCAGAGTATATCTTTAACCCCTGGATCCGAGCCAGCCCCTGGTCAATGTAGAGGAGATGCCATCGGCACATGTGGACCCGTTTATTCAGCTCTCTTAGATCAGCACAGAGTCTTCACTGGCCGTTTGGTTTTAAGATCCCCAGCACCGGATTATGAAAGGTGCTGTGGTCAGGACGAATTATCCCTCGGGACTCAAGGTTTATGATAATTTCCATCAGGGACTCCATGGATGCGAGAGGCAAGCGGTATTGCTTCACAAACACTGGAGTTGTAGAGGAGGTCCCAAATAAAGCCTGCAGTCCCATCACCCATTTAGAAGTACCAGGAACATTCACACCAACATATGTGACATATGATAAGTAAATAAACCAACAGAGAGCCACAGTAGGGCTCTACCCAGTACCCATCAAAAGAGCAACACCAATTGAAGGACCAATAACTAGACAACCTTGGACATTTAGATAGCCATTGAGAAAACCCTATAAATCTGACAAAATGAAGATTGTTTAAGTACCGTCCCGGAAGAAACCAAAAAGGTCTTAGTGGAAGATGAATTTTGACGTCATTAGAGCCCGGACAGACTCACAGATAGAAGAAATGACAACCCGAGAATGACACAAAGAGACAAAACACCATGAATTAAGATATCATGAACAAAGAATGAAGGGACGATGTTAAAGTGAAAGTAGTTAAAGCTGTAAGCAAGACGGAGATATTGTCCAAGTTAACGCCTGTACATATGCTGAAACCACAAGAAAGCTAAGAAAACAGTAAAGCTCACTATGCCAAGTAGAGGAATAGTGCAACAGGCGCTATTGTACATAATCTACCTCAAAACGAAGCACAGTATTATAAATGCGATTCCACTTTACGCGAAAAGCAGAATCAACTCAGGTTACTAGAGGCCAAACAAGACAAGATTCATATTCTAGCAAAATGAGAATAGACGGCTGATTCGAAACTCGGCAGATGCAACTTTTGCCAGAAGAGCCAAGGTCATACCAATAGAAGGAGCGAACTGTAGCTACATCTAATTGAAACCTAAGAACAGAATATCCTGTCTCTGAAATGTCAAGATAAGGAAGCGTAGGCAGGTGGCAAGCCGAATAAGAATCAAACGCACAAATCGAGAGAAACTAGCCAAATTCACAGTGTCTGCACCACGTGACCATCCGAGCGATGAGAACCACGAGTTCACACCTACATGTGGCATCCGCATAGACAGAAGATGCAGTTTCGAGGCCAACCACAGTAACATAATTGACAGATTGTTGTTGAAGTAATGATTGATTGTAACCTTAATTCGAGGAAGGCGGGTAGCTGAGGGGGCTCCCTGCACCTGGCTGACCATTCTGCGTGCTGCTAAGCAACGTGGAAATGTATGCATGGGGTTGGTGCCAACGCAATCTCAATGGACCAAATAATCTAGGGTCCTATAGTTAGTAGAGCCAATGG
The DNA here is from genome assembly GCF_040938575.1 of Ambystoma mexicanum. Classification (NCBI taxonomy): domain Eukaryota; kingdom Metazoa; phylum Chordata; class Amphibia; order Caudata; family Ambystomatidae; genus Ambystoma; species Ambystoma mexicanum. The sequence goes on along the minus strand of NC_090937.1, from coordinate 1,507,461,267 downwards.
GACGTCATACTTTTGGTGACGTCGACAATAGTCATTTTGAAGGAAGGGTTTAGACGCCCACCTGACAGTGTTTTACCCAATCAATCACTACGTTACCATAATGCTTATTAACTTTTGAGTGTTACACGTCACTTGTGACAAATGTTCAGTATAAATTATGTGTTTTTTTATAAAGTTTGTTGGAGTTGAAGTGAGAAGGACAATCGCATCATTGCTAAAAACCATAACTCCCCGTTTTTTGTACTTGTCATTAAACGGACTCCCTTTGCCAAAACATTGCGTAGTCCTTATTGATTAGTGTTGGAATAATAAATCTGCACCCTCATCCTATCTTGTCTTAAAGTACTGTTGGACCAAACCTCAGCTATATGGGCTGGTCGAGGGTCTCCTGAGTACAGAGTCATTCCAGAGTCTGTGTGAATTGTTGTAGTGTGGATTTCGGTGTGACCAGTCAAATAAGTCCACTGCAAAGAGATCTTGAAATCTAAGAACACCAGTTTCAACGTTTGCTTTTGCTCTGGAGTCTCACAGCCATCAGCTAGGTTTACCCACTCTTCAACCATTGCTTGAAGCCTGGAAAGACTTCCGGTTTTGATATCTCAGCAGCCTCCTCCAGCTGGGTGGAGAGGTCCCTGGTTAGAGTATTGACCTGGACAGAGGGTTTCAGGTAGGAGATGCTGTCATTGTGGACCTGAAAGATCACCTCACCCTGCCTGATGTCACAGGTCACCTCTTCCTCACCGTAAGGGCATTAAGAGTACACCAGGAAATTCCCCCCTTGCCTGGTGTAGATCCTGTCTGGTGCTAAATCATTGTTACTGTCATTGTCAAAAAAGTCATTGCGGATTGGTCATATCGGTTAATTTCCTATATCCATGGAAAAATAATGGTGCCTGCATCCAGAGTGATACTTCTAAGGTCACTGTTATCCATCAATATTGGAATGGTGTTGTGTTCTACATTGACTAATGGTGGTGGGTTTAACCCCAACCCCTGCTGTTGGAGATAGGCATTGAGGTGTACTTATACATCCGGATTTTGCAGTTTATGTCCTCTTTTAATTTTTAATTCAAGTGGGAATAGTCAGGCCGGTCCTGGTATGGTGACCTCCTCTCCAATTTAAACTTCAACTGCATACCGCAGCAATTAGGCTGACCAAAATTACCCCCTAGTCGGGACCAGGCTTTGTAATTTATCAGGGCTAAATTAATGGCATAACGATTCAGAATGTCACTGCCTAAATAGAATGCAGCAGGGGCATCTCGCATGACCCAACAATTGTGTTCTATGCTTTTGTCACCTATAGAAATTTTGAGCATGCACCTGCTAGGCAGGAGATGTTTGGAATTGGGAGTTTCCGGGCCCATTTCCCACTTATCGATCAATTTAAATGTGGGAATGGCTGGATCGTTTGGGAGCTGCCAGAACGTGGCTTCGCTGATGAAGCTCTTACCATTGTTCACGCACACTCGGCCGAGAACAGACTCCCTCTCCTCATTTAACTGAATAGGGAGTAACAACTGTTCTCTAATTTTCTGAACATCAGCTAAACTTGGAGCTGAATTCTCATCACTTTTGACTATGATTTGGGATTTTCAGATTGTGAAAAATTCAAAGTATTTTTTTTAGGAATGGAGAGCAGTTCCCATCACCAGTTTGTTCTCCTACAGCAATTACTGTCACGTCAGGTATTTGCTTGTTCTGGAAATGAAACTCAATATGATCAGGTTTTTTCTCATCCATGTGGTATATGCCATTTAAACTAAGATGGTTGGCACACTGTTTTAATATTATTGGCCTGTTAGTCTGAGTCCAGAGGACCTTATTCACACAGTCTATTAGGGGGGACAGCCTGCAGAGGATGTTATTCCCTAGTAGACAGGGTGTGCCCTCTGGAGTCACGAATATGACAGTGTGTTTCACTTTGTGTCGCCCAATTTTTATTTCCAAATCCGCAGTCTCCTCGACAGGAATTTCATTCCCATCGAAGTTCTGGAGTTGTCCAGGAAGAGGGGTGAGAGGGATCTGGTATCTCTCCCCCTTCCTGAATTTAGCTGCTCAAAGGCCCTATTTGAAAGAAGAGTGGCTGTGGATCCCGTGACCACCAGTGCTGGAAATGCACATTGCCCTTGCACTTGGACCGGGGCATAAAATCTACCCTCCTTCTCCTAAAGTGGGCGAAGATAATGTGCATTTTGGGAAAGCTGGGTGATCAATTTCCTTATCTTTGAAGTTTGGGTATCTGAAAGAAAATGTTTACATTCTGATATTTGGTGAGTTTCAGACTCCACTTTTTCTGATTCTGGGCTGCCCCGCCTTTTTGTAGGCAGTCACCAGAATTGATTTGGAAAGTTTGGGAATCCTCTTTTAATATTCAATTTTCTTGATGCTCATTCTTGGGGTCAAAGATGGGCGATTCTGAATCAGTCCCCACACCTACCCACACCCACCCAGTCTTCATTTAGATCTCTTGGGACACATTTTTCTTTGGAAGATGTTCCCCTGTCCCTGAAGGAGAAGATTTTTTTTCCAGAATCCTCTGAGGATTCTTCCCCTTCAAACTAACTTTTTTTAAAGTCCTTATTTCTCCTACCCATTTTCGGGGGCAAGAGATTTTTGTTCCGGTTCCTGGGTGTCCAGGGGCTTTTCACGAGTGAGGATATGATATGATATGATATGGTATTTGTAACGCGCCTATACACAAGTGTTTCAAGGCGCGACGAGGCAGGGCGGGAGGGAAACAAGGGGAAAGACAGACAAACGATCCTACTAGGCCAGGTGTGATTCAGATCGCGCAAGTGCAGAGGTAAGGGGAAAGGAGAAAGTGCAGGGGGAGGAGGTGGGGGGGAAAGTGCAGTACACGGTAAGTAGCGTAATAAAATAGTGATTAATAAATAATAAATAAAAGGGCCAGCTGGTGGCAAGTACGAGGTAAGTGCAGAGCAAGTGCTGGGAAGGGGGGCTGTAGGGATACAGTGACAGTCCCACAGTGCAGGGGGAGCCAGGGAGGCAGTGCAAGTGGAGAGTGGCTGGGCCCTGGACCGAGGTCGCTGAGAGTGGCCAAGATGCAGGTTTAGTGCAGAATTCAGAGGGGAGTTAAGCAGGTTTAGCAGGGGATAGGGAGAGAGAAGGCAGAAGGAAGGAAGCTTCCTCTAGGGCTTTACACCCCCATTCCCCAATACCTCCTCCTCTGGAACCAGTGAGTTGTCAGGGTTCTCTATGATATTGTTCTGGGGTACCAGACCCTTGGTTTGTGGGATTCTGAGCTGCCATGTTCGTCTGAGGGTTCTGTTGAGCCCTCAACATGTGACCCCGATCCTGGATAAGGTCCTGGACCTGGCGCTCCAGTTGGGGCTCCTGTTCGGGCTGGTACGGAGTTCTCTGTTCAACTCTAGATGGATCACGACGGGAAGGGTAAACTATCCCTTCTACCATAGTGCCCTGCATATTGTGAAATTTGGTAACCCTCCACCCTTGGCCTCCCCTCTCCTGGATTGGGTTGGCTGGTTTCCTGAAAGCGGGAAAAGAAAGGAGGGTTGTCCTGCAGGTTGGGGTTTTGTGAGTATCAGGGAAGAAACTTACCCCAGCATTTGGGGGATTACTGCCCTCCTGGGGGAAGTTAGGAGGAAAGTTTCCTGGGGTAGTACTTACCTGATTGGATTCCCCCTTGGGCTGGGGGAGTCCATACATACCCCAGGATTGGTCGGTTGCCCTTGTATCTGGGACTTATATAATCAGAGGCGGTAGGGGTCCCATTGGCAGGATTAACTCCCTGACCGCCACCTGTTTGTGATTGGCCTGAAGGAGTTCTGTATCTCTGATTCTGCCTATTTTTGTGTGGGTATATTTTTAGGCTCCCCCATCTCTCAGTCTAAAATTGGGGCAACCTTCACCTCCGCCACCATAGCAGCAGCAGGGGTATTGGCTGGTTTGGGGTTTTTGAGCAAATTTGTATTTTCGGCAGGTTTTTTGACTTTATAAATGCAGGTCGTCTATTCTATGATGCAGTCCAGGGATCTTTTATCGTGGAAGTCCCTCACCAGCTGGGTCATAATATACTTTGGGAGTGCATGAAAGAAGGTAGTTATAAACTCCCTGTTATCTGTGTGCACCCTACTTGTTGTTTGTGCAAATACGCATTTTAGCTGCAGCACAAATTCTCGTGGGGCCTGATCTTCACAGCACTGCAGATTGTAGGCCGCTTTGCAAGCCTCTTGGGGGTTTCTGTGTGCGGAAAAGTATTTCAAGATGGCCGCCCTGTAGGTGGACCATCTTGAATGGTTCTGGTCCTCCAGTCCAGCAAAGAAGCTGGAGTACTCAGGAGAGAACATCCATTTAACATACTCTATGCAGTTCTGGTTGTCTTTCAGGTGGAAAGTGTCCATCATCTGCTAACAAGTTCCAGGTGTTCCCAGACAGAATATTTTGCGTTTTTATGGTATGGTGTTATGAAACTCCTCATGGCCTTAATCTGCCTAATGGGGTCTTTTGTCATAGCACTCAGAGGCGCTGCTACTTGAGGTCCCTTCATGATCATCTAGGCGCTCCCTAATTCTGTGGGTTTGAGAGGGGCTTGCAGAATGATGGGACCTAGTTTATTCAGTCCTGCGGAGAACAGGAGAGTCGTCTTCTGACTCCTCCCGCCCACACTGCCTTGATTAGTTGGTGGCCTTCAGGATGATCTTTTGGGGCCTCTTTTCCTGTTGTTCCTGAGCAAATTGAACCAACTGGTCCCTTTGGATGTATTTGTATTTATTTATTTGTATAGCGCATCAAGACCCTGCAGCAACTGAGTGCTTTTCTTACATGTTATACAGTACACAATTTACAGAATGAGAAATGCAGTAAGAAAGTTTACAGTAGTATACAAATGAAAATACAACAACAAAAATAGTAAATATACAGATATACAAATGCAGAGACGTATGTACAATAATGCCTTTGCAGGTGGTGGAAATGTTGCAGCTTAGTTATGGTCCTGGTCCCAGAGCCAAACTTTAACCTTGTTCCGGAATATCATGAACGAAGGCTCTTCTCTAATGGCTATGGGGAGCGCATTCAATTTTTTAGCTGCAAGGACTGGGAAACTAATTCCACCAGCTCGCTGTTGGTTGAAATACGGTATGATGACACAGTGTGTTTGAGCTGTTCTGCTAGGTCATAGTGATGTATGATGTGAGAATGTGTCACAGAGGTATATGGGTGCTTGATTGTATAGACACTTGTGAGTTAGTGAGAGTGTTTTGAGTTCAATTCTTTATATGTAGTTCTGCTGCTGCTCTGATTCCCTGATAGGGTGTTTCCTGGTCAGAGACATCAGCATTTGTATTTTTGTACCTGCATAGGGATGCCCTTCATGAATTTCTGAGGGGTGCTGACCTATCAGTTCCATCATGCTTGGCCTATTAAATTCTTATGGCCTCATGATTTCCAGCTCATGTGAACCGGCAGCCATGAAGTCAGCAGTGCACAAAGTGTCAAATGGGTTTTAGTCCCTTAGTACACAGGTTGTTATACTATGATCAGAGATTGCCCTGTCCCTCTCTACATGTTCAGGGTCCGTCCAGTTTGTATTAAATCTAGCACCCTCCATTTCTAACCTTGCTAGTTTTTCTTTGTCAGCCCCTATCTCTTGGGTTGATCCTGGATCACTGGCCTTGCTGGGATAGGAATCACCTATGCTTGGGCTTTGTAGTGGGCTCTGGAGTGAGTCAGCAATGCTTGGGCCTTGTAGTTGGAATCTGGCAGGAAAAATGCCGAAGATCAGGAACGCAGGAGCAGGAACTTCGGGAAGAGTGTGTGTTTGGAGTCTTGTCAGGGACTTTTATTTATAATGCGTATTGACAACATCAAAGTATATGGCTTGTCAGGCTTAACTAAGCCCATCCCTAACCGACTGGATTGCTCAGGGGTGCTAGTCCCCACCTCGCTCTCAACAGGTTGGATTTCAAGGCAGAATGTCAGATTTATGATGTGAGTTTTACAATGTTCAAAAACCACATTTATACAGTTGAAGTCTCTTAGCAACTTACACAAACAGGTTACATATTTTATGCGGACCATTCCACTCCAACTCTGAACTATGTGAGGCATTGTTTCGGCATTCTAATACTTTTTGGTAATTTTGAGTATGAAAGATTTGGCCTAAAATTCTGTAACTTTATACACGTGTGTGGATTATCATAAGGGATCTAAGTATTACAATTGAAATGGCATCATGGATACTTTCTGTATAAACCCTGATTCTTTGCCATTTCTGTCCCCAAGGTGTCAGTGAAATCTACCATGTCTCAAATTATAAACCACAAAATCACTTTTAAACTACGAGATTTTCACATTTTTCCAAAGTCCTGCTGCAGAGATAAAAGTCTTTAGATTTTTATTAATAAATAGTCTTTGGTGGGCCTCACATCCAAGGCTACCCCACTTCAGGGGGAGGGTCATCATGGAGATTCCCTTGAAGCTTCCTGTAGACATCACGAGGAAGTGTGACTTTCTTTTAACATGTCCTTGTTCTGGAAATTCCATTGTCAGAGGGCTCAACCCAGACCAGATTCTGTCCAACCTAGTAATTATCACGGAGGTGTTAGTATCTACTGACAGGCCCTTTTGTTTCTGTCATTCTCTCAGCAGAAACCTGAATGTTTTTGGTGGTTCTGTTTCTTTGGGGGAAGCCTTAGATTGCAAAATCCGGCCAAGGCAGTTTAAAACCTTTATTTTCTCTTATTTGCTCCTGAATAAAAAAAAAACAAGCATGTTGAATAAACAGCCCATATGTATTTCCCAGCAGCCAACCCCTTCACCTTGGTAGGCACAGACAAGCTTTCATTCAACATTTCCCTTTTTGAAACAGGCATGTTTCTTTAGTTTGCACAAGCCCATTTTGACAGACACATGGGGTGAAAGGTGGAATTTCTTTTTAAATTTGGTTGTTGCATCTGCCTTTCCAATATGGTTCTGTAGCTCTAGCCAGATTGTTTTACATAACAGTCTGTACAAGGCAAATGTGTCCATGAAATTGACATGTGCACAGAAAGCTATTATTTCTTTTCCAACAGTGATTTTGATGCTTGGTAGAAAAAGTTAAGCACGTTTCCGTGCTGCAGAACTAAAGCTTTTGTGGATTTTTCTCAGATTTGATTTGACAGGGCCTGTCATTCAGAAGTCATGATTGTCTGCTGGAGTGCAATGTGAATGTGGATAAGCATAGCAGGGTCTTATTAATAACGTTGTTATAAGGAATCAGCAAAAAGAGCATCAAAGCGGCATCATTTTTAAATGTGAATAATTCCCTTTTTCCATGGAACTTTGGGCTGGCAGCAAAACAGCGCAGCTTTTTCACTCAATTTCCTTTGTATATGTACAAACACACTGGCACGCTCCCTCAGTGTGCCCCTTTGTTCCACCCAGCCCAATGTGTGCTTGGCAAGACAGTGCAACCATCTTTTTGTTGCTGCAGAACACCGTTTTGGTGCAATGTTGCTTACTGAGGCCAGCACAGCCATTTTGCTGGTGACAGCAGATGCGCAGATTGGTGATGTGGCGAAGTACAGCTGAGTTGGGTCAATATATCCCACATCTCAAATTACTCAACAATCGCCAACATTACAAACCTTTGGCTCATGATCCAACTACGAGAATACAAGAAGAGATCAACAGCCTTACCATCCACACTGCCAGTGAAGTTTGGATCGATGAAATGGGGAAACAATTTCTCAATTAAGTCTATCCTACTATAGCAGCCTTTCAAATACTGCCCAAAGTACACAAAAACAGCCAAGCTCCACTGGGCAGACCAACTGTGTCAGCAATCAGCTCCATTTTGGAACCACTGTCTCAGTATGCAGATTTTGTTCTTGTGGTCTTTTGTGAATAAAATGACCTTGTATGTACGCGACTCGACCGAGATGATTAATGTCCTAAACAACTTGGAAACGGAAACTGGTTATATCCATGTGAGCTTTGACGTAGAAGCATTATACACAAGTATACCGCAGACAGCGAGTATTGAGGTACTTCAAGGATACTTAGAAGCAAGACCTAATCCTAACACCTGCGTATCAACTCTCTTCATACTTGAATGTATAAGACAAGCCCTTACAGAAAATGTCTTCATTTTTGAGGACACACTGTTTCAGCAAATACACTGCATCAGTATGGCTGCTACATTTGCACCTGACATCGCAAATCTATATATGGACTTGTTTGAAATTAAATACTTCTAAAATGATGCAAACCCCCTTCAGGTCTTACATCAGAAATGTGCATCGTTATATAGATGATGTGGTCTCCCCTCGTTGTAGGGCATTTCAAGTGTGGAGAATGCTCTGTCTGCGCCCCTACTGAAAACATGAACATGATCACACCTAAAAACATCTAATGGGTATGCACAGAATTTACAAATTGCAAAACTACACAGGCTGTGCATGGAATACGGTGCCCTTGCAATTAGTTATATATCGGCAAAACAAAAAGAGCAGTGCGTCAGTGCATATGCGAACACCGGTCATGTGTATAAAACAAAGTAGTAGATAAACCCCGGGTAGATCATTTTCAGGCTAAAGAACATACTCAAGTGGATATCAGGTGGTTTGTTATTCAAACCGTAAAACAACATGGAGGCGACAGAGATCTGTCGTTGAGACTCCTGGAACAAAGATGGATCCAGAAATTAGACAGTGTAAAACACGGCTTAAATACACACATCGAATGGAATCTGTTTTTCTGAGAGAGTAATCACTAGCCGTCCACACTAACGACGATGAGAGAATCGATATGGAACTATGTGAAGACGACAATCTTACATTTTTCGAACGAACATTGGAGCACCATGGCTATGCATGATGAGACAGCACCTGTATGAGATATTTAAAAACAAACAGGATGAAGGTGCCATAATCTACCAGAAGAGAGTGAAAATCTGTGGTTGTAAACACTTGGGAAGGTGCTGTTGTATCTGCATTGAATCAAGCAGATTTGAGTATAACACTAACACTAATAACACTAACAAAATAAGTAAAGACAGTTTATGTGAAAGGAATAGGTGAGATTACTCTGTGGCACAATCCTGTCCAATGACATAAAAGAGTGGGATGCATAGGACATCATGTAGAGGTGATTGAAACAAGTGTGATGATACACTATGTACATACATTGATATGCAGTGTATTCCATATTGGAAAAAGGCGAATGTGTATGCACTGTGTTAATTTTGAATTTGGATTTAAATTTAAATGTAGGTTTGAGTGCACATTTGGGCTTAAATCAGTTCTCTGACATTGATCTGCAGAACCACACAAACATGGATATGTGTACGTAAAAGGTAATCATGTTGCTCTAGTATAGACTAGGGCTCCACCCCCTCTACTAAGCACTCCAGGAAGAGGTGTTTCCCTACTGTACACACCTGAATGACCTTTTCGAATGAGAGTAATGAAGTAAACTGCGGGTCGGCCACAGTCGCATTCTAGTTTGACCAATAGGAACTACTTGATAGACATTGCGATTGGGCACACAAAAAGCATCTAATCGAACGGATCAGTTTTCTCCAAATTGAGACTGTAATATCTCGCTTTATTCTATAAACAAACATTTATGTGATGAAGCATATCCTCCCTTCCAAAAAGTTCAGTTTCAGAGAGGACTGCATGGTATCCCTATGTTCCCTTTGAGATCCATGCCCCCGATCAGCTTACTTTGCACCGCTAACATATAAATACGAGATATAAGTTGCCTCGTCTTTTCTGGCAAACCTGAAGAACACAGTGTTGATACCACGGTGCCCAGCTATTTTTTGTAAGTTGCACTGGTTGGCAATTACAATACATCACGTTTCTCTGACCCGTGTGTAATATTAGAGTACACATAGCCAGATCTGCGTCTGAGCCATGTAGCTGCGACGAGCCAGATAGACACTTTGCATTGTGACAGGTGAGCCCCTTGTGCGGTGCAGCACGCCGCTTTTGAGATCAAGCGCCCTGGCGGGCCTTAAATTGTCTTACGCCATGCTGTACTAACATCAGTCCAACACCGAAGAGCTGCCTATCACCAGCTCAATACCAGGTTTAAGTCATTAGACACGTCAGTAGTCACGAATATATAGGGCCACAATACTGTCTCATTTAATATATATTGTTTGCACAAAAGTCGTGGCGCGAAATAAATGTCTACGATTGTCTACAGTCTGAATGGTTGTGAGCCATAACGTAGACGATAACCGAGTCTTGTGAATTGCAGGACCTGGCTGTGAAAAGAAGCATACACCATTTGGTGCTGTCGTTAACATGAAGGAAATGGAGCATGCAGTAATACCGTAACCTGCAGCATACCACATTAAGTATTATAAAAAAGGTAGGAACGCCTTTCCTGTGATCATAATACCTAACTGACTAAAAAGATATTATTTGGACTGTTGTGGTTTGATCCAATAGGGCCCAGCATCGTAGAGTACCCTGCGTGACGACTGGACTATGTACCCTGTCCTTGCTTTGTCCACCACAAGAAGGTTAGTGGGCCGAACCAAGTCCTTATCCATATATGCTCTATCTAATAGGAGCATGTTTGACCAACCGTAAAATCGATTTAATTGTGTTTTAATATGTAGATTAGAAGTACACCTGGGTTTAGAAAACTACAAAATCCTACAAGATCATTCAACCCTGTCCTGATGCAGGCCCGGTACAAACAATGAGAAGACCAAGGCTGGATGCGGTCTATCTCTACCGTATGGGCTGAAACGCACTGCGTCGACATTATACTTGCATTTACATCCACTGAAAATTAACATTCTAGAGATGACAGGCAGTAAGCACCTTCCAGAGGTAACGAAGAGGGTGGAGCAGAAAAGTTTAAAAGGAAAAGAGTTTACAACAAACAAAAACGGCTATGTGAACCTGCACAGTTATTAAGACCAGAGTGGCTGGTATTCTATGATACACTGTAACTGATTTGTGTTATATGAACTCAGAATGTATGTATGTATAAGAAAATGTGTTAAATGTGATTTCGTCATTTGCTACATGTTTTATGTAAAGAAAAAGAAATGGTTTTGTGAAACAACAGGTACTCAAACAGAGTAAAGAATATTATATGGTTTCCTGTTCACAATCATCAAACATTGTGTGAGGTTAATGGATGGTTAGCTCCTGGCTGACGACTTGTTTCTGATAATTTAGAATCCTTGTTGTGTGCAGGAGCAGTTTGTGATTGCCCTTTTGGTGTTTGTACATCTAGGGTTTTCTAGAGCACAGTAATGGCTGCGGTCCCCATCCTTACCATGGTTAATATTTATCACACGTTGGGTGTATTGCAATCATTTAACCTTATCCCATAATTCCTTTTGTATGTGCTCAAAGCTTGTACTTACCAAATTCCAGTTTCTATGATTATTATATCGTTTACGTTTTTCAAAATGTGTTGGTATCTTCACATTTCTTAGTTTCAATAATATCCATCAAAAATGTATTCAGTGGATACTCATGGTTAAAGATCTATTTTATCATACAAAGCATATACCTTAGTTTTACCATGGTCTGTGATGAATTTGGGCCAAACTTTAAAATAGTAGTTTGAAATTCCACGCTATTAGGCAAGCCCAAATTCAGCTCCAACATGTTCCCTCAAATGAATTTAACCAATCCAGCATCAAGATAAGGGAGTTTTCAGCCTGACAAAGCTAACCCTTGGCGATTCCACAAATGATACTATGATACTATGATATGGTATTTGTAACGCGCCTATACACAAGTGTTTCAAGGCGCGACGAGACAAGGGGGGGGAAACAAAGGGAGACAGACAACGATCCTACTAGACCAGGTGTCATTCATATCAAGCAAGTGCAAGGGTAGAGGGGAAAGGGAGAAGTGCAAGGGGGAAAGGGAGAGGGGAAAGTGCATTACAGGGTCAATAGCATATAGGAAATAACAAGGGCCAACAAGTGGCAGTGCGAGTAAGTGCAGATAAGTGCTGGGAAGGGGGAGCTGTGGGATACAGACTCAGTCCCGTAGTGCAGGGGGTGCCAGGGAGGCAGTGCAGGGGAGAGTGGCTGGGCCAAGGACCGAGAACGGCGAGTGGCCCAGTTGCAGATTCAGTGCAGTTTCAGTAACTTTAGCAGGGGAGAGGGGGAGAGAAAGCGGAGGCGAAGAGGAAGGTTTTGAGATGGTTCTCCTCAAGTTTCAGGGAGGCAGGAAGGCTGTTCCAGAGGGAGGCCCCTGCAGCGGAGAGAGATCTGCCACCAACTCGTTGTTTGGAGAAGCGGCTGACCCTGAGGGAGTTGGAGGCGGATGAGTGAAGAGCTCGAGAAGGGAGATATTTAGGAAGAGAGAGTTGAAGGTATTTTGGCCCAAGGACAATACAGAGGGTTTTGAACTTGATCCTCGCAGTCACTGGGAGTCAGTGTAGTGATTTCCGTCCTGGAGAGATACGGTCCCTGGGCTTGAGGCCAAGGACAAGTCTCGCAGTCCTGTTCTGGATGAGTTGCAAAGGGCGGAGAGTAGAGGCAGGCAGATTTAGATAGAGGCTGTTACAGTAGTCCAGCTTCGAGAGAACCAGGGCTCTAGAGACAGTGAGCTTCTGGGGGAAGGATAGGAAAGAAAGGATACCTCTGACGAGGTGTAGCTGGTAGTGTGACTTCTTAGAGGCATCAGATATGTGAGGAGAGAAGGAGAGTGTGGAGTCGAAGATGACCCCGAGGTTTTTTGCCTTGCAGGTAGGAGCAGGAAGAGGGCCAAAAGAGGCCGGCCAGAGAGCTGCAGTGAAGGAGGGAGTGGGTGTGCAGATGAGTAGAATCTCAGTCTTACTGGCATTAAGGCAGAGATCATTGGCGGCACACCAGTCCTGGATAGCAGAAGGACAGTCAGAGATGAGGGAAGGCGAAGAGGAGGCCGAGGGTAGCCTGACAATGAGCTGGGTATCATCTGCATAGCACTGAAAGTAGGGGCAGAGAGCGGTGATGCGGTGGGTGAGAAGCACCAGATACTGGTTGAAGAGCCAGGGGGAGAAGTTAGAACCCTGGGGGACACCACAGGTAGAGAAAAAGATGTCAGAAAGGAAAGACCCCAGTTGGACCTGGGAGGGTCGATTGGAGAGGAAAGAGGTCAGCCACGCCAGAGCCTGACCAGTGATACCCAGGTTATCACAGAGACGGTTGAGCAGGATGGGATGGTTGACAGTATCAAAGGCAGAAGAGAGATCAAGCAAAATGAGAACACAAGGAATGTTAGAATCAAGGTTTGAGAGCAGGTCCTCACGGATGTTCAGGAGAGCAGTTTCCGTGCTTCTGGCAGCTCTGAAGCCAGACTGATGGTCATGAAGAATGCCAACAAATTCAGCATGGAGATTAAGCTGGGAGATGGCCAGTTTCTCCAGGAGCTTGCCCAAATGATTCTTTTAAGTTCACCGGTTGTCTGGCAGAGGTTGATCCCACTTTGTGTGGCTGCCACACAGAATAAGTAGGCTAATAATGATGGAGGGATGTTTCTCTAACGTGCCAACCTGTGGTTTGAAGTTTGTGTAAGGTTTTGATGGTGAGCCAAAGTACAAATGATGTTCTGACAAAGTCCTTGTTGCAGAGATATATACGTTTTTAATTCTACAAATATTTCATTCTTCCATAAGTGAAAAAGCTGTTAGTTCCAAAAAGTAGAGTTATTATTATTTTCAATTCACTCTAGTTTCCAATCAAGTTTTTATCTCACAACACATGTTTCCCCATTTTAAATCCAATGGTTCATCAGGAGAGATATTTTTGAACAAGATTGTTCTGAAAATCAACAAAATTTTATTGAGTAAGCATGTCTTGTGATTTTTCTTTCTGAGATATTACACGCATTCACTAATATAGGTACAAATGTCTGAAATCTTGAAGCACACATTATCTAAGTCACGAGTTTATATGATAATTGTACTGTATTCATTAAAGTAGTCACTACAATGAAAAAATCTAGTAGTTGTATTAAAATTAAACAAATGATTCACGCAGGATTTCTATTAGTCTTGATGTTTTTAGTTTCTTAGAGCTTAAGGTGTGGTCACAATTCTGCTCAGTATTTCTTAGTAAATGCAATCATCAAACTGGCAAGATAAAGATGTTTTCCCCAGGAGGGAGAAAAAAGGGAGAAGAAAAAAATAAAAATTAAGGATTGGATTTTAGAAAGATTCATTCTTGAAGTTTTTAGAATAGGTAAGGAGTATAGAGAAGGTCTCCCTTCTGGGCTAATGGCTACAGTGAGACTATAGTATATGCTTACCTTGTATTTCTGATTAGAGAAAGGAAAAGTGGTTATGGTAGGCCAGATGTTCTCCCGTTGCTTCCTATAGGAGGCACAGGTACAAAGCGAAAATGTGGGCTTTTTAAAGTGTGAGGCATTCGCGGGATACGTGTTGACGTCATGCATGGCCGCGTGCACATGTGCAGTGGTGTCATGACATCAACACGCACGAAAATGCTGCCATATTGGATTGGGAATGCGTTATAACCATAGGTTCCGGCAGCACGCTAGTTGGGTAGCTGTATTTTATAATTAAGGAAGTTAACCTGTGAGAATACACTGATGTATAAAGAGAGGAATGGGTTTGAAATGGTAAACGTGATCACTGTGAGTCAGACTGAGTGTTAATGAAAGTGCATGACGGTGCATTAATACATTGACTATAATATATATTAATGAGAATTACCTGAAAAGAGTAATGCCTAAGTTAAAAGGGGGAATACGTTTGAAATTATTATTTCTTGATATTGAGATAAAGAAGAAAAGGAAACAGTAGAAACAGTAGAAACAATTGAAAATATAGTGAATGCATGGGAAGAGGTGACTTGGAGCAGGTACACAGTGAATAATGATGGCTAATAATAGTAACACAAATACATTAGCTTACAAGCAATTGTATATCTCTGTATCACAATTTAGACCTGCAATGTATGTGTCCAAAATACAAATACAATAAGATTCCTTTTGGTGCATGAGGGTCTCTTTGTTACCTCCTCCTTGTGGCTGTTTAACTTTTTCCAGGCCAAAAACCTTAATACATTTGTTATTACATGAACTGAAAGAGGATGTTGTTATAATAATAATTTGGCATTTATATAGCGCTACGAACCCTCAGGTATCTGAGCGCTGCTTATTATTACCCACAGTGTGTGGTGCTCATTTATCGACCTCGGAAGGATGAAAGGCTGTGTTGGGCCCTGCCGGATTGGCTCTGCAAAGCGAGCACTCTACTCGCTGTGCCACTTGACCGTCTTGCATGTTATGTTATGTTATCTGAACTTATAGAGTGCACGGTCGCCCAGGGGCATCATGGCGCTGGAGAGGAGGCTGTTTGCTCAAGGGGAAAACATTTGGAAAAAGAAACAAAGGACTAGAATAGGATGGTTTTCAGAGATCTTCTGAAACCAAGATGGTTAGGAGTGCTTTTGATTGACAGTGGGAGGTTGTTACAAAGTTTAGCAGCAGCAATGGAGAAGGCTCTGCCGCCGATTCTTTCACGGTTAAACCTTGGAACAATAAGTAGGTTAGTGGAGGAAGAGCGTAAGTCACGTTCCGGAATGTATGAGGAGAATTTGGACTGCAGAAACTCGCCTCCTTGGCCATCGATCGCCCGGTGAACAATACACAGCGACTTAAAATGGACACGCTGGGCCACTGGAAGTCAATGGAGTTGACGGAACACTGTGAGATGTGAGCGCCATAGGGAGAGCCGGTGGCTAACTTGGCCGCCAGGTTCTGCATGCACTGAAACCGCTGTGTGAGGCCAATCGCTTGCGTCAGATATAAAGAGTTGCAGTAATCCAACCACAAAAGGACTAATGTGGCCACCACGGGAGGACGGATGGCTTCCGGTATCATGGGTAAAACCCTCTTGAGGACCCTGTTCTGGTGGTGTGCAGACTGACAGACAGCTGTAACCTGGTTGGACATAGAAAGGGAGGCAGAGAGAATGACACCCAGATTTTTCACTTTGCAAACTGGGCTAGGAAGAAGACCTAGAGAGGTGGGTGAGAAAGCAGAGTTCCACAGTGAGGGATCGGAAGGACAGCCCACCACCATTACCTCTGTCTTATCTCCATTTAGCTTGAGCCAAATCTGGTCCATCCAAACACCGACTAACCTTAGGCAGCCATGAAGGCATGCTGAGACCTCAGCCTGATCATGATCTAAACGGATCAGGATTGGAGTGTCATCAGCATAAGAATAGCAATTGAGTCCATGGGAGCGAATGAGGCAGAACAAAGCCCACATGTAGATATTGAACAACATCGGGGAGAGTGAGGATCCCTGTGGGACACCACAAGTGAGGGGGCAGGAAGAAGAGAGAAAAGGGGGCATGGCAAGAGTCTGATTATGATCTGAGAGGTAAACCATGCAAGGACAGGGCCGGATATCCCGACCTATGCCAGGTGTGAGAGGAGGATAGGTTGGTCAACCGTGTCAAACGCAGCTGACAGATCCAACAAAATCAAAGCACCAACTCCACCCGCATCAACTAGCCTGGACATATCGTCTTGTACAGAGACAAGCACACTTTCCGTACCCCTCCCTAGCCCAAAACCAGCCTGGTCAGGGTTGAACATTTTTAAAGATTCCAGAAAAGAAGACAAAAGGGGTGTGATAAGAGATTCCAGAAGTTTGGACAGGAAGGGAAGCAGAGAGATAGGACAGAAATTACCAGGAATAGTGGGATCAAGTGAGGGCTTCTTAAGAAGGGGGATAACCCTCGCAGATTTCAGCTCCGAAGGAACCAGTCCAGACTGGCAAGAGTTATTTATGGCCGCCATAATATCGGCTAGAATATCAGGGGCGATCTTCTTCATAATGGTATCCTCAGAAGAGGATGATTTAATCTTTAAAATAGCTGCTAGAACCTCTGCCTCGGTGAACAGAGGAAAGGTGGACCAGTTGATGGAGGGGTCAATAGAGGGAGCAGGCAAAGACCCACTAGCACCTGAGGTCATTATTGCAGGGGATTTGGGGATGTTGGAGTGAATCTCTTCAATTTTAGTGATAAAGAAAGAGGCAAGGTCATAGCACAGCTTTTGCGAGGGCTTGCCCATGGAAGTAAGAGCCTCAGAGGAGGGCAATGAATGCACAACAGAAAACAGAGTTCTGGGCTTCGACAGGATATCTCATGTCTTTGCTGCAGATAGCCCTCAGGTGCTCAAAGATTCTGACCTTCAAGGTTCTGATTGTGCTTCCTACGTACATTTTTTCACAAGTACATTTAATCCCATAGATCCCATTCTTGGTGTTACAGTTTATGAATTGATTAATGGATTTTGAATGACCATTTGGGAGGTGAATTTCCATCATGCAATGATTCATGAATGGGCAAAATTTGCAATTCCCACATTTGAAATTCCCCTTTAGTGGAGGTTGATTAAAGATGTCACCTGGAGCTTGCCTAGAAATTGGATTTAGGAAACTTGGACTGATTCTGTTGCCAATGGTTGGTGCTCTGTGGTAACATATGTTGGGATAATCTTTCAAATGTTTTTTTTTTTTTTTTACGTTTGGGTCTGTTAGAATATTCCAATGTTTTCTGAACAATTTCCTGATTTTCCTGATTTTAGGTGCTTCTGTGCCCTGCATAGTCATACATTTCGTTATATGTACTTTAACTGCCATTTTTGGTTTGTCAGTAAGGAGAAAGTCCCTTGAGATGTTCTCTGCGTTGTGCACTGCTTCTTTGACTATCTTGGGATCGTGTACTCGTTGTTCACATTTTCTTATGGTTTTCTCTAAGTGTTTCACATAGGTGGTTGTTGTACTGTAATTCCCTTTTCCAATCTGGCATCAACGCCAGATATGTTTCCATACCGTAGAGCAAATATATACTTTAAAGATTAATGAACAAGCATAGCTATATCCACCATGACGTCTTAGAAATTCCCAAATGTCCCTATTTTTTGTTTAAATTTAGTACACTGATAAATCTAATCTTTACTCTAAGATTGTTGAGATGCAACTCTGACACCAAGGTATGGATAAATATATCAGTTCTTTCAAATGCCATGTATTTAAGTGTTTATTTCACTTCCATTTCACTTTCAATGGTGTTCTGCTTTGAGTGAAACAAATCATCTTTGCTTTCTTTTCATTACTAATCAGAGAATGGTCTCTGGTGTAGTTCATAATCTCACACAAGGCACATTTCAACCCCACAACCATGTGGTCCAATCATATAATGCCTTCAGCATATCTGATCCAAGGGATATGCTGGTGAGCAATTTTCAGAGATGTTTAAAGTTCATTAATGTTCGATGCATGTCACCTATATAAAGATTGAATAACAGGGGTACCACCACATTAAGATAGCATTTGTCTAAACAGATGTGAACGCTCGTATCCAAATAAAGTTAGTAATTAGATTGTAGGGACCTGAAGTAATATCCCAGGTTTCCAGTTTGCACAAGAGTATTTACTTTATTCAATGCTAAACTGAAATCAATGGATCCTGCTTAGAGGGCAACTCTAATTCCTGAATGAGCTCTCTAAGTCAATGTCCTAAAATATATATATTATGAGTATTGGAGCAATTCTTTCTAAAGCCTGTTTGAAACAGATGCAACAGATGCATTTGGCATTCCCAATTATATAGCTCTGTATTCCTTCCAACTGTTTATTAGGGACGTCTATCAGTGCTAATAAGCGATAATTGCCCCAATCGATTTAATCTCCTTTTTAGAATAGTTTTGTGACAATGGGCACCCATACCACATTATTCACAAAATTGGTGTTTTATTGGCAGTGTATAAACACAGCCATTTCGTAATGGGGGCAAATGGCAGTTTTTCTCAGATGCAGCCAGTAAAATGGATGTTCATTTTTAAAATACTTAGCAAGATTTTTCAGTAGCAGCCAGTAAAATGATGTTCATTTTTAGAAATACTAAATGAAACAGGCAGCCATTTTAAAGTTGGTTCAAATTAGGGGTAAAGTTCAGCATGGTAATGGTTTTAGCCTGGAGGTAGAGAAGAGTTGGGACATTACATGGAGCAGATGAAATGTCACGTTAGGGTTACATTAAAAAAATACACAATACAGAAAAAAACAGGGTTTCAATGTGCATGTTTACAAATTAAGTATTTCTATCTGTGACAAACTGCATTGTGGAAAAAACCTATATAACAGAATATACTAACCAAAAGCCCAATAACCAACTAATTGTCCCGAATTAACATTGTAATGCAGTTGGTGAACACAGATGAAAATTCATTAGGTTTTAGTGCTCTTCTTTGGAGAATAGAAAATATGCACAGTAGGAAAATAGATGGGTAACAGTTTCTTGCAAAACTGAAGCTCCCATTGTTCTCATAGGAAGTGAATAGTTACATGCAGGCCCTTGTATTGTGATTGGTAGTAGTCTGGGGGGTGTTAGAACCACGTCAGAACCATGTAAGGGAAGGCTGCGTTAATTTGTGATGGACAGACAGAGGAGATTTAAGCAGCTGGGCTAGGGGGTGTAGTCAGTCTAAGATTCAGTTCCTATCTGCACACTGTGGGATGGTGTGCTGCAGGGGCTGCAGCTTGAAGAAAGCTTGAAGACACGGCAGAGGGAGTATCATCCTGGATTCAGAGTGACTGGTATTCCAAGGGCTGTGTCCGTGGGCTGTGTGCGGTCGTGCAGATAAGCTCCGCCAGCAAGAGATGCAGGCGGAAAATAGAAGCAGACTTCAAAATAATTGTAAGTCAAGTTAATTGAGGAGTATGTGGGAGCAGTGGCATGTGATCAATTATCTTAGGGTGCTAGGATATAAAACAACATGCTTTATTGTTGTTGCTTTCTGTCTGCATTTGTTTAAAAGAAAAATTACACACATGTTTACAGACTCTTCCATGTTGCCCTGTGCTTGTTTTCTTCTCTCTTTTTATCTTTTAGAGGGTCGAAGTTGTGATTGCTGTTGGTAAGAATATGTGTAACTGTACTATTATGAGATGTAACATTTTACCCTTGATTGTGTATAATAAGAACAAATATCATAACAAAAGCAAAGCTGGTGCTTTTCTGGTTTCATTTCATGCCTCTAATGATTACTGTTTCAAGGGGAAGGAGTGGGTGGGAGGTTTTGATGTTTGAACCACGGTGGTAAAACATTTACCACTTTTGTTACCACCAAAGGTAAATTTAGGAAACAAGGAAAAATATCCATATGCAAGACAGAAGGTTGTGTGTGTGTGTGAAGGGGTTTTCTCTGCATTCTGAAGAGAAAGCGGTGCCCTCCAAGGCACATAGGTTACTGATTTGATGCAAATAAATCAGTAACATGAGCTGCATGCATTAAGTTGCATTCTGTATAATCTTACTGGGTTCCCTGAAAGTGTGCCAGGTCCAAAGGTTCTTTATTGCCAGCCAAAGTTGGGTCATATTTATAAAGAGGGATGGTTTGTTTTATCATAGGGGCGTATGATGGAAGGTATGCTCACCACTAAAATTACCACTATATCACAGAAATAAGATATCACTGAAAATTACCACCAAAGTAAGTGAACACTAGATTACCACAAGAATAAGATAGTTCTGAACTATTACTAAAATAGGGTAATACTGAACTACCACCAATGGTAGGGCCAAATTACCGCCAAAATACTGCCAAAATAACACAATACTAAAATACTGCCAAATCAGAAATTGGCCCCAAAGACAAAATCTCCAAAATATCAAAGTGATAGAGAGACCATCCAGGCAACAAGCTGGAGAGTTGTTTTAGAATCTTTTAATACGTATCTCTATGACCTCTAATCGAGATATTAGATGCCTGCTATTAGCCAAATCATTATATAAAGACCTCTGCAAGAATACCAGATATGAATCTTCATAAATAGGATTGATCTGGCTTACATCAGTACTAATAAGTTGTTGTTCGACTACTTGCCAGAATGTGTTCCTATCATTTTTAGCAATCACGCCAGACATTGTTTCCAGTTCACATTACATATTGACATACAATGCCATTTCAACCAACTTCTATATTTTTGTGGGAAATTCTGAATCTGGTTTGAGACTTCTTTAAATTCCAAAGGACATCTTTTAATCAACATTTTAATTGCATGCCATAGCACCCTCTTGTTGACAGCTATCTGAGCATCATAGATAATTATTCTTCTATGATAGCTCTCTTAACAGGCCTTAATCATTTGCCATGGGACACATCTCTTACCTAATGCGTACATCCTGTCATAGATGCTTTCAATAGTACTGATCCAAAGGAAGCATTATTTGGTGCTCATAATTTCAGCTACATTGACATTTAATGTGGTTATGCTTCTGTTTAATCAGAATATTATTCTGTTGCCCTGGTAATTATGGTTTCTCCAATCCAGCGATTGGAATTTACTCTATCACCCTAAGTCATATTCACACGTTAAGATGGCATCATAAATCTAATTGTTCACTTGGAGCACCATGTGGATTTCCTGAGTATATCCGCCCTGGTTTTACCATTGTACACTATAGGACCAAAGGAAATATTAGCATGTAGCCATTAACTGCCTTGTTTGTTTGCCCAAGGTTTTAAAAATGTGAATGTAGAAAAATGTCAGTATGCACTTCATGATTTAACAACTCATATTCCACAATTCCACATAGATAGTTAACATATGTTACTATATGCTCATTACCTTCCATTATACCTTCATTAAATGTAACCTCAGGTGGCTCATATGCATTTATGATTATATGGGGTGCAGTATTGGAGCCTTCAATAATGACAGCAAGTAAATATTGATTATTCACATTCTTAACGTGCCTAATGGATAGTGTGTTACAAACACCTATAATTAAATCGCCACGGGTAGACCAAAATTTACCAATCGAGGCAAGCTTGAAACCATCTGTGCACAAACATTTAGGTGGTAATTCATATAATTTAGCGCACAAGTGGCGCACGCGGCTGGCGCACAGTGTGCGCATGCGAATTCCTGTGCCAGCCGCGTGCGCCAAAATACATTTCCGCGCACAGCGTATTCATGGATTCCAGCCACCAATACCAGCCGTGGCGCACAGTGGCGCAGCGACCCTGCAGCAGCGCCAGTTATGCCCCCAAGAACGCCCCTTGCACAGGGAAAAGGCATCAAAATCCCCAATCCAGCGCAAAGGGCTGCGCTAACCCTGTACCAGCACGGCAAGCGGGGTATGTGTATCACTGGGGTGCGCGGGAAGTACCTCACGTTATTTCAGCTGGGTACGTGTATTTCAGGGGTGCGCGGGAAGTTCCACACGCAATTCCATCAGGGTACGTGTACATCAGGGGTGCGCGGGAAGTTTCGCACGTGAATTCAGCAGGGTACGTGTATATCAGGGGTGCGCTGGAAGTTCCATACGCGAATGTCCTGGGTACGTGTATTTCGGGGTGCGCGGAAACTTACACACGTGAATTCAGCAGGGTACCTGTATTACTAGGGTGCGCGGGAAGTTTCACATGCGATTGGCCCTGTGCGAGCGTGGTACGTGTATTTCAGGGGTGCGTGGGAAGTTTCACACGCAATTCCATCAGGGTACGTGTATATCAGGGGTGCGCTGGTAGTTCCACACGCGAATGTCCTGGGTACGTGTATCTTGGGGTGCGTGGGAAGTTTCACACGTGATATCAGCAGGGTACGTGTATTTCAGGGGTGCGCTGGAAGTTCCACACGCACATTTTCTGGGTACGTGTATCTTGGGGTGCCCGGGAAGTTTCAAAAGCGATATCAGCAGGGTACGTGTATTTCAGGGGTGCGCTGGAAATTCCACACGCGAATGTCCTGGGTCCGTGTATCTTGGGGTGCGCTGGAAGTTCCACACGCAAATGTCCTGGGTACGTGTATCGTGGGAAGTTTCACACGCGATATCAGCAGGGTACGTGTATTTCAGGGGTGCGCTGGAAGTTCCACACGCAAATGTTCTGGGTACGTGTATCTTGGGGTGCGCGGGAAGTTTCAAAAGCGATATCAGCAGGGTACGTGTATTTCAGGGGTGCGCTGGAAATTCCACACGCGAATGTCCTGGGTCCGTGTATCTTGGGGTGCGCTGGAAGTTCCACACGCAAATGTCCTGGGTACGTGTATCGTGGGAAGTTTCACACGCGATATCAGCAGGGTACGTGTATTTCAGGGGTGCGCTGGAAGTTCCACACGCGAATGTCCTGGGTACGTGTATCTTGGGGTGCGCGGGAAGTTTCACACGCAATATCAGCAGGGTACGTGTATATCAGGGGTTCCGTGGAGTACTACACGTGAATTGGCTTTGTGGGTCCTCCCAGCTGTTCGCTCCACAACCTCCACGGCCCCTGCAGGCAGCCCACACCACGGGGGACTAGCCTGCACCACCACTCATGTCCCCCAGCACCCCCACCCCCCAGCACTGTGGGGCACCTTCCACCAGGCCCCCAACTCATGTCCCCCAGCACCCCCACCCCCCAGCACTGTGGGGCACCCTCCACCAGGCCCCCACTCATGTCCAACTCATGTCCCCCTGCACCCCCACCCTCCAGCACTGTGGGGCACCCTCCACCAGGCCCTAACTCATGTTCCCCTGCACCCCCATCCCCCAGCACTGTGGGGCACCTGCCAGCAGGCCCCCAACTCATGTTCCCCTGCACCCCCACCCCCCAGCACTGTGGGGCACCTACCAGCAGGCCCCCACTCATGTCCAACTCATGTCCCCCTGCACCCGCACCACCCAGCACTGTTGGGCACCCTCCACCAGGCCCCCACTCATGTCCAACTCATGTCCCCCTGCACCCCCACCCCCCAGCACTGTGGGGCACCCCCCACCAGGCCCCCAACTCATGTTCCCCTGCACCCCCACCCCCCAGCACTGTGGGGCACCCTCCACCAGGCCCCCAACTCATGTTCCCCTGCACCCCCACCCCCCAGCACTGTGGGGCACCTGCCAGCAGGCCCCCAACTCATGTTCCCCTGCACCCCACCCCCCAGCACTGTGGGGCACCTGCCAGCAGGCCCCCACTCATGTCCAACTCTATGTTCCCCTGCACCTCTACCCCCCAGCACTGTGGGGCACCTGCCAGCAGGCCCCCAACTCATGTTCCCCTGCACCCCCATCCCCCAGCACTGTGGGGCACCTACCAGCAGGCCCCCACTCATGTCCAACTCATGTTCCCCTGCACCCCCACCCCCCAGCACTGTGGTGCACCTGCCAGCAGGCCCCCACTCATGTCCAACTCATGTTCCCCTGCACCCCCACCCCCCAGCACTGTGGGGCACCTGCCAGCAGGCCCCCACTCATGTCCAACTCATGTTCCCCTGCACCCCCACCCCCCCAGCACTGTGGGGCACCCTCCACCAGGCCCCAACTCATGTTCCCCTGCACCCACACCCCCCAGCACTGTGGGGCACCTGCCAGCAGGCCCCCACTCAAGTCCAACTCATGTACCCCTGCACCCCCACCCCCCAGCACTGTGGGGCACCCTCCACCAGGCCCCCAACTCATGTTCCCCTGCACCCCCACCCCCCAGCACTGTGGGGCACCTGCCAGCAGGCCCCCAACTCATGTTCCCCTGCACCCCCACCCCCAGCACTGTGGGGCACCTGCCAGCAGGCCCCCACTCATGTCCAACTCATGTCCCCCTGCACCCCCAACCCCCACCATTGTGGGGCACCCTCCACCAGGCCCCCACTCATGTCCAACTCATGTCCACCTGCACCCCCACCCCCCAGCACTGTGGGGCACCCTCCACCAGGCCCCACTCATGTCCAACTCATGTTCCCCTGCTCCCCCACCCCCCAGCACTGTGGGGCACCCTCCACCAGGCCCCCAACTCATGTTCCCCTGCACCCCCACCCCCCAGCACTGTGGGGCACCTGCCAGCAGGCCCCCAACTCATGTCCCCCTGCACCCCCACCCCCCAGCACTGGGGGGGCACCCTCCACCAGGCCCCCAAATCATATTCCCCTGCACCCCCACCCCCCAGCCCTGTGGGGCACCCTCCACCAGGACCCCACTCATGTCCAACTCATGTCCCCCTGCACCCCCACCCCCCAGCACTGTGGGGCACCCTCCACCAGGCCCCCACTCATGTCCAACTCATGTTCCCCTGCACCCCCACCCCCCAGCACTGTGGGGCACCCTCCACCAGGCCCCAACTCATGTTCCCCAGCCAACATGTCATCACGATCTAGTATCCTGGTCCCTATGGTCAGCCTCCAAATGCCAAACACCCACCCGAGTATTGCATCCACCCACTTAGAAATGGCAATAACATGATACAACCCCAATTGCAAGTTTGGAAATGAGCACATGTCCCTCACATACACCCAATGGGTGTCAGT
Organism: Ambystoma mexicanum; assembly: GCF_040938575.1. Lineage (NCBI taxonomy): Eukaryota > Metazoa > Chordata > Amphibia > Caudata > Ambystomatidae > Ambystoma > Ambystoma mexicanum. Next base: position 1,507,436,005 of record NC_090937.1, on the reverse strand, counting down.
GAATCTCAAAACCCATATCATGATATGCATGAAACCAATGAGATGATACTACACATTGAAGTTTGAACAAAAAATATGTATTAAAGGAAACTTAAATTGAATAAAAAATAACAGAAACAGAAATGGGAATTAAAAAAAATAAAACCAAAACCAAAAATCATAATCCAAAGGAATGGTGTCCAGAGTCACAGTCCACAAAAGAAAATCCAATGGAAAATTATAATTGAAAGCCATTGCTCCATGGGTAAATTGTAAAAAAAAAAAAAAAATATATAGATGAACAAGCCAGGGTCCATGATCCCAACAGAAGAAATTAAACCTATCTAATAACACTACCTAATAAAAAAAAACTATATACAAAAATGTGGCCCATTGTCCAAAAGGTCCAAAAAAAATGCAAAACCAAAGGAAACCTAACACTAACTACAGAACTATTTACAAGGGCAGCGGGCTAGTCAGACGGCTCACTTTTGGATGTCCCGGGCCAGGGCATCATCGAACTCCTGCTCAATGTCCCGGAGGCGGTCCTCCTCCATGGCCCCGAGAGTCTGCAGGGCCGTTGACGTGTCCACCTCCAACCCCCTGCGGATTGCCTCGAGGCACTCGGCCCGCCTCAGGGCCCTCCGCATGGAGTTCTCCGCCCTGACCATCGTGAGCCGTGCCTCTTCCGCCCGCTGCCGCTCCGTATCTATAACGTGGCCCAAACGCTGCCACACGGAAGACACTTTCTGTCCAGGGTCCTCCTGCCCTCCGGCCGATGCCTGCCCCTCCGATGTCGAAGGCCCCGAGCCATCATGGCTCCCACCACGTTGCTGCTGCTGTGCCTCTGCCCGTGTACTGCCTACAGCTGCCTGCACATCCTCCGCTGGCTGGGGTGCAGTCGTTGATGTGGCCACCCCTGCTGGACGTCCGACTCCCGACTGTGGCAGGGATGCCTCCTCCACCAGCCTGGCCGCACCGTCAGAGGCAGCTCCACAGGGCACCCAGGTGACTGATGGGTGGGAAGATGGCACGGAGGACGACTGGCGCATAGGGGGTTCAGTTGAGGAGGGGGTCATAGCAATCCCCATCAAACGGAGGAATCCGGCCTGGGTGACCTGTCCCAGTAGGCCGACGCGGTCAACGAGCCATTCGAGATGACGTGCAGTCTCCTCATGAAAAGACTCCAGGTCACCTCGCATGGCCCGTTGACGCAACGCCACACCAGTCAGGACAGGCTCAACCCGGACCCGGATAGCCACGTCCGCAGGCAGAGGAAGGCCAGTTGTTGTGAGCTCATCCCCTGCCTGAAAACAGGTCTGGACATAGGCATCCCTGCTGGTGCAAGATGATGCAGGGACAGGATCAGGGACAGGATGGCAGACAGGCACCTCCACGGCGGCCTGTGCTGCCTCCTGTCCCTGGTCCTGCACTGCACCACTAGCACCAGTGGAATCCCCACCTCCAGACCCCGTCTCTGTTGCTTGCACGGCCTCCTCCTCCACCAAACCCCCCACCAACCTGGATGACTCTCTGCCATCTTCCCCCGTTGGGCCCTGTGGGGTCCCAGCTGCCCCTTCTGCTGCCGAGGAGTCCAACTCCAACCTCCGCCTCTTGGACCTCCCCCCGGCAGCTGCGGCCTGGGATGTGGCACCGGACTCCTCACTCCCCGATGAGATCACAACCTGGGAGGGGAGCCGGGCCTTGCGTCTCCGGCTGGCGGTGGGATCCCCGCCGTTGTGCTCCACAGCATCTTCTCCGCCCTCTTCATCAGTTGACGCTGCAGACAGGGAGAAATAAAACACAGGCATCAGGGCACTGTACAATGGACACATACACACATGACAGTTGTACATGATTGGTATTGGCAAACCTCAGACATGCCATCACAATCCCCAACACACATGTCATTTCAACTTGCACACATGAGCCATACCAGAGCCATATTGCAACTGCCAGCACCATCCATACACATACAACAGCATGAGCAGGCAATGGTGAAACGGACATCACATGCAACACAGGGAGTGCACTACACATGTACACACACCACCACACTTGCATGCATGTGTACACCTCTGCCAAGTGTCGCAGTGTTCAGATGGGCATCCATGTCACATCTGCCAATCAGGCTTCCACATCCCGCTGTCACATGCATCCATGTTGCATCACTGTTGCACCCTTGTCAAATACACACACATGCACATGTGCACAGTGCTGATACATGCAGCTGAAAACAACATACATGCGTGACATCACGAACATGTCTACTTACATACACATTCATCCAAACATGTATGCCCACACAACTGCATTTGGCATGCAAGCCTACACACACAAGCACCATCCATGTCTCACACATTACAGCCCTCGCATGTGTTAGCCTCACGGCCCTGTACACCCCCACCCATACTCGACCCCATACAAACACATGTGCAACCTTCACACTACTGAAACATCACCACACACACAGCTCACAATCAGGATGCATGTACACTTACTGCTCGACTCCAGACGGGTCTGCCTCTCAAGGACCTGGACGTGGAGCGCTGGAGATATGTGTTCCAGGACCCTCATCTGATCTTCCGACAAGTGGCCCCGGTGCCCCTTAGCATCTGCTGCCTTCAAGAGGTGCCGGGCCTTGTTCAGGGTCCTGGACCTGAAGTCCTCCCAGCGCTTCTTGACATGTTGGAAGTCGCGGACTGCCATCCCCTCCGTGTTGATGGCAGTCACGATGTCCGTCCAGATCCGAGTCCGTCCTTCCTTGTCGGCGTGCACACTTTCGAAGAGGGCATCATACTGCCCTGGACTTGCTCCACCAGGACACCAACTTCCCTGGCACTGAAGCTGGTGCCCCTCTGCCTCTCTGGCCGGGGGTTGTCAGTGGTGCCAGATGTTGCAGTGCCCGACATGACAACCCCAGAGGCAGGAGTGGATGGGCAACTGGGTCCTGGGGCTGGGCTGTGGAGCGATGGAATCCTAGTCGGGAGTCTTCGGTTCCAGTAGGGTTGGTCACAGCAACAGCACCCCTGGCTGATGTGCAGGCAGCAAATGGCAGGGCACGTGGGCAGCAGGCAGTCAGGCAGCAGCAGATGGCAGGTGGGAGCGTGCTCGGGGCTCTGGGGGGCAGTAATTTGGCCTTCTGGGCAGGAGCGTGGTCTTCCGTGTGCTTACGCGTGGCCAGCTTGACACGGAGTGATTTGGCATGTGAAAATTCTGCACATCAGTGTGTAATTCGAGGAAAGGCCCTTAGCGCGTAAGCGCGTCTGCACGCATACGCAACTTCATTGGACAGAAGACCCCTCAAGCGCAAGCGCCCCTGTGACGTGACGCACGCATGGGCATTTCAGTGCGCGTGAAAAACTGCACATCCGCGTGTAATCCGAGGAAAGGGCCCATGCGCGTAAATGACGTGACACGCGCGGGCGTTTCCCTCAGCACGGGTTAAATGTGAGGGGGCCCAGCAGTTCGCTGTACGTGCCTTTCGTGGAGACCGACGTGTGTTGCTGCTTCCTGTTGTTTCGCGCGCCATCACAACTTCACAGCTATCAAGGACGTATCTCTTCTTTTGGCGGGGGTATTGGCTACGCGTGTTTTTCTGCATCGCGCTAGTGAGACGGTGAGTCGCACACGCTCTTTTTCCCACTGCGGGTGCCCCTGTGTATCGCACCCATTTTCGATGTCATAGTAGCCTGCGTGTCCCACGCGTACGCGTTATTCGTGTTACTGGGTGCCACCGCGTACTGCGGGAGGTTGAATCCGCGCACGTAGGCTGCAGTGTTGTGTGCACGGTTTTACTGCAGTTTTGGGGTGCCTGAGCGTTGCGTGACCCGTCACTACATCACCGGGGTCACATACAGCCTTGCAGGTGCAGTGGGGCTGTTAACATCTTGCTTCCCACCCCCTTTTTATCCCAATTGCCCAGGTCTATTGTGGTGTACACCTCCCATTGGCACCACTCCATCTGTGCCGGCACTACTACATCTGTGCCATGGTTGGGAGGCCACCAAAGGTGAGGGGCGCCTCAGCTGTGCGTACTCCTCGTGGTGGGCGTGGTCAGGGACGTGGCCGTGGTGACCAGGGAGTAGGGGGACTCCAGGGTTTCCAGGGCGGCCACAGAGGGGGAAGAGGCAGGGGTGCACCACTTGAGCACAATGTTGTGTCATGTGTCGGTGCAGTCATGCCACCACCCCCTGTGGTTCCGGGGGATGCAGTTTCTGCATCTGGCACTGGCGCCCGTGTGACCAGGCAGTCCGTTCCATCGACTGCCACGGGCCCAAGGATAGTGGTAGCTGCAGGTGCAGCTGTGGACACCGCCACCCAGGCTCAGGGTCTGCCAGCGCAGGCTGCGTTGGCACTTGAGGAGCCCTTGGTAGATCTCCAACAGGCCAGGAGGGAAACCATAGGGGCAGGCCGGGCTGCTCAGACCAAGACACGTGTCCCTGGGGCAGTCATGTCATCTGCTGCCCCAAACAGCCGGGTGTTGGCAAGTGCAGGGGCAGATGCACCCAACAACACCCCTGTTGTGAGTCTGCCAACCAGGACCGTTGCGGTCAATGACCCTGCCACAGCTGATGTTGCTGCGCAGGGTCCATTAGAGGGCACCCAGCTGCCACTGACACAAGTCAGGCCTTTGGTCTCCCTCCACCTGCCACTCCCTCGGCTCAATCCACCGAACCCACTGGCCATACTGGTCAGGACGGCAGTAGCCAGCCAGGGTCTGTGCCACAGTCCAAGAGGAGGAAGGTTGCACCTGCAGCACTGGCTGGGACCCCACACACAGCCACGACCTCCTGCACGTCGAGGAAGAAGCCTTTCTGCAAGCAGGAACTGGACTTCCTCGTGGACTACGTGCGGGGCCTCAGCCGTGACATGCTAGTGGGTGCCAATAGTCAGACTACGGCTGCCCAACATGACACCCACTGGAAGCATGTTGCGGAACATGTCAGTTCATTCGGCCATGAGGTGCGCACGGCGCAAGAGTGAATAAAGCGCTGGAATGACATCAAACGCAGCACTAAAGCTAAGCGTGCCTCTAATTGCAACTTGACTCTGGTGACAGGCGGTGGGCCTGCACCAGAGGAGGAAGAGCTCACTCCGCATGAGGCACTCGTTGTGGAGTTCATACCACCTGAATTGGTCGACGGAGTGGGAGAGATGCTGGACTTTGATGCCCAGTCCAGTGAGTGTTGATGCGTGTTTGTTGAGGACGTGTGTGTTTTACTTGTGGGATGTGTTGTGCATGATTGCCACTACATGTGACGTGTACATGGTTCTGATGTGTAAGTAATGCAATGCTTCCGTCATGCATGTCTCCTCTGCCTGCATGCGGGGACTCCATGTAGGCATGCTCCCTTGCCCCTCCTCCACCACTCTGCACCCCAGTTCCACCTTTGCAGTGGTCTGCTTCAATCTTGCCAATGTGTACTTTCTTGTTCATGCGTCCTCTGTAGATGCTAACTTCCAGCGCAGAATCTGCCAGACATATGCCGTGTGGTACCGCCTTAGTACTTGATGCAGGGTATCTCACTTGTACTGTGCATAGGTCAGATGTCCCGTAGGGACATGAGTGCCCATTCATGCTCCATGTGCATTGCACGCATGCCACTATGTGTCCTTGACTGGATGATCACTGTAATACAAGTCCTTGGTTACATACATTGCATGGCATCTCATCAGCCTTCCCATGTCAACTGTGGCTCAGTACTGCGTTGCACACCTGTTTAGTGTCTGACAATCTGTGTGGCTCACAGGTCTCAGCCTGTTCAGTGGCCAATGACTCTGTCCAACTGTTGTTGTGTCTTCTTCACACATGGGCCGCATCCAGAGTTTTCATCATGTGTCCTGCTTACTGTCCCATCATCATTTGCAGTGTTGTCACTTGAATCACATTAAGCTGTTGATGCCAGTCAACACTGCCTATCAATACACAGGTGTATGGTCAGCCTTTTGATACCATGCTAGGCATCCCTGCTTTGGTACTGGGCTGGAGGGGTGCTTGGCTTCTAGATATGGTACACATTGAATGCACAATGCACGTGATGCCTGAATTTCACATTGCACTGCCTTCACATTTCCTGGCACACACCATGGAGTCCTTGTACATGTAGGTAGTGAGTTGCGTACACATTTTCTGCACTGCATAGACCCACTTCCATGGAAACTGCCACCTTTCAACAGGTCCGATCACAGAAGCAATTCAAAGTTGACCCAGCATGCATGCCAGGTTATATGTTGTGTGTTACATGTCTGCCTGATGCGTTTTGCTGTCGGTGTGTGTGTGTGTGTGTGTTGTGTGCTTCTGACATGTGTAGTGACCTTTTTTCTCTCTATTTTTCAGGTGATGACGCAATGGATGCGGAGGATGGTGTTGTCATGCCAGACACAGGGTTGTTACCACTAAATCAACCCGGCACGAGTGGGGGTTGTGGGGTGGTAGGCCACGAAAACCCCCAAATGCTACAGTCCATCTTGTCTCTGGCTGCCTGTGAGTCCAGCCTTGATGACGACTCTGACGTCCATGTTGAGTTGGATGAGCATCAAGTCCATGTGTCAGGGGTGAGTGATTCTGATGTGGACACTCCTCTGTCTGCGACACCTGCACTGAGGGATCAGACAGTCTTGGTTCCTCCGCCCGTGGTGGATCGGGACGCAGGGTCACCCTCCACACCAGTCACTGATGTGCCTGGGACATCACGTCGACGGGGGCATGTAGTCGTGCAGCCGCAGGCAGTGCCAACACAGCGAGGACCCCCGGTCCTTGGGTCCCGCAGGGGTCAAGCCCGGCAACACGGTCGCCGCGTGCAACCGCAGTATACTGAGTGGGAGCAAGACATGACTGCCAATTCAGAACGGCAGGGGGTAGCAATGGAGAACATCGCTGAGAGCATAGAGCGTGTGGCCCGATCTGTGCTCCCCCCTGCTAGGCAGGTGCTTCTCCAGCAGCAGGCGGCACGGTCCACAGCCCGCTCGCTCAGGCTGGGCATGGCGGCTACAGACAGGGCACGCCAGGCTGAAATGTCGTCTCTGCGACAAGCAATTGCTGCTCACGCAGAGGCGCACATGGATGCCCTGAGGGAGGAGTATGCTTCCCTCAAATCCATTCTGGGTGTCCTTATGATGTCCCAGAGGCAGCGGGCAGAGGAGAGGTTTGCACAGCTTGACCGTACCAGCTCGGCTGAGCTACAGGTTTGCTGGGAGGTGCAGCGGTTGTCCAGCCAGGCCTTGCAGGAGGAACTCTGTGTTACACGTGCTACCTTGCAAGTGGAAGCACGTGTATTACGTGAGGTTCTGCATGCAGACCTACGTCACATCGCCACACAGAACCAGGCTCACCCGTCCGGCAGACTTGCTGCCGACGAGGGGCAAGCTGCGGCTAGGCGTGGCCAGGCTACTGTGCCACGTCCTCTTTTCCAGGATGAGCCAGACTCGGACGACCAGCTATCTCCCACATAGGTCGGGCTGTGCAGGCGTTGAGCCCATGGAGTTTTTTTTTTTGGCTCAGCATCATCGCATGTGGATGTTGAGCAGCACCCTGTACCTCCCCCCTCCTGGGTCCCTCCCCTCCCCCCGGGTCGTATGTGGCCATTTTTGATTTTTCTTTTAGTTTAGTTAGTTAAGTTTCTGTTTGATAGTTAGTTTAATTAGGTAATGTAGGTTAGTGTAATTAGTTAATATAGTTTAAAATTGCTTGTCTATTGTGCTTTCATGTGACGGTTCGGTGCTTTGTGGCTTTTGAAGGCATCCACTGTATGTTCCAGCTGGGGCCTTCAGGCTTGTCTTGTGTATGTATTTGCTGCTTGGGGTCCTTGACTCACATATGCCACTCCTGCCTCCCTTATCCATGGGCTCGCAAGGATGGTTCGGTGTCACAACCTTTTACACAAGGGCTTTGGACTGTCATATCTGTGGCATGTCTGGTGCTGTGTGACTTGTGTTTACACCCCTAGTGGGAATGATTTTAGTGTTATTGTCCAATGTTCAGCTTTTGCTAGATGGGGTGTTTCATGATTAATGTGTACATTCATTGCTATGCATTGTGTAGTATGTTTCTTATCTTTACTGTACACGTGCTTGTTGCAATTCATGCCGTAGATAGTGTTCCACACTTTGGATGTGAAAGACGGACTGATGGTGTGATTTCTGATGTAACTCTCAGACATGGTCAAGTAATGAGATGCCTGAAGAGACACACACAGATGACTCTAAAGCATTAATCATGTGTTTCATGCCCTTTCTGCAGGGGGGTGAGCCTCCAGAGCACCTTTACCAGCAGACATGGCCCATTGGACCTCGGAATTCTGGACACGTTTGTTGGTGCCCACATGCACATGTGTGCACAAGCAGAGGGACAGGGATTGCAGACCTACATCCTAGAACTGCTGACGTGTTCCAAGGAACTCCAGGCAAGGTGAGCAGCACAGGGGGGCTACAACACAGCAAAGCTTGCACCAGGCGAGTTGCACATGCAAGCTTAGTCACAGCACTGAGGGTGAGCTTGGACGATATTGGTGTTGAAGCACACAATGCAGCTCAGATGTGTTGGTAGACTGATGGCTGTTGATTGTAAGGTTGTCTGGGACACCTGCAGGGGCAGTGGCACATACCCTCCGGTACACCAAGGTACATTGTGGCACTTGTATCAACCATGTAGCCTTCCGAGACATGGAAAGGGGCAGCTCACAGGGACATACAGCAAGGGACATACTCGGGTGCAGTGCATTTCATTTCCATGTACATTTTGATAAATGCACTGCCAACTTTGTTTCGGTCATGGTGATACACAACTTGCTCTGAAGTCATGCCTTGCTATATGGGTCTGTCTGCTTACCCAGGGAACATTGCATGTTGTGTGAATTGTGACACATTGGTGTTCCATTTGCCACGCACCCACCGGCGGCTGACTTACTGCATTGACTGTGTATGACCCATCACAGGGGTAATGTTATATATGGGTACGAAGCATCTACACCAGATTGTCTGTTTGTAGAGTAGTTTGTTGCTATGGGGCATGTTTGGTGGTGTGTTTTTGTGTAATGGGCACGTACAGGTTGTTGACTGTGGCTCTCTTTGCAGCATTGCAGTGCTCCTGTAACCGGACCTAAGCTAAGTGTCTTGTTGTTTTTCTTTCAAACTGCTCTGCATAGGCTTGCTGGGGGGTGCACTAATGCATGGATGAATGTGTAATTCAATTTGGTATGTTTTTTTCCCCCTAATCAACCGGAATCCTATGCAATTTTGAACCCTGTACCCTCTACCCGGTGTTCCTGCTTCCCGTACCTATCCAAGCAACGTTTCCTAACCCTCTTTCTCCGCTGGGGTTGTGGATGCCTGTGTAAGCCCCGAACTTGCAGGCGCCCAAACCCTAGAGGGGGTGTTTTGTTCGTGCCACTCCTAAGCCTGGACTACAGAAGGCCATGACAATGATGTCCAAGTTTGTTTGGATTGTGTATGTGTTCTTGCAGGTAGTACATTTTCGTGCATTCCCAACTTTCATGTGTCATTCCTCCTCCCCCCAACTGCCACTCATTCCAGTTATCCAGTGTGCCAACACCTGTCCCGACTGCATATCCCTGACCCTCCTTCCCCACCAGGGTCTCAGAGGCCTGTGTGAGTTTGACCTTGCAGGCACCCGGGACACGGTGGGGGTGGTTGTTTCGTGACACTCCCGCGCCTGTACACGGGACCTGTGACAGTACACATCCGTTCATGGTGCATCATTCTATGTTATGTACCACACAAGGTTCACATCCTGTTGTGACATTGTTTTACTGTGCTACCTTGGTTGTTACATCATTGTGGTAGTAATTGGCCTTTGTAAGGTACTGCTACGTCAAGTCATCTACTGGAGGGTGTTCTGGTTCGTTTTTCTGGCTTGAATTTTGTGATTTTGGAAATGAGTGTGGACTCTGAGGGTGCAGGCACCTTTTTACACACAAGGTGGGAGATGGTGACGAAGGGGAAAGGTGTTCTTGTGGCCAGGTGGAATTGAGGGCTGAAGGCTCCATGACCCAGGTGCAGTAGTTCAGTGGGTCATGGTCATTTGTGATGGGGGGGTTGTTGTTGATAGTTACCTTGCCCTGCAGTGTGATGGGAACCCTGACATTGTAATGGTGGTATCCTATGTACATGTTGTGTTCTGCTGATCAATGCCTGTTCATGTGTTGTGTTTACCTTTCAGGTGCGAGGGGATAGTTGTGGTTTGACATGCTGGGGTGTACACATGGTGAATGTTCACATGTGATGTGTAGAGGACACTGATGGTCACTTGATTGCACATGTATATGTTGAGTGCATGTCCTTACTGACCCACACACTTGCACTCTGATGCACTACATGTACAACCACCCTTGCATATCCACGTGTACACTGTTTGCCTTCTGGTGCCCACTGTGTCCCTGCAGCACATGTTCTGTGACCAATTATGGATTCTGTACATGCCTAATTTGCTTTTTGATGTGGTCTGTCGCTTAGATGTGATGCTCAGGGTGTGCATCACACACAATGGCTGTTCGCTGTGCGCTGAGCAGTGTGTTGCAGGAGTTGGACACAGCACACAGAAGCTGCAGTGTTGATTTTGCAATGCACAATGTGCATGCAGACATGCATTCATTGTTATGTTACGTCTTTAACTCTTGTAATGCATTTGGAAATGACTTATTTTGGGTGGGAGGTTGTTGGTCAGTCATTTCATCTGATTCCATGTCAGGCATCATTGTCTGATGCCACTGTACATTTTGGAAATGGCAATGTGTACCTTATTGTTACTGTGTTGGTGTATGGGTATTGCTTGCCATGTCATGTTGTGCTGTGGGAAGGTTTGAGTGACATAACAGTGATGGCCATGGCCTGTTCTGCAGGTGTGTGTGATTCACACCTTGCATGTCAGGGTCATCCGCTTCTCAAAGCAACTAGCTGGGGGTAGATCTCTCTCCGCGGCAGGGGTATCCCTCTGGAACAGCCTTCCTGCCTCACTGGAACTTGAGTAGAACCATCTCCGGTTCGGGAAGCACCTCAAGACCTTCCTCTTTGCTTCTGCTTTCTCTCTGCCTCTCCCTTGCAAAATTCTTCACTGGAACTGCACTGGATCTGCAACTGGGCCACTCTCACCGACCTTGGTCCCTGGCCCAGCCACTCTCCACTTGCACTGCCTCCCTGGCAACCCCTGCACTGCGGGACTGTTTCTCTATCCCTACAGTCCCCCCTTCCCAGCGCTTGTCTGCACTTACCTTTGCAGTTTGCACCAGCTGGCCTATGTATTTGTTTTTTAGTCTACTCACCCTGTACTGCACTCCCCCCTCCCCTTCCCCTTGCACTTTTCCCTTCCCCCTACCCCTGCACTTGCACAATCTAAATGACACCTGGCCTAGTAGTATCGTTGTCTATCTTCCCTTGTTCCCCCCTCCCTGCCTCATTGCACCTTGAAATACTTGTGTATAGGCCATATCATGTCATGTCATATGTGTGCCTTTTGGTCACACAGGAAAGCTTGTGTTTAAGTAGCTAGGGATGCAGACAATGTGGCACTTCCATGGCAACTATCTCAGGGTGGTAGGGTTGTGACAGTTGACTGTCTCTTTGTCATCATCGATTGTCACCTGGTATGTGCCAGGCCTGTGTGCACTCCGCAGGGGTGGGAGTTTAGGTGAAAAATGTGGCCACAAGCTGGGTCCGGGCTTCCTCGCCACGTGCCCTGTCCCCTCCCATGGGCAGCGCCTGTGCCTGTGGTTGGGGATGTGGGGGCACCACCATGTCCACTGGTACGCCCTGCCGTGTTGCAACATTGTGCAGGACACATGCTGCCACAATGATCCTGCACACTACTGGTGGTGCATAGAGTAGCTGCCCACAAGAGCGGTCAAGGGAGCGGAAACATGACTTGAGCACTCCGAATGTGCGCTCCACTATGGCCCTGGTTGCAATATGGGCGGCGTTGTATCTTACCTGGGGTGGTGTGGTGGGGTTCCGGATTGGCGTCATCATGTGGTTGCTCAGAGGGTAGGCACTGTCCCCTGGGGAGGTGTAAATGGTTGTGATTATTGGGGTTTGTGTATTTGTGTGTGTGTGTGTGTGACATGCATGCATGTGCAAGGGCATTTGTACTCACCTAGGAGCCAGGTGTCGCCATGCTGCCCAGCTTCCAGGGGCCGGCTCAGGGCGGACATTCTGTATATGAAACTGTCATGGGTGGAGCCAGGGTAGTTTGCATAGGCAGAGGTGATGATTCCCTTTGCATCGCATACCACCTGTACATTGATGGAATGCCAGTGCTTGCGGTTTCGGTAGATGTGCTCAGTGGCCCTAGGTGGATGTAGGGCCACATGGGTGCAATCTATGGCACCAAGCACTTTGGGGAAGTGTGCCACCCTGAAAAAATCCAGGACAACAGCCTCCCTTTCTGCGGGTGTTCTGGGCATGTATATGTGCCTGCGGACTGAGGGGCGCGCTGTCATGATTGCCAGAACCTGGTGTAGGCAGCGTGACTGCGTGGCCTGTGAGACCCCTCCCCACTATGGCAGTAGTCCGCAGAAATGACCCAGTGGCCAAAAAATGCAGGACATTGAGCACCTTCTCCAAGGGGCTCAATGCTTGGGAGCAAAGGGTGGGGGATGTAAGGTCATCTTGCCACTCCCTGACCAGGTCTAGGATGATATGGGGTGGAAACCTATACCTGCCGTAGACCTGGTCGTCAGGCATCCCAAAAAGGCTTGTCCGTGGTGCGAAAATGCGTGCCCTGGCTATTCTCCTCCTCCTGCGGTGTCCCACGATCAGTGCTGCGACAAATGGGGCATTCATCGTACCTGTATATACGTGTTTGTTGTTTGCGCGCACTTTTATACGCTTCCATCTGCCTTCGTGTGGCGGACGCGTTGCCGCCTGTGTGCGTATTTTGCCGTGCGCGGGTTTCCCGTATTCGAATCCATGAATACGAGTTGTTAGCGTGCGTGTGGGCGTTCCGTGTAGTTCCCTGCAGTACTTCCCCAGTTACGCCTTCTTTTTCACGCGTTATTCCCCATTCTGCGTGTTACGCCCACTGTTCCGCCCACTTTGGTTGTGTGCGCCGCGCTATGTGCACTTTTGCTGTGCACGTAGCGCACGCCATGTGTGCCTGCGTGCGCCATGGCAGGATTGGGCGCACGGACAGCGGGAAACATGCGCCTTCTTTGTTGAATCGCACGCGTGCGCGTGCGCTGCGTTTCTCACGCTTGCGCTACCTTGCGCCTGCTTGCCAGGGATTTTCGGCGCACGTTTGCTCCATGAATCGACCCCTTAGTGAACAAACTGTCCTGGATTAAACAACCTTGTGCATTAAAAAAATATTAACTTACAGGTTTTGGACTCAATAACATAATGCTGAGGGATCTCTGAGTAATAATATTCACGAGCAGCATGATTATCGTCATAAAACTTGAAGTATGCTGTTAAAGTGGTATCCCAATCTTTGGCTTTTTTTTCCAGCTTATTGTATTTTATTTGTTGAAAAACTAATTTTTCTTTTTGGAATACACATTTTTGTTGAAATACACATTTTGTTTTCCTGGAAGATGAATTTGAAGTCTTATTATTGAATACATAAGGCAACTGCTCCCTCTTGCAGTGGTAACAGGTGAAGCAAGCACATAACAGCTTTGGACAAACGTGCATCTGGCCTTTTATTATGTAGCATGATAATGTCAGTTCACTGTCTATGCTCCCATACAAACTGTGTACTGAGTTGAACACAGTTCATATATTCTTCAAGTTACATGGATCAGGTTTAAAGTATAATCATCCATTATAAAGATCAACTTCCACTCTTGAAACACTCTTACATCTGGCATGCCCATGATTCTAGTCATTGTCCCGTTTGTGACATTGTTAAATCTCTCAAGTGCATTTAATGTAAATGGAACATATTTTACTAAACACAATGTTTGTAGCTTTTCATCCTAATATTGTTAATCCCACAAATAAAAAATGAGATTAAGCACAGGTACAATGCATACACTGTTTCTTTGTGCGGCCATGTTATATACATCACACAAGTTACTGCATGCTGAACACAATAATGATTGAGTAAAATGTACTGGAAAGGCCTGCATTACCACCTTATGACAGACATTGGGTTACATGTTCATGGTTTGCTTCTTTAGTGAAACAAGTATCCAACATACCACATTTCCATGTATCCTTGACCCTTATGACCTGAGTCAGAGTAATCACTAATTGGCTAGTGTGTGCCTTTTCATTGTTTTACATTTCAGAAGACTTTGTTCAGATTTCTGTTAATGTCAAGTTCTCATAACAATATGTTAGAACAAAAACAAAGTAATATTGAATAATTCAGATGACACCAACATAAAATCATGTTATTGGCTATAACATTTGCTTGATTTAAAAATTTGAAAACAGATTTCATTTAGCAAAGCACCTCACATCAAACACTTATAAACATGCCATATAAATATGAGTGAATTATTACATATTTCAAAACTTGCTCATGTAACTATTCATTGGAAAATCAATTATGTCCTGATTAAGAATTGCCTTGCACTTTCAAATATTTAGGCCTCAATAATGCTGCAGGTCCGTAACAGAAATTATGAGTGAAAAAAAGATTTAAGACCATTTACATTTGTGTTTTAAATTCTTGATTTTAGGTGCATTTTTGCAATTTCAAACTTAGATGTACTTTTTTGCTCACTGTGGTTAAAATACTTTATTTTAGATTTATTAATGTGCTCACCTTAGCTTTACAAACTCATACTTAAATGCCATCACTGGTTACTGTGTACTGTCGCATTATCAAGGCATCCCTAGAAATCCAATCTTGGGTGCTTTCACCTGTTAGCAGCTGCAGCCCTTGCACCTTGTGCAATTTGCGCACCCAACCCACATCGCAAGTGTTAGGGAGAATTTTCAAACATGTGCTAATTCCTCCAACCTTAGAGCCCTCCAGCTCTTTTCCTAAACTTTGGGACTTTGAACTTTTCAATTTAATGTGTTTTCTGTGTTTGTTTCTTTTTGGTTATGGAGTCCAACCAACTCCATAGGCATCATCTTTTACAGTTGTGTCACAAAGCACCTTCAGTGCACTGACAAATAGAAGTCTTTCAGATTTCCCAAGGTTTAAATACCTTCTCTGTGATCAACTACTGTTTCCCAGAAAAGAGGAGTGAAATTGACTTCACTTAGCACTGTAAATGTCTAGACCTTCAGGAGTGAAACCCGCCTCTTGCTCCAGAGTGTCTGGGGTAGGTAGGAAGTGCAGGAGGTTCCCAAAACTCCCTGTGCTTAGTCTCCTAGGAGAAACAAATGCACTCTGTGCTGATTGGCTGGAATGAATGGGAGATAACTGAATAAAAGGCAAGTCTTTTGACTTGTAAGGCAGAGTCGACCACTGGAACAAAGGAACCAAAGAAGAGCTTGAAGAGGACGGCTGCTGCAACTCCTGGACCATTGGTTTGACCGGTGAAGCCCTGCTGCAGGTCCGAATCACCAAGTTCACATCAACAGAGAAGCCCTGCAAGGACAACTTCTCCCTTTGAGTTGGTAGGACCAGTCATCTCCCAAATAAGCCACCTGGACACCTATCTCGGAGCTGGTTGCATTTCTTCAGAGTGCTGCAGGAAACCATAGAGCCAGGGAGAGGGACACTAGATTGAATGCGTTACTAGTAAGCTGGCCAAAAGTGTTTGGAAGATCCTCTGGACTCCCACGACATCAGGGCAACCAAGCCTGACCCTCCTCAGCTGAGTGCAGGACCTCAGAAGCAAAGACAGCCACCTTGACACCCAGGATCAGCGTTGTTACCAGTGCGGTAGCTGAAACGCGAAGCAGCCACTGAAATTGTAGTTTGCAAGTTGCTAGCTTTTACCAGTCCCAGTGCAGTGCAGGAGTCCCCCAACGTCTTCCCTCTTGTCCCATCGACTGAGGCCCAGGAACAGTGAGATCTGCAGTAACTGCCAGGAACAGAAGTCATCAGCTGCATCCTTTTCTTCATTGTAAGGTACTGTAAAACAAGACAGAGAGACTTACCTCTCTCTGTGAAAGTGCTTGAAACTCTTGCAACTCACAGGCCTAATGAGCTTGTGACCCAACATATAATTCTTCTTTTTACAAACTACTTCAAAGAACTGCTTTATCCTATCCAAGACTTTTGCCCATTGACTTTGGCCTAGCCGATTGAAGTGAATTGACTCTTCTGGTGAACTCAAAGTATTTGCACTAAGAATAATTGTAGTCTTTCATGTTCTGATAAACTTTGCCTTTTACTGACTTTTTAAAGAGAATACAGTATTGAAGTCTATTTGTGTGTTACTATATAATTGCCTCCTTCTAATGAGTGTTTTATAACTGACTAATAAATAAATTATTCATTGTTTATATGATAAACCTTGAGTGTAAGATTCTATTTGAATACCTGTAATTGTGAATCTTTGTGTAACTCCGCTACTGCTCACATTTCCCCTCTTGAGATAAGCCTTGCTCCTCAACATGCTACCAAAACTGTTTAGTACAGACTTATACCAAAGGTTGAATTGCTTACACCTGTAGTCATAGTTGTGTGTAGTGTTCCCAAAGGTTATTGCATACAAGCCTTTCCTAATAGTGGAGATCAATACTGCCAGACTCCAATAAATGAATGCAAACCCCCCCGGCATGACTCGTCTGAGAGTCACAACGCAATGCAATCCTCCACCAAGGGCCCATACACTGGGCCTGGCCTTACCCCTGCCTGGCCTCAACAAGCTGTGGGCGACCAGAAGCCAACTATCTGCCCTACCAACCATTTGCAGCATGCCACCACCAACTATCCTCTCACTCTAAAAATGTCTTACAATCTTCCTGACTCACCATCACTCTTCCCACCCAAGGCATGGCCACTCAACATCCTCACTAGCCCACAGGATACAGGACATAAGCTGACTTCAAGCCCTAGTCAACCTTGCTCCCTTGACAATTGTAATAGAAGTCTAGCATCTCACCTAGCAACATGCCAGCAGCACTTGCAAACCACAACCCTTAGAGAACCACCACCCCCAGCACCAAGAGAAGACATCAACCCCCCATCCTTACACTGTAAACACAACACAAAGACTATACACTCCTCTGTGCCCAACATCCTCCTATCACATGCAATGCTCATGCCACCCTCATGACAGCTTCCCCAGCCATAACCTTCACTACCACCAATCTAGACAGATCGGCCAAAGCACGGGCCAAAGACCCCACTACACCCAAACCTTTCTCCTCTACTAGCCTTGAACATACACCTAACAAGATCAATTATAAATCCAACATAAAGCAAACTCTACAATACTACTCACAGGAGAGCGCATCAATGCCAGATCCCTCCATGCCCATGCGCTCAACATATTGGAACTCATCACCACCAACAAACTGTACTCATCTCCACCAACACAAAGCCCTCTTCCAATTCATTCTTCTGGGAGATGTCAACTTAGGTCTAAATGACCCATCTGATCCCCATGCACATGCCCTAGCCAAAACATTGAATTACTAGGTTTCTGCCACTGTATCTTAAGGCCCATCCATGATAAATTGCATACATTAGATTTGATAGCAGACCTCAACTGCAACACCAACATTCTACCCAACGTTTCATGGCCCTGATCAGACCACAATGTTATCACCTTTAATATTACTGAGACAACACACTCTGAGGTCTCATCCTAACCATCACTGTCCTCCCACTCAAGAAATGGAGAGAACATATCTCCAGCCAGCCTACTCTCCCTGTTGCTACCTTTAATAGCTCACTCACCTGCAAACACTGAGCCCTACGCCATGGTTGAACTATACAATCAAACCCTCAACAAAGCCATCAACAAAGTAGCACCTCTGAGCATCTGTAAACTTAAGCCAAGTGCCCAACCTAATTCATGGTACACCCCCAGTCTCAAAACATAACGCTCCTCAAAAAGAGCAGCAGAGACTGCCTGGATAAAAAAACCTTCAAACGAGAACAAGCAGCACTTCACAGTCCTCTCCAAAAAGTACAAACAAGCTATTCTGAAAACCAAAAGTGACACATACAACAGGAGATTTGAAGAAGAGAACTCTTTGCAATCTTATGTAAGATTGAAAAACCAGCAGCCCCACCTGATAATTCCACCAAAGATGTCAGCTAGTACAAACATATCTAAAATGATCTTCTAGACAAAATCTCCCTAATCCAAACTAAAATCACTACAAAAGAAAGTCCTGACAACTGGCCAGCCCCCCGACCAGCGACCTCCCATCTCTCACTCCACCCCCAGGTTTGAATTCACCATGGACAAATCTGCTAAACTACCAAGATTATTAAATGAATGAAACCATCAAAATGTAAAGGAGACATTTGTCCGGCTACCGTCATAAAGGATTTCACTGAAGAGCTTGCCCCTTTCATCACACGGCTAACGAATAACTCCTTCTCAGCTGGCAATATCTAAAAGAAGCCTGGATACTCCCCCTTCTCAAGAAGCCTACAATAGACTCCAACATTCCCACCACCTACCACCCCATCACAACAGTACTCTTCCTCCTCAAAATACTCTACAGAGCAGCATATCTGCAAATCCAAAACTATCTGGAAACCCTCAGTCTCCTCGGCCTCCACATATCAGACTTCCGCCCGGGGTATGGTACGGGAACCGCCTTCATGGACTTCAAAATCCATATGGATGAAATCAAAGACAATGGCAACATGGCCATGTTCCGCCTACTTCACCACTCTGCAACCTTTGATTTGGTCAACCACAAACGCCTCTGCCAACACCTATCCTCAGCTACTCATTTCCCAGCAAAAGCTATAGCCTGGATAGAGTCCTTCTTATCCAACTGCACAGTGAAAGTGTTCTCCGCCTCAGCGGCAGCCCTCCCCACACCAGTCACCAGTGGTGTGCCTCAAAGCTCATGTGTCCCACCAACCCTGTATAATATCTTCACCAAACCCCTCTTTCACCTCCTCGATGTCCAGGGTGTCACCGACACTAACTACGAAGATGACATCCAATTACTCCTAGCCATCACCGGAAACTATGACATTGGGCATTGGGCCTCAATACGAGTCTGCTGGTCTGAAATGCAGCGATTCTATGACGACAGTGACACCATTACCGCGACCGCACCAATGCGGAAACAGTGTCATCGCTGGCACATAAACACCCACGCACACGGACATATCGCCACACAAATCAGTGCAAAACCAGTGACTGCCCCCGCCGTCATGGACACAGAATCACTGGAAGCAGAAAAACTGTGATCGCGAAAACCGGAAACAGAGAGGCAGCCATTATTTAAACCACAATCCACTGCCATCCTCAGACACCACAGGCCAGATCCCCTCCGTGAGCTGAAAAAACCATTAACCACTATGGCATGCAGGATCCCAGCCCAAAGACAGCGCAAGCAGAGGTTCAGTGAGGCAGAGCTGACAATGCTTGTGGAGCATATAGTGGACCATGCGGAAATGCTTTTCAGCGCAGACCAGCGGCGTGCCACCCAGCAACGCTGTAAGGAGGTGTGGGCTAAAGCAGCATGCAAGTGCACAGCAGTAGGGGTGACCACACGCACCATAAAGGACTGCCACAAGAGGTGGGATGATCTCAGGCTCAGAGTCGCAACCTCATTGCTGCACACCACCAGCACAGCACTGGCACCAGTGGAGGCCCTGCATCCCAACTTAAACTGCAGTCGTGGGAGGAGCGGTGCAGTGCATACACAGCATTGGCGACACAGAGGCAGAAGTGAGACCACCTGTTGATGCCAGTAAGTGCACAAAGTACAAAGCCATGAGTGTGAATGGACCCTATGAGTGACCCAATGGACTCACTGATAACCCCCTTCCAGCCAGGGCAGGGATGACCCAATGGACCCACTGATAACCCCTCCAGCCAGGGCAGGAGTGACCCAAAGGACCCACTGATAATCCCCCAGCCCGGGCAGGAGTGAACCAATGGACCCACTGATAACCCCCCCAGGCCAGGGCAAGAGTGACCCAAAGGACCCACTGATAACCCCCGCACTCCAGCCAGGGCAGGAGTGACCCAATGGACCCACCAATCACCCAGATGACAAGCAAACCACCCCCAGCAATACATGGCCCCTGGACATGCACACAGTGCGTGACTGAGTACAAGCAGAGGCATACACACCTGAGGGCATAAACAGTTATATGTATGTAAATGTAAGTGGTCACAGATCGTTCAGTTTGATGCATGTGATGGACCCATCAAGTACCACCACACAACTAACAGCATGGCCTCTGTGTCCCCAGAGCCATGTCAAGTGACAGCGACAATGCCCAACAGGCTACGCAACGTCCACCTGCACATGGCCAATGCAGCCCTCCTGCCCAGGAGGACAAGGCAAGCTGCTCCAAGACACAGGAACCAGCACCACCTGCATCTGGCACAGATGTACCAGCCGACATCTCCATCCCCATGCAGGCTGCCACCACACAAGTGGCACACACTCCCACCATGGCCACAGATTCCATCCTGCAGGCCATCTGCACTGCGGAGGAGGCTGCATCCAGTGACGACAGTGCCCCAGCCAGGCCGGCTGAAGTCGGAGGACAAGGGGAGGGGGACAACATGGATGACCTGTCATCCCTCCACAACCTACAGTTCAGCCCCCCTCAATGCAAAGCCCCATGAGGTCACCAGCGCCCTCCATGGCATAGCTAACTACCTGCATGCAGCAGATGGAGGAAAAGCAGGCCACCCTAACACAGCTTGTGGAAAGGCAGCTGGAGGAGTCTAGGCTGCAGAGGAGGAGTTGATGCAGCAGCAGGAGGAGGCGAGGCTGCAGCACGTAAGCAATGCCACATCAGTGTGTCAGCTCTCCAGGCCCATTGGATGATTCGCCACAACCATTGTCACCTTAGCACACCATGTCCGGGAGGGCAACAGTGTGACACCCACCATCACTGAGTCCATGTTGGTTGCCCAGCAGGTGTTTCTTGGATGTGTGCCACCAGTCACACCACCAGTGCCATCCACCAGCACCACCCCATCAAGCTCCACCACTGCCAGCCCACAGAGTGCCCCGGTAAGGACGCTCATGCGCATAAGCGTCCCCGGAAACAATACCATGAGGGAATCGCTGTTCACAAGACATTTTGGGACACAATAGGTGTATGGGGTGGGTACGTTCGGGTGGTGGGGGAGGTCCATTATGGGGTGGAGGTTTGGGGCCTGGTTGGGGGTGGGTACGTTTGGGTTGTGGGTTTACACAGGTGTACAGCTTTCCCAACCAATGCACCTTCTTTCCTGCTTTGTTTACAATAAATCACCTTTGAAAACTCTTTCACGAGGGGACATCCGTAATTTCATTTAAAATCAATCCATTTAGTAACGTGAATCATTATATTCATGCAATGCTGTTCATGTGCAGTCTCTCAAAAGTAAATGCAAATGAGTGCATCCCGTGCTTGTTGACCATCTTGTGCCCCCCTGCGAGGGAGTGCAGCCATCCTATATCTGGGAGCAGCGGAATGTTCCTCCGCATGCACAGATTGTGCAGCATGGCACACACGAGCACTATTTTACCCGTCTTCACTGGGTTGTAAAGCAGTGATCCCCCAGATCTGCTCAATCAGCGGAACCTGGACTTCAGAAGGCCAAATCTCCTCTCGATCATACCACATGTACGGACATGTATCCTGTTGTACACCTCCTCATGGCTGTTCCTTGGCCTCCGTACAGGCGCCATCAGTCATGGAGTGAGTGCATATCCTGCATCAACTACATATGATGTAAATGGAGGGGACATGTCAGTGTTTGTGGTACACATGTCTTGATCAGTTGCAGTGCAATCATGCGTCATTAGTAAATCATCCCTATGGGGCAAGCTGTGGTCTGACTAGTGGGTGATTACCATTCCTGGGTCATTGTTGTCCACATTGGCGTTTGGACATTGCCCAACGACTTTCTGTGCATATGAAGTTGCCCTTGCAGCCAGTAGTGGTTGGTGAGTATGGCATTGTGCAGTGATGTACATACATGGAAGAGTAGTCTATAGACACTGTGATCATGTGGTCAATGCATAATGTCTCATGTGCAAACATCATGTGCATTGGGGGGCAGTGGTGCATAGTGTGGGTGGCTGTATTAAGTGCCTCAAGTTGTATGAACTTTTACTAGCAGAACATGTCTTGGTTGTGCATTTCCTTTGGCAGGGTGTGTACGGGCACACTGTGCCCACCTGTCATATGTATCTTTGTGATGTGTGGGTTGTGGTGACTGTTCATTACATGGGCCAGGTGGTGATGCATTTGCAGTTGTAACAAGCCACTCACACAGGTCATTGCCCTGGACACCCCGCCTTTCACAGGGCCCGTGCATTGGCAGATGAACTCACCCAATAGCCATACGCTTTGTCCAGCATACCGTTCCATGTACCGTGGCAATGTCGAATTCCCAGGACCATTGAGTCATGTGTTGACCCTGCAGCAATGTGTTATCACATGTCCAGCATCACATACCATCTGTACATTTAGTGAGTGGTATAGTTTCCTATTGCGGTACACCATCTCGATTGCACATGGTACTGTCAGCTCAATATGGGTGCAGTCTACTGCACCAATGCAATTTGGCATGGCGGCAATGGCATGGAAGGCCAACTTGGTGGCAATGACCTGGGCAAGGGCATGGGGTACGGCGATGTGTTCCGACACATGGCGCAGCAGTGCACACAGTACCTGGCACAATATTCTTCAAAAACAGGGTTGTTAGAGCCAGTGCAGCTCACCAACAGTGTGCTGATACGTTGCAGTGCCAACAAAATGCAGTACCGACACCACCTTCAGAAGGGGGGGTTTGCGGTCCAAATGCCAATGCAGCTGCTGATGTCATCCTCAATCATGGTGGTGATGTACATGATTGTTGGACGGTCCAGCCGGTATAATGTGTGGATCTGTCCAGGGGTCAGGTTCCAGGGTGAGGCCCTGATGCAGGTTATTGCAGGCTGCCTGCGGGTGTAGTTGTGATGGCTGCACAATTGGGTTTGGCATGAGTGCAGGGTTTGCTAACTGCCCCCTGCTCCTCCTCCGCCTCCACCTCCGCCTCCACCTCCTCCTCCTCTGCACTATTGCTGCCACCATGTGCAATGCTGCCTGTAGGTTCAATAGCCCCAGTCCCAATGCTGCTACAGCAGCTACCTGCACATTTGGTTTTGGAGTTGGTCTGGGTGTGGATGTGGCCCTTGTGTAGGCTCCCAGTGGCCTGCTGGGTCCAGCTGGGCTCATTTGGTGCACCTGTGGCCTGGTTCAGCTCACCAGGCACTGTATAACGTCATGTCTGTGGTGGTGGCGATAACACCACCATATCCACGGTATTTCCTCCATTTGTGTGGCAGAGTTTCCATGTCCCTGCTACTCTTAATGCGCACAGTGTTACGTACTGCCGGTAACTGGGGGTTTCTCTGCCAACGCAGTTATCGGATGCATTGACTCTGGTGGTGGTATTTCCGGCATTGAAGGTTGGAATTTTCTGAGCCAATAATCGGTGCCGGTATGGTTATACCGGCGATGTTAAGTCCGGACCGGCGGACTCATAATGAGGCCAATTGACTCCAATGTGCTAAGCAAATTATACCAAACCATCCAGGTCTGCTTGGCACAACACAGAATTTGCCTAAACAATGAGAAAACCGAATGACTCCTTATTGGCATCTCAGCTAAACACAATCAATGACGGAAACAAATACTTCTCCATCAACAGGAATATAATCACTGTTACCAAAGAGGTAAAGACCTTAGGAGTATACATAGACTTCACATTGTCGTTAACTAGCCAGGTAAAGACCATTGCATCAGCAGCAGCATACACAGCAAAATTGATCAATGCCTGCAGGCCATTCCTATCCACTGACAGCTGCAACACATTCGCTAGAGCCCTCATACTATCCCGGATTAACTAATGCAACTCACTCTTTGCAGGCACAAGTGCCAGCAATATAAACAAACATCATGCCATTCAGAATAACGCTGTAAGAGCAGCTCTAAGCATCTCTAAAAAAGACCACATCTCCACAGCCAGATGGAACATCCACTGGCTCTCAGTCCAAGAACGCATCATGTTCAAAACGCTAGCTATCATTGACAAACATTACCCCCGCCTGCCTGTCGAGAAAAATCTCCAAGGCTCATTCCTCTAGGCCTACCCGAGATGCCTACTCGTACTTACTTGACATTCCCAGATACAAGCGCCAGAAAGCAGAGGGAAGCAGATTCCCAGTGAACATGGCCAAACTCTGGAATGCCCTCCCCCTAGTCCTAACATCCAATTAATCCTTCTGGTGCTTCCGCAAAGGCCTCAAATCCTGGCTCTTTACAAAAGACCCCCAAATTTAACTGAAACTGCCCAACCCAAAAACTCTTAGCACCACCTCCTCCACCCTGCTCAGAAACCTAGTTCTAGATAACATGCACGTATCACTTATAAATATAACTACCATTAACTGCAACTAATCTACTACCTATGTCTGCAACCTTGCTGTAACCTGTAACCAATGTACTACCTATGTCTGTAACCTAGCTGTAACCAAGTACAATCACTGCCTTCTTGTAAGCCAGCCCCCAGATGCCCCCGGGTTTGGTGCTTTACAAATGGCTAAATAAATAAATAAATAAATGTAAAGACTGGTAGGGGGGTCTGTACTTCCGCTCTCTATATGGTAGAGGGGAGGCACAGAGGACCCCAGCCAAGATTCTCTAATATGGTAACGATGGACGAGCAATCAAGGCCTAGCTTCTCAGGAGGTGATGCAGGCTGGTTCTTAAGTACAGTGTATCCCCAAGCCCCCACAAAGGAATGTCCACACACTGTATTACTGAAAACACAGTCTTTATATAATTAATATTCAAGGGTTATGTACACTTATCACAATAACGCACTTTGTGCTCAGGAAAATCAGCAATGGTAAATATCTACAATTCTAAAGTGGTACCACTAATATTAGACCTCATTAAAGTGCATTCACAATACTGTAAAAATGGCACACAGATCAATAAGAAGGAAACCAGCAATAGAGAGGGGAGAGATAGCAGATGATTGAAAACAATAGGCAGAATACTGGCCCCTACCACTGGACACAGTTCTGTGTGGAGATCCCCCCACCTGGGCAACCTGCAAAATAAAGAGATATAACACCAGCCCAGTCCATATATTGTTCAATAGTCTATTTCTCTCCTATAATGTTTTTACCCCCCCAATGTACCTGGTGGAGTCGAGTTCTTCGAAGAGGCGTCGACAGATCCTTCTTGAATGACCCCCTTTAAGGCAGGAGTCACGGATCGTCGAGTGGCGTCGAGAAGCGTCGAGGAACTCGGTGTTCGGTGTCGGGGAATCGACGGCCCTTCTTGAATGCCTTCCCTTTCAAGCGGGAGACACGGGGCGTCGAACGTCCGACAACAAACAAGGTAGAACGGCGTCGATGAGGCGGCAGGCTTCGATCCGAGCGGTGCTCGTCGGCGTCGAGACGTCGGCGTCCTGCGAGGAAGAGGCGTGCGGGGCACCTCGGCGACACTAGTTCTGGACCGCAAAGATTGTGGGTGACGGTGGCCCAGCAAGGGCGTCGAGTCGCTCGAGTCTTTGGGGTCGTGAGGTGGCGGGAAACCCACCGGCGGATTCTCCTCGGCGCGTTGGTCGTCCTCGACTTTCTCCGGCGGGACAAAGCGGTCGACGATGCGGACGAGGGAGTCCTTCAAGGCAAATGTTCTTAGGCAAGGAGCGGACGGCTCCGGTCGTCGGCGGCACGGCGTCAAGTGGTTCCCACGGCTGGGCAACACAACTTCGACGGGCCTCCAGCGGTTACACAGACCTGCGAACCCTGGTCGACGGCAATGGACTTCGACAGCGTCGATGTCCGGGTGCTTCACTTCGATCTCCTCGGCGGTCCCGTCTCGGGTCGGCAGCCTTTCGAGGGTCTGACTTCCAGGGCGCTTCGGCGAAGATTCAGCGGTGCTCGATGGTCCCTCGGAGCACGGGAAGAGGGCGCCTAGCCAGGTCCTCTCTCGGGTCAGTCCTCGACGATTTCGACAACCTTCAGTTCCGTCGAAGCAAATGCCACAGCAAGTCTTCTTCTTCCAGCTGGACGTCGAGGATCAGCAAATCCAGTTACTCTTGAGTGGAGACTCAGCTTCTGAATGCTTCTGAACAATTTCCAGTGGTGAGAGGTCCCCAGATATACTATTCTGTCTCTCATCCACACTGCTGGCACACACACAGCAGCCAATCACACAGAAGGGCATTCATGCAGTCAGTCAGCCAATCAGGCACACAGTGCATTCAGGCCACACTCCTCCCTTTCAGACACTCACAACAAGGAATGTGGATTGGGACAAGTACCCAGCCATTCAACACTACACACTGCATTCAGGCCAGTTTCGGGCAGGGCTGTCTCAGTCTTTGTCTCACATGCCAGAAACCAGACAACCACAACAAGGAGTGTATATTGGTCACACTCTCCATTCACCCAGGTCCCACCCACAGGAGGTACCCACAACATACAGTCAAAGGGAAGGCTCCAGTCAGTCTAGCTGGGCCTTCACAACAACACCATATATGGAACTTCCACCCAACAGCCAGTCAGGGGGAAGGGACAGAGTCAGGGCATCCCAGGACTTTGGGAAAACAAGACAACAGGCAATAGAAAGCAAGAGGCCACAGGGGCCATCTTGTTTCTATCAGGAATCAACTGATCCCAATGGCAGGGCCTGGGTATCCCAAAATGGAGGACACCCAGAGCACCTGTCCAATTCAGCATGGAGCTGCCACCAGCCCATACCCTGCTCTGTGGGCCACCCACAGGTGCCCAAAAACATACACTAGGGGCACAGGGTTGTACCCCTACCCAGGGGTGCCATAAGGGTATCCCATGGGTCTGTTCACCAAACCAAAAGAGAGAGCAGCACTGCCAGGAGTCCCAAATGGACTCTTGGGCAGAAAACATAACAGAACACACGATAAGAGGCAGAAAAGGACAAGGATTCAGAGGCCCTGTCCCTCTGATACATTTCCAGCATCACAGTCGCCCCCCCCAGACTGAGGTGGAGGGTGCCTAATCTCCCACGGGATAGACACCCTCATCCAGACGGTCAACATACCTTCTGGAAAGGCCATCTGCATTATCGTGACTCTTCCCTGGTCTGTGCTCTATGGTGAAGTCTAGCCCTTGTAGGCTAATAGACCACCTGAGCAATTTCGGATTCTCACCCTTCATCTGCATAAGCCACTTCAGGGGCTTATGATCTGTTTGGACCCTGAAGGTAGACCCCGTAAGGTAGGGCCTAAAACGCCTAAGGCTCCAAACTATGCTAAAACACTCCTTTTCAACAGTAGCCCACCTAAGTTCTCTACCCTTGAGTTGTCTACTGATGAATATGATAGGGTGTTCTCTCCCTTTGTCATCTAACTGGGACAAGACAGCTCCAATTCCGGTGTCGCAGGCATCCGTCTGGACGATAAAGGGTCGGCTGTAGTCAGGCGCACACAACACAGGTGCCCTACACAGACTTTCTTTCAAGCCATCAAAGGCCCTCTGACAGTCTTCGGTCCAATTAACCTTCCTAGGCTGTTTGGGCGAAGTTAGAGCTGTCAGGGGTGCAGCTATGGTTCCATAGTCTGCCATGAAATTGCGATAGTACCCAGTGAGGCCCAAAAAGGCTCTCACCTGGGTTTGAGT
The DNA here is from genome assembly GCF_040938575.1 of Ambystoma mexicanum. Taxonomy (NCBI): domain Eukaryota; kingdom Metazoa; phylum Chordata; class Amphibia; order Caudata; family Ambystomatidae; genus Ambystoma; species Ambystoma mexicanum. Next base: position 1,507,408,351 of record NC_090937.1, on the reverse strand, counting down.
AGTGGGAGTCTCCCAGTTCTGTACGTCCTGTACCTTACTGGAAAGAGGCTGGATTTGACCCCCTCCTACCTCATGACCAAGATAGGTAACTTTCCCCTGAGCTATCTGGCACTTGGTGGCCTTGATAGTGAGGTTAGCCCTTTTCAAGGCCTGCAACACCTTATCCAGATGTGTCAAATGCTCTTCCCAGGTGGAACTGTAGACGGCAATGTCGTCTAAGTAAGCCACACAAAAGGCTTCCAGCCCACTGAGCGCATGGTTGACCAATCTCTGGAAGGTGGCAGGGGCATTCTTCAACCCAAAGGGCATGACCCTAAACTGGTAGAGTCCCTCAGGTGTGGAGAATGCCGTCTTTTCCTTGGCATGGTCCATCAGAGCTATTTGCCAATAGCCTGAGGTAAGGTCAAAGGTGCTCACAAATTTGGCAGCACCTATGGTGTCCACGAGCTCATCAGCCCTGGGCAATGGGTGCGCGTCAGTTTTGGTGACGGCATTGACTCCTCGGTAGTCCACACAGAACCTCCAATCCTTGGTACCTGCCTGGGAACTCGCCTTGGGGACAAGGACCACTGGACTGGACCAGGGACTGGTTGAGGGTTCAATAACACCCAGATCCAACATCTTGGCGACCTCAGCCTGGATGTGGTTTTTGACGGTATCTGACATACGATAGCTCCTGCTCTTGACAGGCACACTGTCACCAGTGTCGATTTCGTGCTTACACCACGGTGTAAGGCCCGGTGTCAGTGAAAACAGAGAGGCATACTGCTGGAGCAAAGCCCTGCAGGCCCTCTGCTGCTCTGTTGTCAAATCGGGAGAGAGTTGTACTCCCTCCACTGAGCCATCCTGAGGGTTGCTATGCAGCAAATCAGGAAGGGGCTCACTCTCATCCTCTTCTTGCCCTGAAGCTAGCAAGAGACATGAGACCTCCGCTCGTCTGTGGAAAGGCTTGAGCCTGTTGACATGGAATACCTGAGGGGCTACCCCAGAGGCACCCATGTCAACCAGATAATTGACTTCGCCCATCTTGGAGATGATCCTGAAGGGTCCAGTCCACTTGTCTGCCAAAGCTCTAGGTTTGGTAGGCTCCATCACAAGGATTTCCTGTCCCGGAGTCCAATCCACTTGCGAGGCTTTAAGGTCATGCCAGTACTTATTCAATTCCTGGCTGGCCTTGAGATTCGCTGTTGCCTGACCCATCATCTGTGTCATCCTCCGCCTGAGGCCTAACACATAGTCCCCCACTTGCTTGGCGGGACCTGGAGGGGTGGCTTCCAAGCCTTCTCGGATCAAGGCGAGGGGCCCCCTCACGGGATGTCCAAAGAGTAACTCAAAGGGGCTGAAACCAACACCCTCTTGAGGTACTTCTCTGTAAGCAAACAGCAGGCATGGCAGGAGGAGATCCCATTTCCTCCTTAGGGGCTCTTCCAAAGCACCTAGCATGCCCTTGAGAGTTTTATTAAATCTCTCAACCAGACCATTGGTCTGGGGGTGGTAAGAGGTGGAGAACTTGTAGGTTACCCCGCACTCTTTCCACATGGTTTTCATGTAACTAGACATGAAGTTGGATCCTCTGTCAGAGACGACCTCTGTGGGGAATCCAACACGGGTGAAAATGCCCAGGAGAGCCCTGGCAACCACCTTGGCAGTAACAGTCCGAAGGGGTATTGCCTCAGGGTACCTGGTGGCATGATCTACCAAGACCAGGATGAACCGATGTCCACCTGAAGTGGGAGGGTCAAGGGGACCGACGATGTCGATGCCCACCCTCTCAAATGGTGTGCCAACCACTGGTAATGGCTGCAGTGGGGCAATGATCCTGCCTCCAGTCTTACCAGACAACTGGCAAGTGGGGCAGGTCCTGCAGTGGGACTCCACCTCTACTCCCATCCTTGGCCAGTAGAAATGGGCAGAGAGCCTCTGCTTAGTCTTCTTAGTCCCAAGATGACCAGCCAAGGGCACCTCATGCGCCAACTGCAGTAGGAAGGGCCTGTAAACCTGGGGTACCACCAACCTCTTGCGGGCACCAGGTTCAGGCTTAGTGGGCTCACTAACAAGGAGCTCACCCTCCCAATAAATCTTGAATGTCCTAGGCACTTCACCTTGTGCCTGGGACAGGGCCTGCTTCCTCAGACCCTCGAGAGAGTGGCACTCTCTCTGTCCTTTACAGAAGTCTGCCCGGGAGGGTCCCCCTTCGGCTAACAAGCATTGAAGGTCGGGATGATCCTCCGGGTTGAGAACCTCTCCCACAGGAGAGTCTTCTGTCTCTTCTCCCACAGGAGTTGAGTTTGGGTTTTCCACTGGACCCAGCCCGTCCGGAGCATGGATCCCAATGGGTGCTGTCGGAACAGCAGGAAGAGAAGGTGCTCCCTCCACAGAGGTGGCCTTCTTGGTCTTCCTTCTTCTTGCCTTAGGCCTCGCCTTTGGCTCGGGTACCTGACTCACAGCCAGACCCGGTGTCACCTGTGACCTAGTGACCGCAGCAGCAGTCAGGGGAAGACCATCCGAGATCAACCCCAACTCCACTAGATCATTACCTAACAGAATGTTAGCAGGGACATTGTCCTGAACCAGGACAGGAAGCTTTGCTGTCTTGTCTCCAATCATGAGTGTGACTAAGGTTACAGGAGATAATTTAGGAGGCCCACCAGCTAACCTGGTGGTTCTCAGAGGAGCACCTACATAGTCCTCTGGCTTGAGCAGGGTCCTGTCCACCACTGTCATGCTTGCCCCAGTGTCTCTCAAGCCAGTAGAAGGCTGACCATTCAAGAGGACACTTCTCAAAAACCTACGGGTGTTCTGTGGGATAGTCGCCAGTACTTCTGCGTACTGGTCCCAGGCCCCAAGGGACACTAAGGAAATCTCTACAGGAGCACCAAAGGTGATTCCGGTAGAGGAGGGGAGGACAGTGGCCTCCACCTCAGACATGGGGTAAGGGTAGGTCAGGCTGACAGCCTGTACTCCAAGTGCCTTACCTTTACACTTGGGGTCACCCCTTTTGTGATCCAGAGCCCCACAATCCCAACAAGTGCCAGGAGTGCGGGGTACGGTACTGGAACCACTGGGAACCTGCTTTGCAGCAGGTGGACCACTACTCTTATTCCCACCCACAGAGGACTTATCCCCACTAGATTTTTGGGTCTTAGGAGAGGAAGGTTTTGGTTTACCCGACTGTGACTGCTTTTGGGACTCCTCAGCTTTCTGAGAGGCCCCCTTTTCTTTGTCCTTGTCCTTCCCACTGGAGTCCTTAGGGGACACCCGGTGGGAGACCCACTTGTCAGCCAACCTAGCCAGCTTAAAGGGGTCCATAATGTTCTGGTCAGCCACATACTGACGCAGCTCTGGTGAACAGGCTTCAGAAAAATGCTCAAAAAACAAGAGGTGGGACAACTCAACAAAAGTTTTCACCTTGTATCCATCAATCCACCCCATCATGTTCATGTGTGCAGTACTCACCCAGTCAACCCAAGACACATTCTCTCTTTTCTTAAATTCCCTGAACCTCTTAAGGTATTGGGTAGGTGTCTTGCCAAACTTGGCAATTAAAGCAGACTTCATACACTCATACTGACCCCTTTCTTCCACACTCAGCTTCAGAATACAGTCATATCCAGTTTGAGGCACTCTGCTTAACAAACACTTAGCCCAATCTCTTTTATCCACATCATGAATTGCACAAGCCATTTCAAACGCTTCAATCCATTGGAGGATATCTGAACCCTCCACAAACACACCAACCAAATCTTTCATAAACTTGGTGGCTGGGGACCTGACACTCTCACTGGTTTTAGCTGAAGTCTCCACTCTAGCTTTCTCTAGCTGGATTCTCTGACATTCAGTGTCCTGGCTTTTGAGTTCAAGGTCCTTATTTCTGAGTTCAAGATCCCTATTCTTGAGCTCCACTTGCTGTGCCAGCTCCTCTTTCTTAAGCTCAGCTTCTATTTCCAACTTGCGATATTCAAAGGCTAACTTCATCCTTAATAACTCAAGTTCCATGGAATTGCTGGGGTTTGGAACAGAGGCAGCAGGAATGGCGGCACTCCCAGAAACAGATTCAGCGACAACCCCAGGGGCAGAGTCCTCACTGGTTGCATCCCCCCCTTCATCAAGAGTTTCACCATCAGTCTGGTAGTCCACCAGGGCAGCTATCAGCTCAGCCCTAGACTTATCCACAAAGTCTAACTCCCTGGCTTCACAAGCACTCTGGAGAGCCTCTAAGCTCATCCTAGTCAATTTACCATTCGCAATGGACTCCATTGCTTGTAATGCAGTTATTTGGAACACACCCAAACCTTAATCTAATAAAGTGCGGATATTTTGTAAGTGGCACGGTTATACACTGAGTCTTAAAACCATAAGCATCCCACCGCTGCCACCAGCTGTAAAGACTGGTAGGGGGGTCTGTACTTCCGCTCTCTATATGGTAGAGGGGAGGCACAGAGGACCCCAGCCAAGATTCTCTAATATGGTAACGATGGACGAGCAATCAAGGCCTAGCTTCTCAGGAGGTGATGCAGGCTGGTTCTTAAGTACAGTGTATCCCCAAGCCCCCACAAAGGAATGTCCACACACTGTATTACTGAAAACACAGTCTTTATATAATTAATATTCAAGGGTTATGTACACTTATCACAATAACGCACTTTGTGCTCAGGAAAATCAGCAATGGTAAATATCTACAATTCTAAAGTGGTACCACTAATATTAGACCTCATTAAAGTGCATTCACAATACTGTAAAAATGGCACACAGATCAATAAGAAGGAAACCAGCAATAGAGAGGGGAGAGATAGCAGATGATTGAAAACAATAGGCAGAATACTGGCCCCTACCACTGGACACAGTTCTGTGTGGAGATCCCCCCACCTGGGCAACCTGCAAAATAAAGAGATATAACACCAGCCCAGTCCATATATTGTTCAATAGTCTATTTCTCTCCTATAATGTTTTTACCCCCCCAATGTACCTGGTGGAGTCGAGTTCTTCGAAGAGGCGTCGACAGATCCTTCTTGAATGACCCCCTTTAAGGCAGGAGTCACGGATCGTCGAGTGGCGTCGAGAAGCGTCGAGGAACTCGGTGTTCGGTGTCGGGGAATCGACGGCCCTTCTTGAATGCCTTCCCTTTCAAGCGGGAGACACGGGGCGTCGAACGTCCGACAACAAACAAGGTAGAACGGCGTCGATGAGGCGGCAGGCTTCGATCCGAGCGGTGCTCGTCGGCGTCGAGACGTCGGCGTCCTGCGAGGAAGAGGCATGCGGGGCACCTCGGCGACACTAGTTCTGGACCGCAAAGATTGTGGGTGACGGTGGCCCAGCAAGGGCGTCGAGTCGCTCGAGTCTTTGGGGTCGTGAGGTGGCGGGAAACCCACCGGCGGATTCTCCTCGGCGCGTTGGTCGTCCTCGACTTTCTCCGGCGGGACAAAGCGGTCGACGATGCGGACGAGGGAGTCCTTCAAGGCAAATGTTCTTAGGCAAGGAGCGGACGGCTCCGGTCGTCGGCGGCACGGCGTCAAGTGGTTCCCACGGCTGGGCAACACAACTTCGACGGGCCTCCAGCGGTTACACAGACCTGCGAACCCTGGTCGACGGCAATGGACTTCGACAGCGTCGATGTCCGGGTGCTTCACTTCGATCTCCTCGGCGGTCCCGTCTCGGGTCGGCAGCCTTTCGAGGGTCTGACTTCCAGGGCGCTTCGGCAAAGATTCAGCGGTGCTCGATGGTCCCTCGGAGCACGGGAAGAGGGCGCCTAGCCAGGTCCTCTCTCGGGTCAGTCCTCGACGATTTCGACAACCTTCAGTTCCGTCGAAGCAAATGCCACAGCAAGTCTTCTTCTTCCAGCTGGACGTCGAGGATCAGCAAATCCAGTTACTCTTGAGTGGAGACTCAGCTTCTGAATGCTTCTGAACAATTTCCAGTGGTGAGAGGTCCCCAGATATACTATTCTGTCTCAGTCTTTGTCTCACATGCCAGAAACCAGACAACCACAACAAGGAGTGTATATTGGTCACACTCTCCATTCACCCAGGTCCCACCCACAGGAGGTACCCACAACATACAGTCAAAGGGAAGGCTCCAGTCAGTCTAGCTGGGCCTTCACAACAACACCATATATGGAACTTCCACCCAACAGCCAGTCAGGGGGAAGGGACAGAGTCAGGGCATCCCAGGACTTTGGGAAAACAAGACAACAGGCAATAGAAAGCAAGAGGCCACAGGGGCCATCTTGTTTCTATCAGGAATCAACTGATCCCAATGGCAGGGCCTGGGTATCCCAAAATGGAGGACACCCAGAGCACCTGTCCAATTCAGCATGGAGCTGCCACCAGCCCATACCCTGCTCTGTGGGCCACCCACAGGTGCCCAAAAACATACACTAGGGGCACAGGGTTGTACCCCTACCCAGGGGTGCCATAAGGGTATCCCATGGGTCTGTTCACCAAACCAAAAGAGAGAGCTGCACTGCCAGGAGTCCCAAATGGACTCTTGGGCAGAAAACATAACAGAACACACGATAAGAGGCAGAAAAGGACAAGGATTCAGAGGCCCTGTCCCTCTGATACATTTCCAGCATCACAATAAATAAATAAATAAATAAATAAATAAATAAATAAATACATAAATAAATAAGATCTTGCAGTTATATTTTTACTTCACGAGACATGGGCCCACAGGACTTAATAATGGCGCCAATAAAATGCACAAGGGTGCCCCTTTTGAGGGCTAATACAGCAGCAGCACGCTATTTAAGGGACACATAATTTGTACAGGTTAGTTATCTGGACCAGGTCTTTGCTACTGAGGTCAAAATAATGATAAATAAAGAAACAAATTGAACTGCTGCAGATAAACATATATAATCCACCTGGTAACTGTACAGTGGAGAGGTTAGTGGATCATGTACAACATCTGATTGATAAAGGGTTAGAAAAACATCCCAGTGGGACATATTTTTTGATAGCTGACCTACATATTTATCGCCCAAGGTTTCCCAAAAAGTGGGTTTAAATATCACAAGAATATAGCTATTTTGAAAATCAGCATCACAATTGGCCCAGCAGAAGATGAGGTAATGATCAATGTCAGCCCTTGTTACATTTGTTCCAGTTGTGTCAATTCTTTCAGCTTTAATGTAAAAATGAGGAGTACTTTTTTACATGGACGAATGGTTCTGATTACTCATGCATTCATTTTATATTAACAAAAGAAACTGCTTTTTTGACGATACATTCATTTGTATTGACACCGAATAGTCTGACTGACCATGTGGTAGTCGAATTCTCAATTGCTCATGACCCTACTGAGTTGAGAAAAAGAATGGTGGGTAACTATGAAATTAACAATGGTGGAAATTGCATAAATTGGACAGAGAAAAATCTGACCACAACTCGTGCTGAATTAATAGATAAGCTTATTGGAGATGAGGAACCTACATTCACTACCATTGGGACGTTTTGTAACATCACAAGACTGTTATTGATCAGCTAGCAATGGAACAGTGGAAAATAATAACCATTATTAATAATAAGCACAATAATGTTTTCTATCATGAAATTGCAAGGAAAAAGAAATGACCAAAGTATGACATTTCAAAAATATGGCGGATGTAGATACACAAGTAAAAACAATGGAAAGCTTAAGAATAACATTTACAAGTGGACAATGTCATTGAAATCTTTAGTCATGCAGTCACAAGTGACCTTCAAACATTAGAGGACCATATGAGAACTAAACACCTAAGAGGAAGTGACAAGATTACTACATGAGAGACTGGCACTCAAGGAATTGAAAGACAATCACCAAATCATAATCAAGGAAGCCAACAAAGGGGGCAAAGTGGCCACATTGGACAGAACGGACTACGTACAAATGGACCTTACTCCCCTACTACCCCCGGATGCTATGACACCATCAATAAAAACCCAACAAAGGAAAACTTAATGGAAGCCAACACCCTGCTGACCAAATGGCATAAATGTGGACTCCTGTCTGACAAAATAAAATATCTTCACCAAAGACATCCCAGGATGCTCACCATCTATTTTCTCCCAAAGATACACAAAGAATTTCATACCGTACCAGAAGGCCGCCCCATACTGAGTGGAATGGGATGGATAACAGAACCACTGAACCAATACATCAACAACGTACTGGAACTGGAAGTACCCAAGATACCAACTTTTTTGCGTGACACCATGCACACCCTTTCAGTCTTACAATACATTGGGCCTCATTACGACCCTGGCGGTCCAGAAATAACGGTGGCGGTAAACCCGCCGCCACCGTTGTTTCCGGACCGCCTGATCTCGACCCCTGCAGGCGGGAGGTGATGTTCCCACCAGGTCTGACCTGGCGGGTTTAACACCTCCCGCATGCAGGCGGACGAGGAAACACCGGCAGCATTACGAGATGCTGCCAGTGTTTCCATGATCCCGATTCCCATTGAGTCCCATAGGACTCAATGGGAATGGGGATTTACACCATTCCGCCTCCGTGATTCCCGGAAAACCGGGGTTGTAATGCCCCAGTAATTCCGGGAATCACGGAGGAGGAATGGTAATACGAGTCCGGCGGTAACCAGGCGGTTTTACCGCCACGGTTACAGCCGGACTCGTAATGGGGCCCAATGTCTTTCTATTCAATCAACAATATTACAGAAAAACGAAAGGCATAGCCATGGGGGCCACATACGCACCACCAATGGCCAACCTATTTATGCATCACTACAAACAGGTGCATGCCTTTGCCAACAATGATTTCAACAAACTGATTCACAACTGGATGCGCTACATAGCTGACGTCCTGATGATCCGGTGCGGAAATATGGAAGAACTGGACTCATTCAAACAATATCTGAATGAGAATAATTTTGGCATCGAACTGACAGTAACCTCAAGTAGCACAACCATTAACTTTCTGGACATCAACATCATGTCAGTAGGAACAGAGCTAATGACAACAACCTACAGGAAACCCACTGAAGTGAATTCAGTATTACATGCATCAAGTTGCCACAAGAAATCAGTAATTAACAATATTCCCAATGGAGAATTCCTACGAGCAAAAAGGAACTGCAGCTCACTGCCTGCCTATGGAGGAATGCACATTCCTCACCAGACGCTTCTCCGAAAGGGGCTACCTGGAGAGAGCAATACAAACAGCAAAAACAATGGCAAACAAAAGAGAATGCAGCACTTTACTGACTCCAAAGGAACGCACCAGAGATCTTGCGGTGAATGACAACAAAATAAGATATATCACCCAATACTGTAGTGATAGCTACCAAGTACAGAGGATCCTGAAGAGACATTTGCATATTGTATCAATAGATGAAGACATCAGAGCATGGATACCAGACAAACCCAGTATGACCTATACTAAGGCCAGAACACTCAAAACCATCTTAGGCCCATCCTTCATGGCACCAATTCCAAAAATAAATGACAACTGGCTCACGAGTAACAAACCAGTGGGATTTTACCAATGTGGAATGTGTTGCATGTGTAAATTCGCCACAACTACAAAGAACATAAAATTCAGTGAAACCAACACACATGCAATCAAACAATATATCAATAGCAAATCCAAATATGTAATCTATGCTATCATACGTGTATGTAATCGAAAATACATTTGAAGTACCAAAAGGGAACTCAGAACAAGAATTAGGGAACATCTCAGCTCCCTTCAATCACAAGACACCAGATACCCACTGGCTCTCCACTGGCAAGATGAACACCAGCTGGACAACAAAGAAAATATCATCTTCGTGGGACTTTAATCAATACCATCCGACACAAGAGGAGGTAACAGGGAACTGCAGCTTCGCCAGAGAGAAGCTCGGCTAATATGCAAATACCGAGCCGTCACCATTGGATTAAACAGTGACCATGATTTTCAATTTTTTCTTGTGAATATACTTGTGCACTTTTCTTTGTGAACTCTGGATTTACCTTACCATGAAGTACGCTCATATAGTGTTAAAACTATAGGCCTTGGTCTACTCAACCCTGAATACTTGTTCACCACCATCAGGGGGCGCTACACCAACCAGGGCGCCCCTTAACCACGTCCTGGACCATTAGGATTGTCCCACATCCCAACAGTCCCTACTCCCCACTCCTATCCCATAACCGGGACCCATTTTCTCCCATTTACTCCCCTCCTCATTTTTCTTGTGAGACTAACATCCCATGGAAACATCTAACTACCATCTTCTACTCCTTTCCCTGCTGCTCATATGTCTCGACTCCTCCAATTCCTCTACTAGGGACATTGGGCACATGCACCCTCTACTAGCCATCATGATCTACTCTGCGCTTTGCACAAACACCCATCGGGCTAGTGCACTCCATTTCCCATTGCGACCACGAATCCAGCAACTCCAATTATTTTTATCAAGACTCACGGAGATTATCCTTTTCCTCAACAGCATCAGACACGGCATGTCCCCCAAATGCAGCATATACTTTGAGGCTACCAAATCAGGGCTTTGTTCTCAGCAACCAATCAGCTTACTCCACACCACAACCAATCAGAACGAGCATTACTTATGGTCAGGAAGTGTTCAAAACATTCATCAGGGTCTCGCTTCCTGTCACCAGAACAGCAGCATTCTCTGCTGATTCCGGAAATGAGTAAAATTACTAGGGGATCCTTCCTGGCCCAAACGTCCGTCCCACTGCAGCACCAGCGCCATGCCCGACACTGCAGTGGCCACTCCCACTTAACCCACACACTGGGACCACACAGGCCATCCACTTGTGCTCCTCAGATGCCACGAGCCCTGCCTCCTTAGTACCTGACCGGCTCCACATTGCCCGGCCCCCGATACCTGGCTGCCTCTCCTGCTTTGACGGCCACACGCCCGCCATCCCGCCTCACCACTCACAGAGGCCACCCTGGCTCCACGCTCAACACGATAAACTTGGCCAGCTACGGGTCCCAATTATACGCTACTACCCCATCTGAGGGAGGGACACACACCTTTTCCTCCCCCCCATTTTTCCTGATTCTTATCCAGCACCCACGCTGACACACAGCATTAGTCCACTCTTAATTGCTTTAACCTCCGCCGCCAGCTACCGCCACATTCCCATTGCCCCACGGGCCCCCACTCGCCTTTTCCTCACCAGGGTTCCCGTGCCTCTACCACATCCCCCTGGCACCAACACGGTCTAGCGCTCTCACACGTCCTCGCCACGGGAATGAGCATTACCAGGCCCACCATGCCGGAATCCTCCACACCCACTCCCACCCCCCTTATGGAGGATCCCTCTCCAGCACCTCCCACCCCGTGTGTGTGCTTACCTGACACAACCTCCAATTCTACTCGATCAACCAGGCATACCATGCTGAAACCTCTACACCCACTCCGACCTTCCTTACTAAGGCTCCCTCACAAGCACCCTCGATCCCGGTGCGTCCTTATCGTACCTGACCCAACCTCCACTTTACCAAATGTTTAAATATATACTCCCCTGTATTTTTACAGACCAGGCTACCCAGCCCCACTGGCACCCGGCCATGGGAGGACCAGATACCAGCTCTATCTAGAGCTAACTAACATACTCACTTGGGTAAGATTCAACCACCCCTTCCTCCACACCTCACACCTCATTGCCTAACAACCAAGCTTGGCCTTCACCTGTAAATAACTAACTGTTCTTATTTTCCTCTCTCTCCCTTGGTACTTTGCTCGTGCTCTATCTGAACTAATGGTACAATCTGTAAATAATGTTAATACACATTAATCTAAACATAAATGTATTGCTATTTGTAACCACTACCACCACTACCACCACCACTCACTGTCACCACTTACTATTTCAACCCACATACTACTGTTCATCTATCATGACTGCAATTACATTTATCTCATGCAAAACCTGATCATTTTTGTAATACCTTATCCATGTTTGACTATGTCGCACTTACTTGCTGTCTCAAATAATGTCACTGCGCCATGTGCTTCACTTATCCACCCAATCAATTCACAAATCACAGCCTTGAAAAAGACTTAGGTCGAAACGCACGTCGGGTGTTTGTACTCACTAAGGTTGACCAACTGGCAGTAATTGCCACACTGATGATTTTTTGTTCTGGTAAACCAACATAAATAAAAAACCACATGCACCAACAACTCTTTTGACTTGACCATGGCTTAAAACCAAAGGCAAAACTGCAACTTCTTGGACTATTGGTTCCATCCAACGCCCACAATTATCTTTCAAAAAATTGTAGATATGGGACAGATCCCCACATCCCCACATTATGGAGGCAGTCAGTGATGTTCCCAATGTATAAAAAGGAAGCTAGAGACTCATCTGCAAATTATATAATCTTGGCAATTATAGATTCAAGTGCTAAGATGTTTTGCAAATTATTGTTGGGGTGTATTAATCAATGGATTGGGGAAAAACATTCTCTGGGCACAACAATCAGGGTTTAGGAAAGGTTTTAATATTTTAATACTGTAACAAACCTCTGGATTTTAATTTATTTTATTTGAGATATTTTATTGAGTGAAGATAAGACCTTGTACATTTGTTTTATAGATGTTACTAAGGCATTTGATACATTGGATAGGCAGATTCTATGGGAGACATTGAAAGAAGGGAATTTACATACGCAAATGTTATAATTTATACAAGCACTTTACATGAATTATAAGGTTTGCATAAGAACCAATTTGGAATGAGTACTCAGCAAAAAATTGGAAGTTAATTATGGACTGAAACAGTTCTGTATGCTGGCACCTACCCTATTTAACATATATTTGGCTGCATTGGGAAGGGCCTTACAAAACTCTCCTTCCTGTATATCATCATGCCCATTTTCCTGGCTATCATATGCTGATGATATCGTGATCTTTGACCAGACAGCGATAGGTCTCCAGCATAGCCTTGAGTCATTAGAAAAATATGCCTCAGCCCATGGGATAGTTATCAATTTACAGAAAAATATAATTATGACCATAAAATCCAATAGAAGAAACCTAAAAAGATATTATTGGACTATACAAGGAAGTTATGTCTACCTTGGGGCACTTATTACTAATAATATGAATAAAGTACTTTTCACCAGAAATATAGAGAATGAAACGTTGGCAAAATGAACAGCTATCAGTTCATTTATATAAAAGACAGGAGGATATTCAGCAGAGGGATTGATACCATTTTATAAAGCCTGTGTTATTCTACCTAGCATTTTGTATGGGTTAAAGGTATACATGATAGATGCATGAAACAGCATTCCTCAGTAATTTTAAGGTCTATCACAAGCAGAGCCAGTGGAAGTCAAATGCAGTAAACTAGGGTGTTTTTCATTTAGCACAAGAAAGATGATAGGCATTTGCCATTTTATGTGAAGATGTTGATGAATAAAGGTAATAACAGATCCATTGATTCACTCTTTTTGGACAAAGATGTGCATTTTTCTGATAGTAAGGGCCTGATTCACAGAGCGTTTTCCTATGGGATTGTGCCATCATACAACGCTTCTGTGAAAAAGGCCCTAAGATTTTAAAACCCTGGACAAAAGATATTAAGGACTTCCTTGAGAAGATAGGTGGTTTAATTGAATTGACTGAAAGTGTGCATATGTATTTAAAGAAATTAAGCAAAAAGCTGAGATTTGGGATTTTGATATGAGATGCACCTATATATCTTGTAAAATGAATTATAGAGAATATTCTATGTAATCAATTTGCACAATTCTTATTTGAGGCTGTTTATCATGTTATTAAGATTCAACCAACTTCCGCCTTTGGTCACCATTATAATATACCGTGGACAGAATTGCATGAAAAATATGTAACAGGACTTTGAAACTGCTAGACACCAGCTGACGGACTTTGTGGGACTTAACACATTTCATGAAAAGGCATTTGTATATCAGGTTCATGATATGGATGTTATCTGTTTGGATCAATTCGGATCAATTCTGGTCTTATTTATTCTCTGGAAAAAAATGTGGTTATGATTGTTACGATATTTTATCTGTAGAATGACATTATTAAGAAAATCAACATGATTGCTCACCAGATTAGAGATGTGCGTTTTAAGTCCTGTTTTATTGTTATATACATGAAGAGGATGAAATGAAAGGTTTAATTATGATTGTTTATTTTAATATGTAAAAGGTTGAATTGTTACAAAAGTTTATCTTTTTGATATGTGAAAGGTTATATTTAACTGATAAACAAAATAAAAATAAGAATTTTGTATTATGTCATGATGCCACAACCTACCATGGATGAATCCAAATCAAGGCTGTATGAAGAATATGATCTGACGAGGGTAGTAAAGATTGTCGATGACCAATGAAAAGGGAAGAAATGAAGAACAATGGAATTGCATTGTTTATGTCTTGTCCAATCATGTATGAGAGGTGGATTGTAGTAAAGTATCTGGGAGTGTTTTAACTGTTGCCAAATTGTATATAATTTATCAACTGATTTAGTTTGTTGAGACTTGGGGTTGTTTAACTCCTTTGCATCCTCTAACTGTTTCCCGGACAATTGTACCATAAACTTGCTTTACGTACAAAATGTGCACTCATTCCTCAGGTGGTGGGCCCGCTTGGGTAGCGGTAATTAGGGGTCCACCCCCATTAATTATAGCCTTAATTATGGAAACCTCAGAAAAGCTGGACACACTTTTGGTCTTTTGGCTGCAGTTTGATTCTCAATGGCCTCAAGCCCAGGAACCGCATCTCTCCAGCGCTGTAATTCCTACACTGGCTCCCGTGGCTGCAAGATCAAGTTCAAGACCCTCTGCATAATCCACAAGTCTTTCTGGGTCTGGGCCCACACTACCTAGAATGCTCTCTTCATAAACCCTCTCCCTCTAGAGTACTGTGCTCGTCCTCTTCCAACTCTCTGCGGGTGAGCCGCTTTCACAAACAGACATTTGGGGGGTGGATCTTTATCCTCAGCTGGTCCTTCTCTCTCGAACAGCCTCTCTGCCTCTCTCCATCTTGAGCCAGAGCACCTTAAGTTCTGGAAATTCCTCAAGACCTTTTCTCCTCCTCCTTCTCGCTCCCTCTCCTCTGCTAACCTCCTTTCTTTTCTCTCCACCCTCCTTCTCCCTAACTCTGTTCAGTTTTGCTGACTGGTTGCTTGGTACACCTTCAGAGCCTACAGGTCCCAGGCTCCCCCACCAGTCTTTTGCACTTGCGTCTGGGCTACTGCACTGTGTTCAACATTACTGCACTTTCAGTTTACGCTCCTTGAGCAGGGCAACCTCTCTGCACTTAACCAATGGCCCTGCTGGACCAGACTCTTTGTTTCCCCCACCGTCCCCCCTGTCTCTGCACCCCCTTCCGTACGTATGCATGACCTCAATGTACTAGGACCAGGTAATTTGGCCTGCACCCCCACCATTTTTCATCACCCCATCCTGAGCATGGTCTCAACTGTACAACTTGCACTTGCGCTAGGAGAAATGTTGTCAGGCCTAGTATGCTAGATTTCTGTTTAGAACATTCAGAATCTGCAAGGCCTAAGAATGATTACTATATTCCCTTGTCCCCATTCCACCTTGAAGAGCTTTGAAGCACATCACTTGTGTATAAGTGCTATATAAATAAACAATAAATAAAATAAATAACTAAGAGTTTGCCCAGAAAAGGAGTGATAGAGATGTGTGCCAGTTTGCCAAAATGGAAGGGTCGGCAGAGGGCTTTTTGAGCAGACGGTGCAAAAGAGAGTGCTTGACAGAAGTAGGGAAAACTTCAGTGGCAAAGGAGAGGTCGCAGAGGTCTGCCAAGGCCGGAGCAAGATAATCAATGTTGTTTTTGATGGTTTTGGAGGGGTGCAAGAGAGTGGTTGTTGTCCTTCATGGTTTTGGAGGGGTAGGGGTCCACATGTTTGGAAGAGGCTTTCATAGACCGGACTTGTCTGGAAAATTCCTCAGGTATGACAGGGGAGACGGAGGAGAGAGGATGGGTGGGTGAGGGAGCAGCCGAGTGGGGGGGCAAGAGATGATGGTGAATGTGTGGGTGCATAGGAGAGAGAGGGCAGGATTTGCTGTGTTTTGGCAGTGAAGTGTACAGCCAAAGCCAAGCAAAGGACCTGGGTGGGTGCAGTAGAGGATGAGGCTTTAGAAGGGTTGGCTAGTTCCTTGCAGATTTTGAAAAGGTTGGCCATGTTGTTGGATGCAACAGACATGTGGGCTTGAATATGTACTAGCTTATTGGACTGGAAGCAGAGGCTGTATTGCCTTGGCAGAAGGCGGCAGGCCAGCATGTCAGATGGTACACCTGAAGTTCCCCATTTCCATTCTGCTGCCCTGCACTTGCATTTAAGGTCAGCCAAATCAGAGTCGTATCAAAAGTTGCACTTTCTGGCAGGCTCCAGTCAAACCCTCATGACCGAGGCGAGGATGTCGAGAGTGTTGGAGATGGAAAGGTGAAAGTTAGAGAGGGCTGTGTCTGGGTGGGAGTCAGCTGCAAGAGTAAGAGGAGAAGTGTAGGTGTAGGCAAAAGCAGTCATTATCACTCTTTTCATGGGTTGGGTGACCTTGAAGGTGGAAGGCAATGCAGAGTGTGCCAGTTTTAAAGTTGAAGAAAGCTACAAGTGAGAAGAGAGAAGAAAGTGATCAGTCCAGGAGAGTGAGGTAGTGAGAGGGATAGAGAGAGGCATATCTGTGGAGATGAGAGCATCCAAGGTGTGGCCAGCAGTGTACGCCGGACCAGAGGGTAGAATGAAAAGAGAGAGAGAGAGTCGCATAGGTTGCAGACATGTCCTGAAGAGTCAGGAGAGTCAAGATGGAATTTAAGACCCCCCAGCATGAGGAGATGGGAGGTGAAGAAAGGATATAAGATGCCAGGTCAGCAGATTCCGAGAGGAAGAGGGTGGACTGGCCCGGTGGCTGTTAGAAGATGGTAAGAGAGGAGACAGGCATGAGAGAGAGCCTGCAGACCAGACATTCAAAGGAAGAATAGGCCTGAGTGGGAATAATGGAAACAGTGATCCACTCAGGAAATATCAGGGCTACTCCTCCTCCTGGCCTGTTGGGTCTGGGCTCAGACAAGATCTTGTTGCCTTCAGGGACATGTTTGTCGAAACACGTGACAGAGCTGTCCTTAAGCCATATCTCTGTGAGAGCATCAAGGGCCATGTATTGAAGGAGATGGCAGATGTCAGAGGAGTGCTTGACTAAAGAGTGAGAGTTAAGCATGGCAAGATGGAGCTGAATGCCATTTTTGAAAGACTTACAAGGGGATGTGCAGGGGACATAGGTCCCCCCTGTAAGCAGCGCAAGTGCCTGTGAAACAGAGACAGGAGAAGGCAGAGGGGCCAAAGATAACAAAGGAGTTAGTGAGGAGAGTACAGGCAAAGGAGCCTTGGCAGTGGTAGATGGCAAGGGAGCCAGTGAAGAAGGAGGGGCAGCAGGGGTCAAGGGAGCCCCAGATGTGTTGGCAGCAGGTGGGAGTGGCACCAACGAGGGAGAGGCTGATGAGATTGTCTGTGCAGAGAGGGAGGGTGAGGGTGCCAGGGTGGCCCTACCAAGGAAGGGAGACAAGGAAGTCGGAGAGGCAGATGGCAAGGGAGCCAGTGAGGAGGAAGGTGTAAAGTTCATAAGGCAAGGGAGGAGCCTATAGAAGAGAAGGAGGTTGGGTTGAGGCCCGTACCAAGACATTACCATTTTGATAGACATTTTAGATGACCTTGGAGGTTGAGAAGGAGTCAAGAAGGACCTCCCAGCAGGTGCCACGATCGATGTATGAGGAAGAGTAGGGAGAGAGCATAGAGTGCATAGGTCTGGAGAAGGAACGACAAAATGAATGTCTGTGAGAGTCTCTCTGGTGGAAGCACTGACGTAGGTGTCCGCGATAGGAAGTCCTGTTTGGAGCCAAGAGTGTTCTTCTTCAGTTTCTTCCTGCAAGACTTGAGCAGTGAGGGATAGGAGATAGAGAAGCAGTTACAGACGGTAGGAGAGATAGAAAGCACCATTGTGAGGAGGCATAGGGTGTGGTACACCAAACCAGGCTGAAAAGCTGAGTCACAGGGAGGGAGTTGACAGGAAGTCGCAAGCGCACAAGGAGGTAGACAATAGGACTGGGATAAAACAGTAAGAGCTAAGTGGGGTGCTGCGATGGAGCAAAACAGAAACAGTACAGAGGACAAGGGAGTAGGTGGATTTTTTATTAGCATACACAAAACACCTCAATTACATTTTTGATTAGCAGACCCAGAAAGAGTGCAAGATGGGAGCACACCTGCACTTGTTTTCTTGACTAGCAGACACAAAACACCTACATTCAATTTTTGACTAGTAGACACAGAAACAGTGCACAATCGCAGCATACCTAAAATCGATTTTTGACTTACAAATACAAAACAGCTTCATAAAATTTTGAAATAGCCGACACAGAAACTGTGCAAGATGGGAGCCCATCTAAATTCGATTTTTGACTAGCAGACACAAAACATCTAAATTACATTTTTGACTTGCAGATACCGAAACAGTGCAAGATAGGAGCACAAATAAATGGAATTTTAAGATTTAAGATAAGGGATACAATAAGGTAAGCAGTACAATAGTGGAGGCAGTGGCAAGAAAGAGGAAAATGTTTTGAGCATGTAATAAAGGGGAGAAATGCCAGCTGGGATAGAACAGTGACAATGTCAGGAGAGGCACAGGCATAGAGGCATAGGTGAGATGGGCCAGGCAACCGAGCAAACAGTCATCACTCAAGTGATATCAGGAAGTGAGGATGCCATAGTATGAGGGCGCATGAAAGATATACTTAGCACCAAGACGTATTTCATTAACTGTGGTAAACCAGACAGGCTCAGACAGGGGCCTTAGGAGTGGGCCTTTGGACGGGGACTGGTGGCGAGATTACAAATTGTGTGCAAAACAGCACTAAATTAATGCAACAGATGCATACCTTCATTCTCTTCCCACGGTAAGGAAGAGGCTCCTGGATGAGCAGCTCCCCCGGTGGTGGTCTGATTTCATGAGGGAGAAGAGAGAAGTGAGGGAGGATGTTAGGGACAGGGGCCGGAGATGACCTTTGGACGGCGGACAGCGTTCGCCTGCCGGTGAGTTGATTGGCCAATATGAGTTAGCCCACAGCCAATCATAGGCCCTCACAAGAACAAAACCCTAAGCACTCCATTGCTCAGGCGGTGGTGTCAATGATGGAGTAGTGAAGCGTAGCAGATGTGTCGAGTGATGCCAGCTTAATAATGCCAGAAAGGCATAAAATTGTCCTCTGATTTCAGTTCAGATGAAGCTGTTACAGTAGCGCATTAATGTAACAGGAGCTGGTGCCAGATTACTAAGTGTACGCAACACGGTGCTAAATTAATGCAAAATAGGAATACCTTCATGCTCTCCTCGTGGTATGGAAGAGGCTCCTGGATTAGCAGCTCTCACAACATTGGTCCGATTTTATGAGGGAGAAGTGGGAAGCCAACAGCGGGAGGTAACTCAGGCCCCCACCAGCAAGAAACAGCTCTTATTACCAGCACTGGTATTATTGGTACCATAACACCAGCAATTCCCCCATGGCGACCAATGGAATCCATGGAATGGGGAATAACCTTCCGTTGCCGGCCCCTGTAATATGCTGGTAACAGTAGGTCCATTTGCCGGTATCCCGCTCGAACTACCAGGGGGATACTGGAAAACATATAATGAGGCCCATCTGTTCCATTGTATTTTGCCACTCACAATGTGTGTGAAATGCATATGTTTCAATATAGCAATGCAACATAAGACTAAGCATCAAAATGTGCATGTCATTTAATTGATACTACCCCTGAGAAATCCTATTAAAGAAATAATTTGTAAATTGTAAAAAACAAATAAATTGATGTTGTGCAGAAATGAAAGGGCTCTGACTTCAACAGATGCATCATGGCAAATAAAATGAAGTGATGATTGCTCTTCTATGTCAAATGTATACACTCATGCTTGCATGACTCTTTAAATTAATCAATATTTTGTGCTCTCCAAAATACAATATCTTAATCCCGAGCCTGTCAACAAAGTAGCCAAACATATTACACCCTACTCATGTGATTTATGGAATAATGTGCAACGAAAAACGGGCTTTGTGCACCATTCTGCTCGCAAATCCCCATTTGTGAAACAGGGATTTTCAATGTCTAAAGACAGTCTGTTTCTTGTCCCAGAATTTTGGGTTAGGATTGATTTTTTTATATTGTTTATTTTTCATTTTACCAATACAAGAATACATTGAATCATGAAATCAATACATTACAGCATGAGCAACAAAGTAAACCACATATGAATACGGAAAGAGAGAAATAAATAAATAAATAAATAAAAATGCATTTCTTCTGCTAATACAAAATCATAAACATCTTTCCAGTTAATACAGATCTAAAAATACATTCCACACCTTAGCATGCACTTATAATTTCCTCAGCCGCCTGTACATCACCCTCTCAATATTCGCCAAGGAAATCATCTCATCCGTCCAACCTTCCACTGTCGGTGGGATCCGGGATTTCCAACACCTCAAGATCATTTTCTTAGACACTGAAGCGCCCCTGAACAAAAACGTTTTCTCAGATACAGAATTGTTATGGTGGCGTTTGTTAGATTAGGAGACATTTCTCAGTAAATCAAACCTTCAACATTGAGATTAATTTTGGTTAAAGTCCTGATGGCATTAATGCACACATTCACTCAGAATATTTCACTATTCAGCCTGCCTGGGCTCTCAGAGAGTGGATAAGACTAGAGATTGGGGTTACCATGATGTCTAGCTGAGCTCTTCCCTACATTAAAGAGGAAGAGTGAGCAAAGTTCACACGGAGCTTAAAG
Organism: Ambystoma mexicanum; assembly: GCF_040938575.1. Lineage (NCBI taxonomy): Eukaryota > Metazoa > Chordata > Amphibia > Caudata > Ambystomatidae > Ambystoma > Ambystoma mexicanum. The sequence continues at coordinate 1,507,387,544 of NC_090937.1, read as the reverse complement.
TAATTTCTGCCATTCAAAGGCTGCAGTGCGATATGATATGACTTGTATGTAAGATGAAATGCTAAGGAGGGACTCTTAATTTTTGGGGAAAAAAACTGATTAGATTTGACTATTTAGAGTTTGAGGAGAGAATGTTTTAGTATGGTTGTGGGCCTTTGTTCTAAACATGCTTTGTGACACGGAAATGTTAGTTCATTGAGAAAAGGAATCCGGTGGTAGCCGTGCTGATAAAACCGGCAGGTAGCCACCAGACCCATAATGAATTACCAGTGCCTGACTTCCCGGTGCCACTGGGCTATACCAAGTCTGGTGGCCTGGTAGTTAGGCGATGGTAATTGTGTTAGTCAACGGTGCCGGCGCTCCCGTGAGAACTCCTCAAGTGGGTTCCGTCTCGCCTGGCAGGTCTGACCCTGGCGGCAAGACAGCACCCGGCTACAGAGTCGTACTGTGCTCGTGCGGTAACAACAGTGCCGGTAGGCTTACCGGAACCGTTGTTACCAGACCGGCACAGTTATTATGAGGCCCTCTGTCAGTGTGGCACTGTCAAAAATGGTTAATATATCTTGTGTGGGATGTGCAAGACTTTAGACTGTCACAGTCAAACAGACATGTTGGCATTACTTGTCACTTAAAATTAGCTGAACGTTGATTATCTAGGACCAATTCAATGCTCCCTGTTGGGTTCTGCAGATGACATCTTAGTTGATGGCAAATAATTACATTATTGCAAATCCTGTCCAATAGATGTGTCTACATAACATTTCGCATTTTGTTTGTTTGGAATTAATACGCCATCATGTCTGTCTTTTCAAATAACAATAAAGCATATTTTCAAATGGCAGTATGTTTGGGAGTTATACTACATGGTACATGGCAGCACATTGAATAATTATAGACTGATTGCAGAATCATTATTTCGGAAGTGTATTACCCCAAGTAATAATGACTCTCTCACAAGTTTCTACCAGTGTTCAACCATGCATTAATCCCACTTCAAGATGACTGTCAGATGTCTATGGCAATGTTAAAAGAAATTATAGGGAGTCAGCTGATCCTCTTGGGAATTAGTACCTGACAACAAGGAGGAGAACAGATGGGTTCTGGCAAGATCAAAGAGGTCAATGTAGGAAAAGTAGGATGGGCAGCTTGGAATCTGGTCAATAGCAGGTGCAATAGAAAACACTTAGAGCAATCTGATTGAGTGGGGGGAACTAGCATCCTCACCCAGGGCTTCCTGTGACACTCCTTGTACCAGTCTTGCTGGCTAATGCAGAGTGCATCCACATCACAAAGGGGTGTATGGAAGGTGATTGATTTCTACAGGCAGTCAGAGCCTCCATTCCAAGACTGTGGATTAGCTAGAGGTCAATGTAGGAAAAGTAGGATGGGCAGCTTGGAATGCTGTCAATAGCAGATGCAATAGAAAACACTTAGATCAATCTGATTTGCTATTCAGAAGGATTTATAGCAGCTGGGTACTAATGAAGCATTAGAGCTTGTATGGTAGGTGACCATCTCTTAAATCAGTCATTCTGAGTCAAAGACAGCGGCTTCTAAGGAGGATGCATGTCACCTATTGCACAATAGATCACTATGGTAAGGACTTTAATTCTTATAGAGCTTGAGTGGGGGGAACTAGCATCCTCACCCAGGGCTTCCTGTGACACTCCTTGTACCAGTCTTGCTGGCTAATGAAGAGTGCATCCACATCACAAATGGGTTTATGGAAGGTGATTGATTTCTACAGGCAGTCAGAGCCTCCATTCCAAGACTGCGGATTAGCTAGACAACTTGAAGCTGTGTGATCAACAGAGTACAAGCATAGAATGCCGGCTCTCAATGTGGCTATAGCCTGGATTCCACACTTCCTGATTGTCTTAAGAAAAGAAACATGTCATAAATAGGATATATAGTGTGGATCTAGTGTCGAATTTATAGCAAATTGATCACTTGTTCAGTATGTGACAGGATGCTTGTGGATGTATTGACTAATGTAAGTGTGTTTTTCTGTGACCATGCCTCTGTTGCTTTCACATTGATGACTTACATTTTTCTGCATACCTTCTTGCATTGCAACTTACACTGTAGACATTGTGATGTGAGGCTTCATCTTCACCATATCTCGGAAATCTTGCATGATAAAAAGGCGTTTTTATTTCTCCAAATGATAGCTCTGCATGAGTGAAGAAGGATCTAGCAGTCTAATTCCTATCTGATAATGGAAATCAAATTACCACTGCTTATAATTCACTGTTCAAGAAAAGTATGGAGGTTTCATTATTTTGAAGGCTATATCTGACATTTGCATCTTTCTTATAGATAGCAGCTTCACTGCAGTAACATTCGCAAATAAAAAATAAAAGCAATGCAAATCATGAATGATTAAATTGTAGTTTTAGTTATTCACTGTTAACTGTTGTACACATTAGATCTGTATGTACGTGCCACAACTCATGTCCCAATGTTCAGGTTCACAGATGCAGTAACAAAACATGCCAGATAATAATCTTTGGAGCAAGTAAACTCACACTTCGGGTGGTGCTAATGATTCAAAAGGTTGGGGGTGGCTGTCTAATGAATGTGTGTGGGCAGATGAAACATACCCTCACGAGTGCCCTTATCTATTTTTCCCGAAGAAATGTTTGAAGGGACAAGTGTCAAATTACCAGCAAACAATTGCATAAAACATCACAGGAATCAGAGGAATTTCATTTTTATCGAGACCTGCATGACCATACGGCAGATACAGTTCACAGTCTGCATCCAGCTGCTTTGTATCATGGACCCATGTGAGGCTGATTAGTGTTGCAGTTAGAGTGTATTTACAATGTTAGCGGGCAGATAGAAGGGAGGAACGAGTCAATGGACTGTAAACTGTGGGCTCTGAGTTTAGACGTTGACGTTGAATAGTTATACTGAAGTAGTGTTTATTGGCTGTTGTGTATTTATTAATGGTTTAACGTGAAATGATTGATGTATTTATGATTGTAAAAAATCAAACTGACTAAATACAATGAATACAAAGAATATAAATACAATGACATCACTTGCATGGAATCAAACTCTTGGTTAAAGAGGTGAAGCAAAGGTTTTGCACCTACTCTTAAATGTATCCAATTGACTACATACCTTCTGAGCTCTTGCTGATACAAATATGAGTTAGGATTTGTCTTCAAGGTATAATAATACTGTATTCGAAAATGAACATTGGAAAAATAAACAAATGGAATAGCAAAGCAACCTAACAATTACATTCTTATACAAACATGTAGAGCAAACAAGTAAGATTGCACCTTCATTTTTCATATCCCAATGCGGAAGAGTACAGTTTTTTATTGGCACAGACATTTCTTTTCACTGCATTGCCCTGCATTGCCCAGAACGTCACGTGGAGTAGTGCGTAATAGAGGACACGTATGCCAATGATGTTTCTCCCCTAAAATCAATCATAATACAGCATCTTAAAATCGCAATATGGCTGCCCTAATATATCTTGGTTGATGTCATATACGCCAGGCCTATTACAACAAGATGTTCAGTCAAACAAACAACAATGTTGACACTGTGTCTGGTAGCGGAGTTATTGTAGAGGAATATGCGTCTGCGATTGCCCTTTGCTGGTCCAGAATCTCTTTGTTTCTAGGTTGGATGAAAGGGTCCGAAAAGCATTTTAACAAGCAACACTGTCCATTTCAGTTAGAGCAAGACACCACTTGCATATGACCTGCTCCTTCCCTTTGGGTAACTCACTTTCCAACAAGTTCTTATCCTCAAGAAGACTGTTAGTAGGCACACATGGGGTCAGAGGCTGGGCCTTCTACTTAAAGGGTTGCACATGGTTTACCGCTCAACTCCAGTCCCCATGAAAAGGGGACTTGAAGAGGAACCTGAGTGTTTAAATACTGCTAGTGTAGGGATGACTACACTAGCAGTATCTAGGCATGACTACACATCTTCACCTCCTCCCGGTCAGTTCATTTACAGATATGTGTGTTTGGTCCTACAAAGCTATACCATAGAGGTCATTAACCTCCATAGACTAGAATTCCTACTCCCAGTCCCAAGTTATAAATCCTTCAGATCAGATATTATGGATCTCATTCAAGATGGTGCTGCTACCAGTTGCCTCAACATGAAGCTCAAAGGCTTAAAGTCGTTTTCGAAAATGCAATTCTACAAGAAATCTCAAGGGGGTCAAAAGGCACATCACAAGTATAACCTCATAACCTTCAAGACTGGGGCAGCCATAAGCATAACCCATAATTTGTTGGTGGGAATGTCTCAGCTCACTAAACTTGAAGACGTCTAACTTCATGTGCTAGTGCAACCTTTCATCAAAGGTTTCCAACATGTCTCCCCCTTAGTGCAGACTAAGACAGGCTTTAAATTTTGGTCTGCGGTCTGAGTTGCAGTAACTTACAATGGTTCTCCCCCTGCCTGTCAAATTGCTTCCCTCATAGGGAATACTTTTCCACTGCTATCTGGATCAGACTCCCCCCCCAGATGGAGAAGAATTCTCAAATAAGTTCTGCTTGTAACCTAGAACTTGGGTTGTACCTTCATTGTGAGAATCTTCCCTAGTCAGCATCTGTAATACATTGGGGTCATGCGCCAAACATAATTGGGAAAATAGAAAAATAATCTTGTCATGTCTAGTGACACAAGCAACTCCTCACCCACATGGCTAAAAGTAGTTGAAACTTGGCGGCCACTGCTTGTGGTGTCATCTTCAAGGGATGGCACCTAAACATCTGGGCTGGGCAGCCTCTTCATTGGTGGACTCTTACTTATTTGTCATGCAGTATTCCCTGCCTATTTTGATTTGAACGCCATTTCATAAGCTTCCTGCATATTTTGCACCTGTTGCCTTCTGAATTATATCCTGATTTTCAGTGGCTACTCTCTAGTGGTGCAGAGCAGATACCCATCTGACAGCTGCTGTGACAGAAAGCCATTGCGGCGCATGGGCAAACTATGAGAGTTGCTATTCTGGTTTCATGTTAAACTTTACATATAAGCCATTCCTGATTTTGAGGTATGGTGGCGAGCATCTCTCTGAATTATCCAAACCACATATATTTTATATCCATGTAGTTTCTATCTGATGTTATAGGGACTTCCTTAGTGTATATTATCTCTTGTGTTTGGGACGTTGAATGTTCATCACAACATTCCCCTCATTCGTTTCTTCCGGATCAAATCTTTCCATCAACTCTTTATCCCTTAGTTCTTGTCCTCATCTAATGTAGGGTCCACATAACACTCAAGGTAATTGGATAGATCAGGGAGTGGTGACCAATGGGTTCCAGGTGAGCCTATTGGCCGTTTCAATTTTTACCATTTTTGTCTTTGCTTTTATAATTACATCATCTGTTTAGTTTAGTTTAGTTTATTATTTGTATAGTGCAGCCTAAACCCGGGGTATCTTGGCGCATTCAACTTGGTGCATAGGTTACAAATACAGAACACGATATGAGAGAGTGGTTACAATGATGATACAATGATACGATGATACAAAATAAGGGCATTAAGAAGACCAGGTTAACAGGCAAGCAAATCTATACAAAGCGTACATGGCAATAGGCATCAAGAAGCTGCAGAATCAGTAATTAGAACAGGCATGCAAATCTTAGTCCAGCTACAGAGATGCAAGTTTGGGAGGCAGATAATTAGTGTTGCTGGGAGAGGAGGAAGGCCAAAAGGCAAGTTCAGCTCTGATGTCTGTGGGGAGCGCGTTCAAACACTTTGCTGCTAGCACTGGGAAGCTTGATACACTGGCTGTCGTTGTAGATATTGGGCTGGTGGAACAGTGTCTTGAGAAATTGTCAGTTAGGTTTTGGGGTTCAGTCAAGGATAGTCATTTGTGCGTAATGACAAGGGTATGTAGTTTAATTCTATCACGTACTGGAAGCTATCAAGCATTATTTCTGATGGTGGAGATGTGAGTGGTACGTGGTAGGTTTAAGGCGCATCTAAGGGCGTTGTTCTGGAGAACTTGTAGTTTGCTCAGGATGTGATTGGTGGAGCCATGAAATAGGGTGTTACAGTAATCCACTTTTGACAGAATCAGTGTCCTTGCTATGGTGAGGCAGCTATTAGTGGACAGAAAGGGTGTACATGCATTGATACGTTTATTAGTATAAACTGTAGTGGACACTGTAAATTGTATTTGTGAAGACCCTAGTCATCCTATTGGAAAGGAAGAATTGGATCCAGGAAGTGGCATTCAGAGAGAATGCAGCAGCCGTAGAGAGGTGTTGAGTCAGGATTTGGTGATCAACCAGGTCGAAGACTGCAGACAAATCCAACAGGAGCAAGATGGCCAAATTGCCCTTGTTGTTAGCTTTATCCATTTGGATTTTAAGGTCCATGAGGGCTGTTTCAGTCCAATACCTAGGTCTAAAGCCAGAATGTTACAGACCCAAGAGGTTGTTATCTTCCAAATGTTGTTGAATTTTTGAGATATGCCACCCTGTCTAATATCTTCAGGAGAAATGGGAAAATCATAAAGGTTCTGTAGTTCGTCGGTATGTTAGGGTCTAGGTTAGGCTTTTTGAGTAGAGGCATGACCCAATCTTCTTCGAGGTTGTTGGGGACTGTACATTTCTTAAAGGATGAGTTAATCAGGGCCGTAATAAAGGGTGCGAGTTCTTTAGCAGCATCCTTGATAACTGATGCAGGGCATCAGTATCCTTGGCAGTTAGAAGGTTTGATTCTCGTGAATATGTTTACTACTTCTGCTGCAGTAACTGGGGAGGAATGGAAAGTAGGAACATGAGGGTTGCGGAGAGCTGGGCGCGTTACATGAGTGGGCTTTAGGAGCGAGGCTAACCTTTTTAGTCTCTACCTTAGCTTGTAGTAGAGCTATCTTGTCAGTCATCAGTGAGCGGCACTAGGGATTCAAGTTCTCATAGGATAGAGAAAAGTTCTGGTATTACATATCTCCATTTTTGAATTGGTAATGGCGGCTTTGTAAGAAGCTGCTTCCGCAGAGAACCTTTCCTTGGCAGGAGAGGAGGGGGCTTTTCTCCAGCTAGCTTCAGATGAGATGAAAAGAACAGTCCAGGTTTCATAAATAACCTGGACTGACTGGGTATGTTCTCCAGAGTACCGTTTGCTTCCTTGCTGTAGTAATGCATTCTCTTTCGGTAAAGTCTGCAGATTCTTCTCTCCTTGCCGAATTAGGGGCACTGTATGGGAGTGAAAAGTGGTTTTCCGGGATAAGGAGTACTGGGGCGTGAAGAGTCGCCAGGGAACACAAATCATTCCAGGACAGTAATAGAAGAAAGTAGGATTTGGTCCCCCTTTGCCAGAAAATGTACATTATTGTAGCAGTTCCATCACATAATGCTGCATAGTCAACGTGTTATGCAGTGCACATTCTGACCCACAGGTATGCCTTCTATGCCCCTGAAACACTTTGGTAATGCTACTATATACTTGTCAATCTGCTGATATGTGACACCTATGTACTTCAACATTTTTCATCTGCCTTTGTAATGACATCTGTATCCCCCACCAGTACCTCTGCTTTGAAGAGTGCTTGTCGCTTCACCCACCTATATAAGTCTGTGTTGTTACAGCACACTTGTTATAATCTTGTCCTTTTCCACTGAACATGAATTGTTGGTTGCTCCTTTGAGTCTGGCATGTACTGTGTGTCCCTGGAACTGCTCTTGTATCTTGCAGAGTAATAAGTGTGCCATGCACTGTGCCGCTAATGTCAGCATTTCCTTAGGTATGAATTGTCTTGGGGTGCCAACTGTGTGCAGCATAAGCCCACATAAAAACAACAATCATTATACTGGGTCCTGTCTATTTCTTTCATTGTATCATACAACATGTTGGTTCCTTCTGAATGATGTGCATCTATGATATTGGCATTCATGCTTTCTTCTGTTTGCATTTCTCTTCTATGTTTAGTCATGAGGTTACCTCTAATTGCTGTTACATTCACCGCTTTAGTTTCATTACTTTACCTTCTTCTAAAGCCTAAGTTTATTATTTTCCTCATATAATAAGAAAGAAGGACAGAGAACAAGAAACAACACATCCCTTTGTACATTTTCTTAATTCTTCTGCTGTTTCCTGCTTGTGCCTCTAAGTTCTGGTTTGCCCAAATGTTTGTAATTTCGCTATACAGGCTTGCATAGCCTTTAATATACTTATCTGTGGTCAATGGTGCTCACTCCAGTATCCGCTCCTTTCTGAGGCACTTTTGTTGTGCTGGTGTTGCTTTGGATGTCTGACAACTGGACCCAAGTTTCGAGAGATAGATGAACGCATCATCCATGGTGTCGAACTCTCCCCCACCTCGATATAATGCAATGAGAGTAGCATAGCAGTCCTGATAACTGCCCACCCTCCACCACCAAACTGCATACAAGAATGGATTTATTCACTGAGAATACCCTATAAGCCTTACCCCGGAAAGACTGAAGAAGAGATAAGCCTGCAATATCTGGCACACACGGATATGTTGTAACTGAATAAGGGCAAAAGCAAGTGATGTCATCCCGCTTCTGAAACACAAAGACTCATGAGAAACAAAGCAGATATGCATTCATCATGGAGTTAGGCTGATATTAGTTCAATCTGCATTCATACATGAAAAAAGTACATTGCACTCAATAGACTCTAGAAAACATATACTCGACTATATCTGCTGTAGCACAAGACTCATGTTCTTAATGCATTAGAGCAAAAGTGAAAAGCAGACATTAAATGGACAGTGCTGCCATGCTGAAATTAATGGGAGAGCTTGAAGGAGCATCAAAGCTACAGGAAAGGCAACCTGCTGAATTAGCTAAAACAGCACAGAAATTAGTAGATTGGACAGTAGCTGCACAGCGCACCAAGGTTACCAAGAACATAAGGAGGGTCTAAACATTGCAGAAAAGTCACCAGATAAGGATTCCCAGGATGCAAGGAGTGTAATACTTCCAAATGAGTTAAAGTCTGAACAAGGACAATCGACTATCACGAGCCAGGTGCAGGATAATTGTAAGCCAGAAGGCTCCATGGAAAATTAGCTCAAGGGTGACCCAAGTGGTAGAGGGGACCATAACACCCACATGAATATTAGCTAAAATACTCATAAAATGCAGGGTCAAGTAATTCCAAATGCGGCGTTCTCACACGTGGCCCATAATTCAAGAACACTGTCTATTCATTAGCGCTGGACACAGAGAAACCAAGACCTTCACTCCCTCTGAATATAAAAATAAAAAAAAAATACAAGATAGAACCCAGTTCAAAGCTAAAAGCCCTGACTCATGTCCTAGGAAATGGGAAATGGGAGATGATGGGCTATAATTGGGAAAGGCGGCACCTGGATGTACTCCCCCTGCCATAATATATTTCTCATGTGCTGATGACCTGCCAGAAAATCAAGGTTAGCAAAGTCAAAGCCAACCAATCATTGCTCTCAAAGATTTTTTGTTATAACAAAATTGCATTAGCTAATATACTAGTATAGAGATTAAATATATTCACGATTATCAAATTAGAGGTGGTCACTGCCGGACCCTTCAGATAGTGTATGACCAATCATAATGTCGACGCATAAAGCTTATATATCTATATGGTACCTCTGACCCCATCCCACCGTCCCATAGGTTTTACCAACCCAGATAATGTTTTGATGTCAAAAGTGACATATTTTTGCCTTTTAAACCGTTGTTTTGCATTATGAATAAATATAGCTTTGAGACGTGTGTGCTTAAGTGTTTCCCCTGTTTCACAATTGTTCAATAAAATAAGCCTTTGTCATTTACCTGAGATTTTGTGGCCTTACTGGTCTGCGCACCGCTGGGATTTTGGACCCCCCATTACACAGGTGTGTCGGTTTTCCAACTTCGCTACTATAGCTGTGTCGTAGACAACCTCATGGGGACCTGTGAACTTTGGCTGCTTCCAAGTTCTGTTGTGCTGTCTTGCATAGACCCAGTCCTCAGGGAGTAGCAGGACAGGCTATGTAATTTCTGTGCTGCTTGACTTAGCTGTGGCCCATTGATGCACTTTGGAATTCATCTGATGGGACACAAACCTTGTGCATTTTGGCAGATTCTTAAGGTATACATTGAACTCTTCTCCAAGGATATCTTTGCATTGCGGGACCAGTGTGTGCATTCTACCCATCACCAGCTTGTGCAGTGGCAAGTGGTGGTCATTGCTTGGCTTTTTGTGGAAACTGAACAGTGCTAAAGGCAGGCAATGTAGCCGTCTCCTCTTTAGTGTGGCACATATTTTTACCAACTTATTTTTCAACAAACCTTTTAATCTTTCCACGAATCCGCTGCCTTGTAGGTGCTACACTGTGCAAAGCTTGTGTTTGATGCCGAATCATTTTCGTATCTCGCTAAATAATTAATTTTCAAAATAAGTGCCGTTGTCAGATCTCAGTAGATCACATATTCCCCACCTTGAAAATACCTCTCTAGTCAAACATCTAGCTGCATATTTTGCATCAGCATGTAAACAGGGACCAGTCTCAATCCATCGGGAACATGGGAAAACAATTACAATAATGTAATGATAAGTACTGCACCTATTTACCATGATGAAATCAACATAGACTTCCTTAAAGTTCCAGAAGGGTAGAGTAATGTTGTTCTCAGTGTTTTCAGTCTGTGTCCAGGGTGGAACATGTTACATGCCGTACAATTGGCCACAAACTTATCCACATGCTCTGTCACGTTTGGAACAAAACAGTTTTAGCTGATGTCAGCAACAATGTGGTGCATGGGTGCATGTGTCGGATGGTGGAGCTGCTCCACAGCAATGTGTAACAGCTCCAATGGTATCACTACTTTACCTCTGCTATTTAGCCTTCAGACCATATCAGTGCGGGATTGTGTACATTTATAACAGTGAGCAATAATTTACATTGTTATTTTGCCCATTATATGTTTTCTTGTGGTGGCTCTTGTTCCTGAAATTCAACAATAGGGACTGTGGACCTTGAGAAATACAATTCTAGTAATTGGTCCTGTTACACTGCTATGACATACGTTTTGCTTTCTATTGGATAGGGCATATTAGCTGCCTATTAGGCAACTACATCTCCAGCTACATTTCTACTTGAAATTGAGTCTGTCCTTTTGGTGTGTGCTGCAATCCTCACAATTGATACATGGTTGGGACACTTCAGTGCATCAATTAATCTGGACATTAATGCTGCATGCTGAACTCTTGACCCATCTAATCTTCTGTACCCCCTCCTTTTACATCTTTATAGACCTGAATGTACTGTGGATGGCACATGTGATGAATCTGTTTATATGATGATATCATCATCCTCATGGACTTCTATGTGACATAAGTTCTGCTGCTGGTGCTGAACACTGTGAGGGTAGTTTCTTTTGCATTACTGTCTGATGCTCTTCCTCATGGCCCTTCACATATCTTACCACTGCTGCTGATGTGTGCCTCCGTCAATTCTCCTGATTTATCGTTCACGACCTATCAACATAAAGAACTTCTCCTATATCGAGTGGAACCTCCCTCACCTTGCTGATTTATTTGGAAGCTCCTTCATACACTGCACATCTTGTAATTCAATAGGTTTGACTATACATTTTGCTGTATTCCCAGTGTGACATTTGAATATGGAAGTGGCTGGTGGGACAATTTTATTTCATACCCAGATGCTCTGTGTGGTTTGGTTCTCTCTCAAATGGTGAAAACTGCATATTTAACATTAAATGTTACTGGGCATCCCATTGTGATTGTGGCAGTTTTCAGATTTACTAATCCAGCTGTTGCTAGAGCTTGCTCGCATGGGAAATTACATTGCATTACTGGATCTAAAATCCCACTCTAATCGGCTATGGCCTTATGTTTCTGAGGAGATCACTGTGTAAGAATGTCTGTCATTACTTGTCCATTTGCACGTGAGAATAAATAGAATTACTTGTTATAAGATGGTGTTGCTTACACTGGGGCATTGGTGATTGCCACATTAAGATATTCAAAACATTCTGTCATCTTGTCTGTCTATTTAAAGGTTGCTTCCTTTTCTTTTCTAGGCATCCTTGAGTGCTAGTAGCAAGGTCCCGGCATATGTGCAGTAATTGAAAATCCATGTCCTGTAGTAATTGCACAACTCTAGGAACTGCTGCACCCCCTTTACTGTACTGAGCTGTATTATGTCCCTCACTGCTGTGGCCCTGTATTGCATTGCATTTCTCCCTACTGAGAACATGTTTGCCCTAAATAAACTACTTCCTTTTGGCAACAATGTCATTTCTCTTTATCCATCTTGTATCCTTTGTCTGCACGGAGTTTTAGGAGCTTGATTGTGTCTTCCCTACACTGTTCTTCTGTTGTGCAGCATACCAAACAATATTCTATGTACTGGAGAACTGTGCTTGGTATCTGTATGTTTCCTAGGTCCATCTGGAGGACCATGTTGAAGACTCTAGGGGACCTGCGTGGCAACCACGTGTGTTGGTATTGCTTGCTTGAGTAGAAAAACACAGTGAGATACTGGGAACCTGGATGCAATGGCACTGAAAATAATGCATGTTTAGGTTGATCACTGTAAAATAAACTGCAGGGATATGTATGAATCATCACAATTATTATTTTACTTTTTTCACAGGATATATAGCATGGTGAGGTGGAAGGTACTATGATGCCTTGCTCAATTAGTCCGGTAATGGTGTCATATATAGCTTGATCTGCTTCTCTGTATAGTGGGTATTGTAAGAAAGGCATGGTATCAAACAATACGACAAACACAAGTGATTACAGTTCAAGGGTGTTCAAGGGTGTTTATTGAACTGCAATTGGGTTTGTAAAATGCTGTCTAATCCTTAATCTAAAGATGGGAGCAAGGTGCAGCCATCAAATAATAATAATTCAGTCCTTGTCAAGTCTGTAAAAATAAAAGGGCCTTTTACTAATAAACGTATAGCCTATCCTTACTTCTAAATACAACAAGTGTGGGAAAGAATGTTATGCCAAAGAAAATTGTTCAAAACATGATATATCAGGATATGTAAGCCGTTGACTTTTCCTCCCCACGTTTGCAGCACAGTACTAGTCAGCACACTCAAGCTTAGAACACTCTCTGGCTGCATTAGCGCAAGGATGCAGTTCAAAACCTCAACATCAGAGCCTTCTGTTCCAATGTCTCTTTGCCATTCAAAGTCTCTTATTTCAACACGACAAACATAGTGTTTCACATATACAATTTATGGTGTGATTTACTGTTCACCCAGGGCACCCCTCTCTGAGCTCAGACCCACTTTAACACAAATCTTCAATTGGTCTCCCTCTGCCGGGCTCAGACCAAATGCATCTACTTTTCCAAACTTTCCCTACTTCACCAAAATAGAAGACTTTTGACTTTCTGTTGGATGTGGCTCGACTCATTGCGGGACCACCTCAATTCACAATTACTCGTTATCTTCTTGATATAACCTTTTTCTCACTTCACTTTCACTTTTGCCGCTTCTCAGCTGATACCTTACAGAGACCTTTGATTAAGCACCCACGTGGTGCCGGACCACTCTGTCTGTCTCCCTAACTCACCGGCTCTGTTGATTTCTCTGACATTGCTTTGTTATTGGAACCAAGGTTGGTACCACAGCGGATGCTGCTTCTCCCAACATTGATTACTGACGCAGAAGTGCCTTGGGTACCTCCGACACACAAAGCAGGATTCACTTTCTATTCTCGGTGTTTCAGGAAAATGTCAACTTCCCTCCTTCTGATCCACTTGTCTTTTGCCGTCTCTCTTCTCTCGTTCATCTTCCGTCTCACATCTGCTGTTTCCTCTTGTGATTGGCCTCACTGAAAGTGTGCTCTCCATAGGGGTTAGCTTAATGAAAGTCAGGTGTGTGTGTGATGGTCAGTAATTGCCTGACTTCAACAAACCATTGTATTGGAACACATCAGGTATACTGCTCAGGTGTTAGTCTGTTTTCTCCCATAGTGGGCTGTCCGTTTTAAAGTGTTTGTGTTGTAAAAGGTAGGGTAGAGTACCTAAATATCCTACCTAGTAGGATGGGGTAAAGGTGTTATAGGGAAGGGGATACCGTGCCTCACTGTCCGGTGTACCAATCCCACTCCCCGAAGGTCCTTCATCACACAGGTGATCCTCCCGCACTGGTCCATCCCCAGGAACTGGATCCAAAAGTGATGGCCGTGTCCTGGCCACCTGGATGACAGATCCCCATGGACTAGTGGGTGAGACACCTTCTGGTTTCTCACAGTATTGCTTCACTCTGTGGAACCTTGCACTCGGGTTGAGTTTGATTCTTACTGATCCTATGCTGTTCAATGACCCTGCATCATGGGGACTGTCTGTCCATAGACAACTTAGCACTCCTGCCATATCCCCATATAATCTTGACAGTGACACTGTGGTGGTCAATATTGTTTATGGTATCTCTCTGTGTTGCACTACCATGTGACAGGGTATGCACATCTCAAACAGTATTTCCCCCTCTGATTCTGAAGCTGTGAATATTTGCATATCGGTTTCTTCTCTTAATGGCAATGTAGGACCTATGCATAATACTGTACACCATTATAGTCCCTCTTCAGCAGAACATGTTAGATGAGGGCTTCTTTTTGGATGATCACTGCATCTAGGTGTAGAGTAAACATTTCTCCTGGTGCTTTCTCTTGTGGCACCGCTAGCCTAAATGGAAGCTCCACTGGTAAGTGAAATATCATGTTTTGCACCCAAGGAACCCACCCTTGCAAGACCTTCTCTGAATATTTGATTGTGAACTGGTAGTGCTAGAATTGTGTTGGTCCTGCATAGCGTTTGCACTAGTGTGACTACTCTGGTGTATTGCATGCCTGGTGTAAAGTACACTACCCCTTTGTCTGTGAATGAAATTGTCATGTTCAGTGTACTCAAAATATTCCTTCCCAACAAATGTACAGGTGTCACTGTACTGTTAAATAATGGTTGTAAATTGGGTGTAATTATTGTATCCCTATGGTAATGGGGAGATCTTCTGTGAATGGAATCTTGGTAATAGACCCAGAAAACCCCTGTGTTTCCATGCTTATGTTGGTCAAAGGAAACCTCCCATCCCTTATTCAGGACACAGTGGTTCCTGTATCCACCATAAAGATGAACATCCTGTCTCCTATCTTCACTCCCATCTTAGGTTCCTATTTTGGGTCTGGGGTGGCTGATAGGACTGGACATCTCAGTGCTTGCTTTGGACTGTCCTGTTGTGAAGAGATGTTTGTCCCCGGGAGTGAGAAAATGTTGCCTCCCATGACACTTTCTCCTGAGTAATGTGTCACATTCCCTTGGGGCAATGCATTCTGTTCCCATGGCAGTATTGTAGTTTGTCAAGGCATTTGGTGTGTGGCATTTTGCATGACATTTGGGGCCATCATTGTGTGAGGGCTACTATTTGGATTGACCTGCATTTTGTGGTTGTGCAAACCCTGGAGGACACATGGATATTGCTGCTGGCTCGGGAGCATATGCCATGTACACTGATACCTTGTATGATGTGTCATAAGCAGAATACTGATTTGGGGCGCGCCTAGATGGTAGTGCATTGGAGACCTACTTCGACAATATCGTGCTATTTAACCCAGTATCCCACAGGGCCAACATGTGCCTCCAAATCTTGGTGTTAATACTCCAAATCCACCTTCATGTACTCTCTGGAAATTACCTCTTGTTCCTTGGACTACTCCCATGACCCTTCTGTCATTCCTCTATTTACCTTCCCACCCTTGTGGGGGTTCCTGTCACCCATCTGTGACACTCGTAATTACTGCACCTTCCATGCTTACTTTTGCTAACATTTTATGAACAGGTTTTGCTTCTGCTCGCTGTGCATGATCTTCTTTTTGCCTTTCTTTCTAGTGCTTTTGCATACAGTAGTGTACTATATGCACTTGTATTTCACACCACACATTTGCTTTAATACCCACAATGTTATCTAGTTCTGCCTGCATCTCTTTTTTCAAGGACTCTGCATAACATGTGGTCAAATATTGGTATGCTTTAATCCCATGCTTTCCCTGTCTGATCACTGTATCTCCTGAATTGAATGAATGTGTACTGCTGGGTCTTCATGAAGTCTCATTGTGTGTGCCATGATAGATCCTATGTCAGGTTTTCATGGTATGCCCTTCTCAGAGCATCCCATAGATGGCCTCAGCCATTATTAAATGGAGCCCCATTGCGTGCGCCACTCTCTAGTCAAATTCCTGGGTATCCTACCTTTTCCCAAATTGTGTTTGTCTGTAGTCTTGATATAGTGGCAAGTAGGCTCTGCATATCTCCCACTGCTAAGGTGACTCATGTTGTCTGCTTGCATATATCCACTTTTCTGCTCCTGCAGTGAGTGTGGGCAGTGTTGTTATCAAGTTGTTTTCGTCCATGTTCTCACATCTTTAATAACTGAGCTATTAATTCTGAACAGGTTCTCCCCTGCTGACCAAGTCTCAACATTTATCATTGGGCATAGACTTTCTCTCTCTCTTCTATGGGCCTTATTTAACACTTGGTTGCAATCAGCCCTCTGACTTTATTATTTGCAGCAGCATCCAATGATGTTGTTGGTTCTGTGCATGTTTGGGGTTTGTACTGGATTCTGTGTATCCCACGGGTGGTCTTATGGTTGCAAATGGGAGCAGGTTTGTTGGCTAGGCAGGCACTGGAGCCTGTGCAAAATTGTTGTATTTATCTGATGGGGGCAAAACGGGTGGCTACAAGGCTTTGCAACTTATGTCACACCTGAGCTATCTCTGTGTAGAGGTGGCTGTGGCTACAATAGTTGTTTTCTCTCCTTGCTCATTCCACCCCTCTATCTTCTGTAAGGATGTCATGGTATCGACAGTAAGACAAACACAAGTGACTACAGTTCAACAGTGTTTATTGAACTCTCACAAGGGTGTAATAAACGTTTATCTAAACCTCAATTTACGGATAGGAGAAAGCTACCACCATCAAATAATAATAATAATGCAGTCCTAGTGGAGTCTTGGCAAAGTAAAATGGCCTATACTAAAAATCCTATTGCCAATTCTTACCGCTAATTTACAAATTGTGTGGGGTAGTGTTCATGAAAAAGAAAGAAGTGTTCATAAATTTATATGTCAGGATGTTCGGCCCATTTTCCTGCCTTCTCCATGTTTTCAGCATAGAGCAAGGTGGTTCACTCGTGCAAAGCACACACTCTGGCTTCTGCGGCATAATGATACCATTCCTTTGCCAGCATCAGGAGCTTCTGTGTCCAAGTCTCTTTACTTCTTAAAATTCTCTTGACTCAGAGAGCCTGATGTAAAAACAAATAAGATGAAAACCTTTCTGTTCCTTTTTCCAGTATTCAATGTGGGTGTTCACCCTGGATTCCCCACAGGCAGGCTCAGATACCTTTTAAAAACAAAGGTTAAACATTGGATCTCCCTCTTCCAGATTCAGATCTCCTTATTACAATGTTCAGAGAATATTCTGACTCGGGTCACTCATGGTTCACCCCGGATCTCCTGCAGCCGGGCTCAGATCCCTTTCTTTTACCCAATTAGTCTTCCTCAGCCGGGCTCAGACCAATTGCAGTATAATTTAAACCATTGAAGATTTTCGAATGTGCACAGGATTTAGCTTGACCCATTGCAGGACTGCTGCAATCTCAAAATTCTGTTTTCTCACCCTTACCATCAGTTGGATATCTAACAGATACTTTCCAGTGAGCACCCACATGGTGTCGGACCACTCTGTCTGCGGTATCGTTGCTTTGCTTCCCAAAGTTCAGTTACTCCTGTGGTTTCCAATTATATTTGTGTTGCTCATCACTTATTCTCTCATACTGTTCTCTCTATTTATCTTCATACAATGTTGCTGCTCACAACCTTGGTTCAAAACACAAGCTGGTTTGGTATCAGTCTCACTGACTCATCATTTGTGCTGCCTTTACTGATGCTGCTTTGTTGTAGGAACTAAGGACAGTATCACAGTGGCAATCGCTCCTCTGTGAAGGTTTGATCAGCTTTCGTACCTGGTCTTAAGATTCTTACGTTCCAAGGTTCATGAAAGTAACAGTCTTTACAGGTAAAGGGCACTTCCCTCCTTGCAACCCTCTCTGGTCTCGCCGTCTTTCTCCTCGAATTAAACTGCCAACTTGGACCTGCTGTTTCCTCATGTGTTTTGCCTCGTTCATAGTGTGCTTTCATGCTCCGCCTTTTGTCCGTGTGTGATAGTGTGATGGAAGTCAGGAGTGTGTTAAGATTAGTGATTGCCTGACCTTGCCTGACCATTGTATTTGGAAATGTCAGGTATACAGCTCTGGTGTTAGTCCATTTTAGCTCACGGTGAGTATGTTTGTGTCAGGAAAGATGTGGGGTTAAGTTCCTATGTATCCTATGTGGTAGGACTGGGAAAAGGTGTTATGGAAGAGGATACTGTGTCTCACCATCAAGTGTCTCACCTCCACTCCCCGAAAGACCCCTCACCCAGGTGATCCTCCCGCACTGGTGCACCCCCAGGAACTGGATCCAGGAACTGGATCCAATGGACGTTTCCTGTCCACCTGGATGACAGATCCCGGGGGCTAGCACGGGAGACGCCTTCAGGTTTCTCACACTCCTCTTCTACTTTGTCATATAATTTCTATAGCTCTAATATGCTCTGTATCTTCGTTAGCTTGTTACCTTTTTATGTTGACAAGAAGTATGTGTACATATGTTTAATGATTCCATTATTTTGTGTCCCTTCTGCTGGCCACATTTTCCCTTCTGTCCATACCACCCATTCATTATTCTTCTTAATAATCTTCTCCCTACGCATCAGGAGCTCCTTGCATAAATGTTCCCAGCAGTACACATTTTTAGATAACAACAACGTCACATTCATGTGGCCAATGACTGATTATCACAATAGAAAAAGCACCACGTTTAACAGAACTTCCAGTGGCCACACCCTGTGGCACACACCTGAGTTACCACAAAAACATGAAGGGAAACATGAATCCTAGTGTGTCTCTGCACAATAACATCCGTCAAAAATGTCCTTCCCACAATACGTTCTCCACCCCGAAATCTTTCCCCACTTTCCGCACTCACACCAAACTACTCTAGCCTCTAATGAAACAACACGCTTCTGTCTACACGTCATACAACATGATATAAAAATCAACACTTATGTACCCATACCTTGGAAAGCAGGGATACAGTCATCGCACTTTGTGGGACTTTGCACCGTTTTTCTAACCAGCCCTGCCCTGTCTCCTCTCTCTCTCTCGAGGGATGTTTCACTTATTGTATCATTTCTTTCACCACTACTACTAATGTGACCTCACTGCTCCTCACTGTGGAAGGCCTCTTCTATTTCTACTTTTAAAAAAATGAAACGATTTTACAAGACATTGTTCACTCTTTCACACACACCACTCCTTCACTCCTTCATACACTCCACTCACATTTCATTACTCACTCTCACCCTTGTTGTTTTTGCGTCAGCAACACTTTGCTCTCTATTTTCTTCTGAGGACATCTCTCCCCCTCAAGAAAGCCTGAACACCTGGGGGCAGTGCCGAAGCCTTCATCAACCAGACAAGCCTCTGTATAATCCAGTCACTTGCAAGCCTCATCGTGTTTTGCACAGTTTCTGCTGTGTGTAGGCAGGCAACACTTGCCCAGGAAATGTAGCCGGAAACTTCTAACCCCAGGAAGGCCTGGAATTGCATTGCGGGTAACCAGATGTAAGGTATACTCAAAAACTCAAATCTTGTAAAAGTAGTCCAATAAGCCAATAAAATGCACGAGATGCAAGAAAAATAAATGTTTATTACACTCAACCATGACCGGGAACAATCCAAAAATCGTTCAACATTACTTCATTAAATGGCGAATTATATAGTGAGAAATTGAGTTTTTTAGACTGTGTTTCAAGATGCATGTAAATTTGCATTCTCTGATTGGACAGCTATTGGTGTGCTATTGGTGAATCTATAAATTACCTAGCCCTATAGACCTATCCTATCCCTCATGACCACGCTAATGACTTTCTCTTGACTTCTTCTAATAATGGGGTAATCTATCTCCTCCACATTTGATTGGACAGTAGACAGGTGAATATGTTGACACATATAACTCAGCTGGTCATTGGCTGTTCTGTCTAACGTGTTCCTGGGTGTTATGCTGTCACTGCAATCAACCAATCACTTTGTGAGGTGTGTAGACAGCGTGGCAAGGAAAATAATACTTTGCCTCCGTTCCCATGGGACCCAAAGTTTGTCTTCTCCTTGGAAACATGATGCTCTTCTGCATACATCTCCTTCCTTTCAAAGGATGTGTCTGCATGACTTCATGGAGGGTGTTTATTGTCCTTTTGCTTTGAGACCATGTGCACGTCAAAAATGTGTGTGTGTGTGTGTGTGGGAGTAAGTGGTTTTAATACTTATGAACACATATAATTTAACGGTTATCATGTTTTCTTATGTATTCCTTATTATAGTTCATAAATTACTTAATTAACTCCTTACTTCTATAATCATGAAAACCAATCTCTTTATTTTCTTGGTTGAAGTGCTCATGTTGCTTAGCATTTGTGATTTCTCAGCTAGGTAGATGTTTTCCTACAGGGAGCAGTGGGTGTGTCTTTTTTCTTGATCGACTGTATTGTGCACACTTCTTCACATTACCTCTTTGTCACTGACCTGTGACCCTCGTCTTGTTTGTTTTTAAAACAATGGGTAGGTACATTTTTTGTAATTTGTTTCACTTGTTTGATGCTTGGGAACTTGCTGCTCCCTCTACTCCTAGCCAATCCCTGTGCGGCTTTTACATACTTCCTCATGGGGTCTGCACAAAGCTGCAACATCTGATAAAATTACAGTTTCCTGTTTGAAACCTGGGAATGAGCTGCGTGTGCCTTGCTTTCCTAGCCAATCATGGTGTGGCTTTATGCCACGTCTTCCGAGATCACTAGCCTTTTATGTGTTTCTGTTCAGATGAACCTAAACTGGGAGTATTTTACTGTGCAGAATAATCCATGTATTTCTGATGTCTATTCATTCATAATGGCCCATGAAGCTGCTTTTGCGTTGAGGCCACCTCTATATGTCATATAGCGATATAAATTTCCAATGTGCTTATATTATGTTTTTGTGATTACTAACATCAGTGTTTGTAACGGAAGTTTGTATTGCTGCTTAGGGTACACACTGTGATTGTATCCTGCTTACACATATGTGTTTAAGCCTAATGCTCTACTCCACAGTATTTGCCTCTGCCATTATTCTATGTGGGCTATATTCTGAATGTGTCTGTGTCTGCTGTGTGTTGTTGTCTACATTTCTTCATGGGAGGTTCTCCGAAATGTATCTAGCCCTTTGTTAGCTTCACCTAAGGCCTATGTCTTGTGTATAATGGCTGGGTGGCTAGCGTTCTGCGTAGTTTCTATCTCGTGTGATAGAGACGTCCTTATCTTATATTTTCTCTCAGGTTTGGGACGTTGGATGTTCATCCCAACTGTCATTTCTGCCTACTCCAATACTTATTGCAGGAACTGTAAGCATTAGACAGAACTTTGTATCTTTCTAACATGTCAGACAGGATGGATCATTGTCTTTCGCTCTATGTGATACATTTTTCTTAAATATTGTTTTCTGTTAAGTAAATTCTCTCGGCTATGGACATTGACTAAGAAGATTTTGACTCTTCCATTTTACAGTGTTACTTCCTAACAAATAAGAAGTTACGATTGTTGGTAATGTCCTTTAGGTAATGCCACTGCTCCTACATAGAGTAGAAGCGGTATAGAACATAATATATCCGTTTTGTCTCAATTGAGGGTTCTGGTCGCAAGGTGGTGACTGTCACTCATGTACAACGACTGTGACAAGCAAGAGCAGGACCACATGTAATAAAGAGCACTAGTAGTAGCATATTTCTGAACATTGTGCTGCACATCAGCTAGTAAAGTTCAATGCATGGTATATTCACTCCTTCTGTCTGACACTTCAGGGAGATACCATCCAACAAATACCTCATTAACATCTTGTCTAATTCTATTAATTGTGCTTTCTATTTATCAAGAGTCGATATAAGATTTTAAGTATAGTATTTGTGAAAGAGCTAATATTTTCATAAGATTAATTTTGCCATAGAGAGGGCTGTTGACGGAGTCTTGTTTTAGTGTTGCACTTTCCAACTCACCTGAATATTGGCAGTTTTGGTTCTAATTAATATTGAAGATATTATTTTGGGATTTGAGGAAAGAGGAGCAATTGCCAAGTGGCCCCAGTTCATGTTTGACACGTTGAGCCTCTCCTTGCTTTTATCTTTGCATAATGTTATTTTTAGGTCTATACTTTCATGTATGCCATGAGGCCATTTGGCAGGTATGAAGAGATCCTAGACAATGTTGGTATAGAATTAAAATCGAATTTAGTTGAATGAGAAATGGAATATTAAAATGGGAATTAGATGAGGTTCAGGTATACAAATACAACGTACTTTACTTGTGCAAGATGTAGAGCATTCAATAGAATAGGCTACATTTTGAAACGTTTAGGGATCAAACACATATCAGTTACCAAATAGTAATTATAAAGAGCAAACATTAGAATTATTTGGATTCAGTAGTGTGTCATCATTTTGTGACCAGAATATATAGGAGACATCGATGAAAAACAATAATTATCATTTGGGGATACACAATCTTTTCTGAAGGAGAAGAAGAATACTAGTTGCACACATTTATGAGTAGATTAATTGGTAAATGTGAAGTAAATTGGACAGGCAATGTATTAGTTACAGATTTGGGAATTAAAGAGCAATCTAGTCATTTATTTGTGTATTGTGTTGTTCAGACCAGGCCTTGCAAATCTGAAAGTGCAAAATGCCAGTGTGTGGTCACCAAATCATCAGCCCAAGTTTTGTACAAAATATACATAGAATGTGTTTAAACCCACCATGAAAATCAAAATGATGCAATGTCTTGATGTAGGACAAAGAATACAAACAAACGCAACGTGAACAATGTGCCAGAAAACATGATGTTGAAGGTTGGAACCAACTCGGGAACCCAATTTTTGTTGTGGCTTTTGAAGCAGAACAATGATCCGATCTGGAATGATACCACATGCCCACCTCTGCAGCCTGTAGGGGAGGATAGGTCATTAGGACCCCCCTCACATACATCTCCGACCCAGGTGGAGATTCATGACTTGTCGGCGGCCCCCTCGCCCAAAGGACCCAGGAGGCGGGGGCTGCGGATCGACACATGAGGCTGCACAACTAAGACATAACATAAACTTTGCAAACAGGTATTTTGCCACCTTTATTCCAGGGGTTCGGGGGGGTAAAGTTATAGAGCGGGTCCCAAAACTTTTGAAATCCTCATAGAAATAATGGAACAATGTTTGCTTGTGCCTACAATCCAAACCGTTGGTGGGTTGGGACTTTCCCCCTTGAATCGAACAATGGAAGGGGACATTCCTTTTAACCTGACGTGGTGCAGCAGCAACCTTCACTCTACTATTAATTACATCTTTGTTGGTGACTGGTTAAAAGGGAAAGTTAAAAGGAGCTGGAGATTGGTCCCCAAAGAGTGCTTTTGCAAATTTGGTGTAAATACGTGTAGTCATTTTAAAAAATGTGTCAAAAAGTAGGTTAAAAAATAGTGATATCTGGGTCTGGTCCGTGGAACCATTTCTTGATTCTGTTTCCGCGGATGCCCCTGGACCAATCAGAGGGTGGTTTGGTGTCCATGGAAATCAAAGACGCACGCTGATTGGGTGACCAAAAACTTGAGGTGCATGATCATTTTTTGAATGGTTGACATATTGAGTCCGCCGACCACCACCGTAGTACACCGACTACACAGTGAGAAAAAGTCTTTAGAAATTACATTTGGGGTTATTTTGTGGCCGAAAGAATTGAGGTTGCGCTCTAGTGAAACATGGTTGCAGAGAGTGCATTTATGTTTTAACATGTATGAAGTCTGGAAGATTGCATTTATAGGGATGTTTTTGGTTTCTCGTAGATAGTACATTAGGAATTCTTGTGGGCCTCCTGTGTGTTTATGGTGAATTGTATCATTCCTGTACAGTAGTCCAATTCTTACCTTATAGTGCGACACTGTAAGTGCATTGTGAGAAACCTGAGGGTATTCTCTCAAGTAAAAAGGTGGATGGTGAGGCGCGTACTCCTGTTCCCAGTCAAATTAGACCTGATACAATAATAACTGGGTTAGATCCCAAAAAACAATTTAACAAGTATTAACAGGGTTGGATCCCAAAAAATGTCAACAAGTATTAACAGGGTTGGATCCCATCTGCTGTTCAGTTGCTCAGTTTGTCTTCTCCTCCTAGAGCTTCCCTGTTACAAACAATCATCAGGGAGGCTGTGCTGATATTCAGGTGATTCCAATTAGCAGCTCTTTTAGTCTCAAGGGATTCTGGTAGCTGTAGTGTTAACATGTTACCAAATCAGATGACCAGAAACCAACACCCCTCCTAGTGTACAGGTCTTGCCCAGATTTGGGGTAGGGGAGAAACCCATCAATATGGTTTTCTAAAGTGGGGCACAGTAACCCCAGTGCTGCTGCCTCTGGAGCCCGGGACTCCAACATAGTAAGAAAAAAGGTGGATGGTGAGGCGCGCACTCCAGTTCCCAGTCAAGTTAGACCTGATACAAAAATAACTGTGTTAGATCCCAAAAAACTATTTAATGAGTATTAACAGGGTTGAATCCCCAGAAATTTCAACATTAACAGGGTTGGATCCCATCTTCTGTTCAGTTGCTCCGTTTTTCTTCTCCTCGTAGCACTTTCTTGTCACTAACAATCATCAGGGAGGCTGTGCTGATATTCAGGTGATTACAATTAGCAACTCTTTCATTCTCCAGGGATCCTGGTAGCTGTAGTGTTAACATGTTACCAATTCATGGGACCACAAACCGACACCCCTCCTAATGCACAAGTGTCTTACCCAAATTTGAGAGAGGGGAGAAAAATATCAATATGGCTCGCTACAGTGGGGCACAATAACCTCGGGCTCCAGAGGCAGCACCAATTTCTTTTTGGGATCTAACCCAGTTACTTTTTGCATCAGGTACATTTTGACTGGGAACTGGAGTGCGCGCCTCGCCATCCCCCTTTTTTTCTTACAATATTCTCTCAAGTAAACCTTGAGAATACCTTATTTGGGTTTCCAGGGAAGGGCTGGCACTCTCAGATTCCAACCCTGGGGGTAGACAAACCAGGGAGGATCACCTGGCTAGTGGAGCCTGGTGTTATGCTCAGGGAAAACCCCCAGGCAAGACGTAGTATCATACCAGGGAAGAAGGCTAGGAGGACGAGTTCCCTGAGCCTTTTGTATGCTGCTCCAAGCCTTCCTCCCTTCCACCCAACAAATCTCCTTGTACAAGTCCAGCATTCCCTCCACATGTGTTGAACCTATTGTGAACTCAAACCCTGTAAACTACATCTTCCAGAATCCCTGTCTTCCTGTTGCCTACCCAAATGCTCCTAGTCATTCTTCTCCATGTCCCTCTGATTGTTGTTTCCTGAACTCCCAGTCTACTTTGAGAAAACACTACCACCCTCACAACCCCCCCCATTTATTTCACAAACCCTACCAAACTCACCCTTTTGAGCTTTCTGAACCCCCCTAGGATGAGGGATATAATTTCTTATGACACCATTTCTCATAGGTAGTAATTCTACCCCCCTTTCCGACATGAACACTTTCTTGCACCGTGAAATACAACAGACTAACACCAGAGACATTTATCTGACCACTCTTCACCACAGGGATAAAAAGCGGAGCACAAGAGCAAACTTTGAGCAAGGCAAACCGCACAAGCAGGCAGCTATTCCAGGACAGCATATACAAAAGGAGGAGGAAAGTGGCCAGAACTGAAAGGATGAAAAGGAAGGAAGTGCCCTTGCCCTTTTTGACCCAGACCCAAGAAGCCTCCTTGAAATCAATCATAAGACCGGGAACTACAGCTTGCGTGTGGTATAACAGATGGCAATGTGCATTGGGCCTTCCCACACTGATAACCAAGGAGGGGAGAGACGCTTGCTGCCGTGGTACCATCCTTGACTCTAGAGACAAGAAATGTCAAACGGTTCATCACAGCCGGTGAGTCGGAGGGAGAACCAAGATTAAACCTAACTTTGTTGAGCAAAGGTTATAAACAGCAACATAATATAAAAGAACTTATGAACAAATGACTTCTGTGTTACTAAACTATTAAAGCATAAGGAAATACCAGCAGCAGAGTGTTCCGGCACCATGTGGGCGCTCATATGAAAGACTCTGTCTGGTCCTCCTGTTGTTGAAAATACTGATTGAAGAGGTGCTTAGGAGAGCCTGACATAAGAGGTCAAAGTGGTCATACAAGGGTCAACTTAAAAGCCCCTGTACAATCAAAAGTCTTTGACATACTGAGGAAATAAAGTGAACCTTGGTTACTGGGGGCAAATGTGAATAGAAGTGAACTGTAGCAAGTGTGAACCCAATGGAGGGATGCCAAGAGAAAGCTAGGGGAAGGGAAAACCGCTTTTCTGATCAGAGGATAGAATCATGAACTGTGTTAGAATGGCTATGTGAACCCAACAGAGGGATGCCAAGGCAAATGTTAAAGGAAGTGAATACTGCCATTGCGATAAAGGAAAGTGAACTGTATATCTAGCAAATAGGAACCCAGCTGAGGGATGCCTGCAAGATGGGATGAAGAATAATAACCCCATGAACATTGTGTTGACAAGAGTGAACCCGGCTGAGGGATGTCCACAGTATAAAAGGACATTGAGACTTGTGAAACTACAGATGAAAATACTTTGAGTAGAAGGCTGAAGTGAACCAGACAGAGTGAGGCTAACATTCAAGAAGGATCAGAGCTCAGTCAAGTGATATCCATGAGTGAAAAGTCATCACCCAACGTAAAGGGAACTTTTGTTTTGTTATTCTTGACACATCAGGCCCTCAGAGACAAGAGACTTTGTATGAAAGAGACTTGGCCACCGAAGGTCATGATATCAGTTAAAATAACTGTAACCTTGTGCTGGAGAAGCCCAGTTGTGTATGGTGCTCAAGTCCCGTCTTGTTCTGTGCTAGAAATTGAACAGAAGGGAGACCTATCCTATACCATCCTGACTTATCATTTTGGGAAGACTTCTTTCTTTTCAGGTGAACATTATCCCATACTATTTTGTAACTTAGCAGTAAGAATTGGCAATCGTTTTTTTTCAGTATAGGCCCTTTTTATTTGACAAGATGCCACTAGGACTGACTTATTATTATTTGATTGACATAGTTCGCTCCCATCTTAGATTTAGGTTTAGGTGTTTTTCTCACCAATTCATACAGTTTAATAAACACCTGTGAATTGTGATCACTTGTGTCTGTCTTTACTGTTGCCACCATGAGTTGCTTACAGCAATCAGGATTATTTGTGGCATTTCTATGAAGGACCAGCATTCACAAGCACAACTGGTCCGAGCCTTTTAAGTAAATGTTTTGAACAGTTGGCGGCAATTGGAAGAGAACATTAATTGCTCTTCCATTGTTTTTTGTTGTTTTAGTGGAATTGCAGGGAGTACTTCTATAGGTTCTGTTTGTATTTGTTTTCTTTTTTAAGGTTTTCTTTTTTGAGGTACAGGCTGCATATCTAGTGGGGTGTGTACATTGCACCTAGCCTGTTGTGGTACACGATTCAAGGAATGTCTGCATTGACTTTGTTTGCATCAAAAAAAACTAAGAATAGACAATTGAGTGTATTGAGTCGTGAAAGTGCTATGTCACTCATACCTTCTTTGAAGACTGTGATGCCAATGTCAATCAATGTGCGATCTAGGGTTAGACTTTACAATGTGTGAATAGTGACAGCATATGCAAGAGATAGAGAGAACTGCTCCCTGCATACATATATGTCTTTAAAAAGATGGAAACGTGCTATTGTGCAGACTATTTTTTAATTTCTGCAAGACTGTCAAAATGGATGTTGACAAAATGAATGTTGTTGTCATGTGGATATGTTTGGATGCCAACAACTGTACTAACTGATCCATTGACAAAACCATGTTCTAAATAAAGGTTATGTGTTAGAATTACTCTGCAGTTTAGTTATGATATAATATGATATGGTATTTGTAACGTGCCTATACACAAGTGTTTCAAGGCGCGAAGAGTCGGGGGGAACAGAGGGAGACAGACAACAATCCTACTAGGCCAGGTGTCATTCAGCTCGCGCAAGTGCAAGGGTAGGCAGACTGGGAAAAAAGTGCAGGGGTAGGGGAGAGGGGAAGTGCAGTACATGGTTAGTAGAATACAAGATAAATAATAGGGCCAGTTGGTGGCAAGTGCAAAGGTAAGTGCCAGGAGAAGGGGCTGTAGGATACAGAGACAGTCCCCTAGTGCATGTAGGCAGTGCAAGGAAGAGTGGCTGGGCCAGGACATGAGATCGGTGAGTGGCCCAGTTGCAGATTTAGTGCAGGTTCAGTGATTTTAGCAGGGGAGAGAGGGAGAGAAAGCAGAAGCAAAGAGGAAGGTTTTGAGGTGTTCTCCTCAAGTTTTAGGGAGGCAGGAAGGCTGTTCCAGAGGGAGGCCCCTGCTGCGGCGAGAGATCTACCACCAGCTTGTTGCTTGGAGAAGCGGCTGACCCTGAGGTAGTTGGAGGTAGATTAGCAAAGAGATTGAGAAGGAAGATATTTAGGAAGAGAGAGTTGAAGGTATTTCGGCCCAAGGCTCCTTGTGGACAATGTAGAGGGTTTTGAACTTAATCCTTGCAGCCACTGGGAGCCAGTGTAGTGATTTCAGTCCTGGAGAGATACGGTCCCTGGGCTTGAGGACAAGGACAAGTCTTGCAGTCCTGTTCTCGATGAGTTGCAAAGGGCGGAGAGTAGAGGCAGGAAGATTTAGATAGAGGCTGTTACAGTAGTCCAGCCTAGAGAGAACAAGAGCTCTGGAGACAGTGAGCTTCTGGGGGAAGGAGAGAAAAGGAAGGATACCTCTGAGGAGGTGTAGCTGGTAGTGTGACTTCTTAGAGACATCAGAGATGTGAGGAGAGAAGGAGAGTGTGGAGTTGAAGATGACCCCGAGGTTTTTTGCCATGCAGGTAGGAGCAGGAAGAGGGCCAAGGGAGGCCGGCCAGAGAGCTGCAGGGAAGGAGGGAGTGGGTGTGCCGATAAGTAGAATCTCAGTCTTACTGGCATTTAGGCAGAGGTTGTTGGCGGCACACCATTCCTGGATAGCAGAAAGACAGTCAGAGATGAGGGATGTGGAAGAGAAGGCCGAGGGTAGCCTGAAAATTAGCTGGGTATCATCCACATAGCACTGAAAGTTGGGACAGAGAGCGGCTATGCGGTGAGCAAGAAGTGCAAGATACTGATTGAACAGCCAGGGGGAGAGTTTAGATCCCTGGGGGACACCACAGGTAGAGAAAAATATGTCAGAGAGGAAGGAACCCAGTTGGACCTGGGACGGTCGATTGTAGAGGAAGGAGGACAGCCACGCCAGAGCTTGACCAGTGATACCCAGGTTATCACAGGGACGGTTGAGCAGGATGGTGTGGTTAACAGTGTCAAAGGCAGAGGAGAGGTCGAGCAAGATGAGAACGCAAGGGGTATTAGAGTCAAGTCAAGTTAATACCTATTCTAATCCACCTGTGTTTGAGATACATTTGTCTAAACTATTTAGTCATGCTGTTGCTTGTAGAAACACTGGAAGTGTCATGCAGTGCTCTTCTAGCTTGTCTGTGGAGCTGATGTGTACTATGTTGTGCATTTCTTTTTTCAATATTGTATTTTTGAATTGACTACAGCTTACAAGGGTTGGCATTAAGGACATGCATTTTATATTTTATTGAGTTAATTGTTCCATGACATCAGGGGCAGATGTGTTTTTGCGTTATAGCCCATGCATTGGTCTAGTTTTTAAGATGGATTTCGCATCTTTAGTAAGCAGAACAATTATAATGCTTTTTAAAATGTTAGCGTAGGTGAGATCTGCAGACTGATACATGTTTTGAGGCAGTTCTCTTGCGAGAAAATGTTGCCAGAGATTTTATTTTTCAATGCTGCCGAGTTTGTTACAGCCTTATGTGTGTCGTAATCTTTTTAAAATAGGTCCCCCTTTTACTGGTGTTAACTGTAGGAGGTCTCCGAAAACAGTAACACGTTTTCCACCAAATAGTTCTTCATAATCGGTTGGGACTTCTTGCGTTCTGAGATGAAATAAAGCCAACATGAGGTTGGAAACAATGCTTACTTTATCTATCAGGTGCACTTAAATTTGTTTCAGAATTTTGTTTAGATTAATACATGTTGTTTTCTACCTTAGTCATGGCTATTTCTGCGTCATTTAGAATTAATGGTTCTCCTAGTGGTTCTTGGCTTCCTGTTAGAGAAGGCTGACTACCTTTAGGAGTGCCTTTACCTTATAGAGAGTCTTCCTCTTATTGGTGTTTGTATTGTTTAAAAATCACATTTGTTATACTGCTTTCATTTGCATTGACTGCAGCTTCAAATGAGTCATGGCCACCTAATCATTCTACTTCATTTCTACAAGGTTTGAAATGTTGTAGTAAGGCCATGTAAAGAAGTTTGCTTTGTTACAGAGTTTTAAATGATAACTTTATATGTTTAATTAGTTTGGGTTTGATAAGGTCTACTAGGCTATCTTAACACGTTGAGACTGAATATTTGCCAATTGTCTCATCTGTTGTTATAATGTTTTTTAAGAGTTGTTTTGGGCTATGTTGTACAGACACGTGTTTACCAAAACAGTACTTCTGTTTGGGTAATATGTGTCAACATTGGTTTTTAAAATGTCCTGGCTGGACCATTTGTGGCGATTGTCATGCTCACCTGGGTCTCTGCAGGAGCAATGGATTCCTCCGGTCCCTTCCTCTTGTTACCCCTGGGCTGGGAAGATGACCTGCCAAGAGAATGTGTGTTTAGAGGGTTTTCTGTAATAAGATATTCCAACTCTCCCTCCACCCTCCCGGTGTCCCTAGAGCAGTGTATTCCCTTCATTTGGGCGTGGCTCACCTTTTGGTTTAGTGTGTCGCACTCTCCATGCTGCATCTGCTGGGGCACAGTAGTCTGTGGGTCCAGGTCTAGTTGCTTCACTAGGTTCAGACAGCTAGTGTCCTTCTGATGAAACACACACTATGTGGTATTTGCCCAGTTACAGCACAGGGAATTGTTCATACATTCTATTCACAGGTTTGATTCCTGGAGCTCACGAAGCAGAAGTTGCACGTAAGTTCAACAGCGAGCAGAAGGTAAGTTCAATGAGGGCCAGTTTCTCCACTGGTTATGCATGCCTGTTGCAAAGAAAAATGTAAGCTGCTGATTGTAAATACGCTGAGCGTTAATTAGAGTTCTTTGTTGTTGCAGTTCTCAGCAACAGAGCTGCTTGCTGGATGCGGCCGCGGAGAGGAATATTTCACTAAGCTTGCAAACGGAGGTAAATTAAATGGAATGCCCCTTTGGCCATGCGGGAGACTGAGGCAATAATTGCATAAGCACGCTTACTAATTCTAACTTGTTTTCTCTTGTTTTGTAGATCGGGTCCGGAGCGCTGGAGTGAAGAGCAGAAGAGAAACTTGCCTCGATCGCGAAGAACAAACAGGTGAGAGTTCCACTGAATGTCCGGGCTGCGATGAAGCAGGAACAGGTAAGGATCCGCTGGATATCTGGGCTGCAATGAAGAGGAAACAGGTAAGGATCTACTGGATGTCCAGGATGCAGTGGAGCAGAAACAGGTAAGGATCCAACAGAGGTCCGATCTGCAGTGAACGTTTGCTCAAGGCTACAGAATGCACACAAAGCACGGGCTAGTTCTTTGGCGTTGCTTATACAGGCAGCCACACCCAGATACTAGAGTGTGCTACACAGTTCTACACAGTTCCACACAGTTCCTGGATGTCACACAGGCATCCATGATGGAAGTACAGGAAGTGACTAGAAAATAAAGGCTATGCCAGAACAAGCTTATGTGAATGTTGTACACTCTAAGGCTGCCTCAATGCATGTTTTGCTTGCCAGGCCTTTAACCATTTAGCCCCTATTTGTGTTTTCAGCCTCCCCCCATGTGTTTTTGCTAATGAGGTGTGGGTCCCTATGCTAGTTCCCATGACAGTCCTCCCCCTCAAGGCCCCACTTAATGGTGTTCTTTTTGGTCTGGGTTTGGTGGGATTATCCTGATGAAATTTGCATAGTAACCAGGGGGCATGGATGTTCTCGCTCGGGTCCCATGACCTATTCTGTGGCCCGTATCCTTTCCAGTCTGCCATATAGAATAGGGTTTGTCTTGTTATTTTAGAGTCTAGAATACTCTTGACTTCGTATTCTGGCTCGTCACCCTCTATCACTATTGGAGCTCGGGGTATTGATACTCGTGTCCCAAGGGCACAGGTTTTAACAGCAAAAAGTGGAACACCGGATGTATGTGCATGCAAGGTGGTAAGGCTAGTTTCATGGCTACTGGAGAGTTCACAGCTTCAATTGTAAAAGGGCCTAAGAATTTAGGTTGAAGTTTCCTTGGTCCCTCAAGCGCTATATATTTTGATGCCACCCACACAGAGTCCCCAGTCTGATAGCTTGCAGCATTCTTTCTGTGTTAATCGGCATACTTTTTCTGTGTTTCTTTAGCAATTTGTAAATGTGTCATTGCCTCCTTGGATGCCTGTGTGATGCGTTCATGCAGGTTCTTGACTGCAAGCATCTCAATTGCTTCCGGTGGGTCATATTTGGAAGTCTGTGGGTTTCGCCCATATAAGGTATACAACTGAGTCATTTGAGTAGAAGCATGTGTTGAGTTGTTGTATGCATATTCTGCCATCCACAAGATTTCCACCCAATCATGGTTTGTTTGGTGCAGCAGCCAGCGAAGATATTGTTCCAGAGTTTGGTTTGTGCGTTTAATCTGCCCGTCGGTTTGTGGATGGTGGCTGGTGGACAAACAGACTTCTACTCCTGCTAGACCACAGCATTTTTTCCAGAACTGCGATATAAACTGACTCCCTCTGTCAGATGGAAACCTGTGTAATTTCATTATGCGGTCTAGGAAGTTCTGGGCTAAAACCTGAGCCAAAGGTATTCCCTTCAATGGTATGAAGTGGGCCATTTTAGAAAAAGGGTCAACCACCACCAAGATGGTGGTGTACCCAGAACAGGAAGGAAGGTCCATGACAAAATCCATCGACACAGTGTTCCAGGGAGCGGGAGATATAGTCAGGGGTTGTAACAGACCAGCTGGTCTTTGATTTGATGCTTTGTTCTGAGCGCCAATCCCACACAAGTTCACAAAATTAATAGTATCACTCCGCCAGGTTGGCCACCAACAGTATCTCTTTACTTTCGCAAGTGTGTTACCCCCTCCCGGGTGACCTTCCAGGGGTGACCTGTGATAACTGGTTACAACCTCCTCCCTAAGAGCACGCGTGGGTGTTCCTGGAAATAGGGGAGGTCATCTTGTACGGAAAAGTGAGCTCCTTTTTGGTTCCAAGTCATCAACTCTTCTGCGGGAATGCTGCTATTTACTTCTTCTTTGAGTGTATCCAGCGGTGAGAGAGCACTGTCGCAAATGCCTATGATTTTATCCCTAAGGATTATGGCCACAAGGTCTGGATTGTTGTAGGCCTCTTCTCCTTTTCCGATGCGAGATAACATGTCTGCCTTGCCGTTCTTGACTCCAGGCCGATAAGTGATTACAAAGTCGTACTCAGTTAAGAACAACGTCCAGCGAATCTGTCGCGATGATTGGGCTTTGACTCTGAGCATAGGTATTGTAAATTCCGATGGTCGGTTATGATCGTGATGGTGTGCTCAGCACCAAGTAAATAGTGTCTCCACTCTTTAAGAGCTTTTATGATTGTTAGGAGCTCTTTATCGGTAACTGCGTAGTTTAATTCTGCTGGAGAAAATTTCCTTGACCAGAATGACACAGAATGTAAGTGGCCAGTTTCAGGATTCTGCTGGGATTCAAAGGCCCCCATGGCTACACTGGAAGCACCGGTCTCCACGATGTAAGGGAGATCGGGTTGTGGGTGCTGTAATGCGGGGGCTGACGTGAACCTGTCTTTCAGTGCACGGAAGGCTTCTTCTGCAGCAGGCGTCCATTCAAAGTTTCAATATTTGCAGAGGAGTTAATTGGGTGCACCAGGTGTGAAAAGCTGGGTATGAAGCGTCAGTAAAAATTTGAAAAGCCTAAAAAGCTTTTTACCCCTTTTAGAGATGTGGGTGAAGGCCAAGTGAGTATGGCTTCTACCTTTCTGTTGTCCATCCTGATGCCTTGAGGAGATAGCACAAACCCCAAAAACTCCACCTTAGTGACATGGAATGAGCATTTTTCAAGCTCGGCATATAGATGTTTTCGAGTAGCTTGCAGAGTACAGCTCACACATATGTAATATGTTCTTGCAGGTTAGATGAGTAGATGAGGATATCGTCTACGTACACTACTGCACACATGTCGAGTAACTCCCGTAGAACATCATTCATGAAGTGTTGAAATGCTGCTGGGGCATTACAGAGCCCGAATGGCATCACTTGGTACTCGTATAAGCTGTAACTGGTGCAAAACGCGGCCTTCCATTCGTCACTCTTTTTTACGCGCACAAGGTGATAGGCTCCTCGAAGATCTAGTTTCATGAAGACTTGCGCTTGTCGTACTTGGTTTAAAAGAACTGGAATTAATGGCAGGGGTACCTATTTTTTATGGTGACCTGATTCAGTGCCCAGTAGTCAATACATGTTCGGAGATTACCCTCCTTCTTGGGAACAAAGAAGAGGGGGGAAGCTGCAGATGATTTTGAGGTACGGATTAAGCCATTTGCTAGTTATTGCTCCAGATACTTCCTTAAGTGGGTGTCCTCTCCTTGTGTCAAAGCATAGATTCGACTCCATGGTACTTGGGCTTCGGGTAGTAAATCAATTTGGCTGTCGTAAGAACGATGAGGGGAAAGAGTGTTAGCTTGTTCTTTAGCAAATACATCTTGATATTCTTGGTATCCGGTAGGCAGGACTTATATTATTTATTCCTAGCACTGGCACCGACTCAGAGGATGTGAGTAGCGAGTGTACCGAAGAACTATGCTTCTCATAACATGGTTTGCATTCCTTTGACAAGACTACTGTTCTAGCTCACCAGTCTATTTGAGGGTTATGAGCCTCCAGCCAGGGCATGCCGAGAAACACCTGAAATTGTGGGGCCATGATAAGATCAAATGAGATTTCTTCTACATGACCGTCTTGGCAGAGAAGTGTGACATCAGCAGTGCAGTGAGTAATGGGGCCGGAAAGTATTTGGGAACCATCTACCGTGGTCACATTGTCAGCTATTGTCTTTGGGCAAACCAGTAACCCTATCCGGCCAGCAGTTTCTAGGTCCATGTAATTGCCAATGGCCCCATTGTCTATAAAAGCCTCGATAGCATGCATCTTGGACGAGTGTTGTGGATTTATGATGATAACCGGGATAGCAAATTGGGAGGTCTGTGGGGTCTTCACTGCGCTCGACAAACTGACCTCTATGTCTGTCGGGCATTGGAGTTTTCCGTCTCCTCCATTCTTTCTTTTCCATCCATTGCCCCTATTGTCTTTTGAGGGGGTTTTGCTGGCCAATTGCGAAGGAAATTACCTGATTGGCCACAGTACAGGCATAGCTGTTCTTGCCGCCTCCTCTCTCGCTCCGACTTAGTGAGAGGACCTCGTACTACAACTAATTGCATAGGTTCAGGATGCGCTTCTGCTGAGGGAGCGGGCTGACTCTTTGGGCTGTACAAAGAACCTTCGGCCTTCGGAACAGGCACAATCCATTTTCCGATTTTGTAACCGATGATTGAGCTGGAGTGCTAGGTCAATGTACTCAGAACACCCATCTGGAAGGTTCACTACTAGGGCCAATACATCTTTTAATTCTCGGCATAAGCATCTGTAAAACAAGGTAACTCGCTTTTCTTCAGGCCAATTTGTCTCAGCCACAAGCTGATTAAACTTGCCCACATATGCCAGGAGGTCCTGACTACCCTGTTGAAGAGATAACAGCTCATCATCTAAGGCCAGTCCTTGTGTGCAACGAGCGAAGAGCTTCTCCAACTCACGATGGAAACCGGAATGATCACGTAGCAAGGGTTCATCCCTATTTACTAACGGGACAGACCAGTCC
Organism: Ambystoma mexicanum; assembly: GCF_040938575.1. Taxonomy (NCBI): domain Eukaryota; kingdom Metazoa; phylum Chordata; class Amphibia; order Caudata; family Ambystomatidae; genus Ambystoma; species Ambystoma mexicanum. The sequence goes on along the minus strand of NC_090937.1, from coordinate 1,507,351,425 downwards.
GCTGCATGGCCCCCTAGATATGATAGCACAAAGACCACCTTAGACTGGTCAGTAGGGAACAATCCTGGTTTACACAAAAAAATTTAAACGACACTGGTTCATAAAGGTTCCAAATTTCTTCAAGTCTCCCACGAATCTCTCTGGTGGTGCTAGTGGAATATTACCTGGGAGTACTACCTGTATGGGGGTTACGAATTGAGGCTGCAGTGGCTACCCCCGGCAGTGGTGACCAACCTGCCTGGGTTTGGAGGTGCTGCCGGGGTATCTCATCAGTTTTATCTCTATTGATAACCAAATCGCGCCACAGAGCATGTGTCTCGGTGCTGGCTGCATGCACCTCTGCCCGCAACTCCCCCAGAAGCTGGGACAACTGATCTACTTCTGAAGTTTCCATTGCTCAGGCAGAGTAGTTTACGGTCGGCTTTTTGTTCTGTCACGCTCACCTGGGTCTCTGCAGGAGTAATGGATTCCTCTGGTCCCTTCCTCTCATTAACCCTGGGCTAGAATCTGACCTGCCAAGAGAATGGGTGTTTAGAGGGATTTCTGTAATAAGATATTCCAACCCTCCCTCTGCCCTCCTGGTGTCCCTAGTGCAGGGTATTCCCTTGCTTTGGGCGTGTCTCACCTTTTGGTTTAGTGTGGAGCGCTCCCCTTCCTGCATCTGCAGGAGCGCAGTAGTCTGTGGGTCCGGGTGTAGTTGCTTCACTAGGTTCAGACAGCTAGTGTGCTTCTGATGAAACACGCACTCTGTGGTATTTGCCCAGTTACAGCACTGGGAATTTTTTGTAAGTTCTATTCACAGGCTTGATTCCTGGAGCCCACGAAGCAGAAGCTGCAGGTAAGTTCAACAGCGAGCAGAAGATAAGTTCAATGAGGGCCAGTTACTCCACTGGTTATGCGTGCATTTTGCAAAGAAAAAGGTGAGTTGCTGATTGTAAATTAGAGTTCTTTGTTGTTGCAGGTCTCAGAAACGGAGCTGCTAGCTGGATGCAGCCACAGAGAGGAATATTTCACTAGGCTTGCATACGGAGGTAAGTTAAATGGAACGGTCATTTGGTCGGGCGGGAGACTGAGACATTAATTGCATAAGCGCGCTTACTAATTCTAACTTGTTTTCTCTTGTTTTGTGGATTGGGTACCGGAGCGCTGGAGTGAAGAGCAGAAGAGAAACTAGACTCGATTGCGAAGAACAAACAGGTGAGAGTTCCACTGAATGTCTGGGCTGCGATGAAGTGGGAACAGGTAAGGATCCACTGGATGTCCGGGCTGTGGTGGAGCGGAAACAGGTAAATATCCAATAGAGGTCCAGGGTGCGGTGAACGTATGCTAAAGGCTACAGAATGCACACGAAGGACGGGCTAGTTCTTGGGCGTGGCTTATATAGGCAGCCACGCCCAGATACTAGAGTGTGCTACACAGTTCCACACAGTTCCTGTACGTCACACAGGCATCCATGTTGGAAGTATAGGAAGTGACTAGAAAATAAAGGCTATGCCAGAACAAGCTTATGTGAATGATGTACACTCTAAGGCTGCCTCAATGCATGTTTTGTTTGCCAGACCTTTACCCATTTAGCCCCTCTTTGTGTTTTCAGCCTTCCCCCGTGTGTTTGTGCTAATGAGGTGAGGGTCCCTATGCTAGTGCCCATGACAGCGATTGTTTCTATCTCTCTTTTTCATGATAAAGCTGGACCAAAGTCTAGCCAGAAAATTATTTAAGATTTCTCATACAAGGGTGTGCCTGTTAAACTGTCTGCAGCTTTGTATCACCCACATTCTCTACAGGGGATATTTTTACACCGCAGCTTTTTTTGTCAGAGATATGTCATACAAGAAGTCTTTAAGCTCTGTTTGCTCAGCTTTGGTTAGATATGATGTGACATATCTTGCAACTGCAGTGGAATTGTCTACAATGTACTGTATGTCTATATTTGCATTACAAAAGAGGGCAATGATAGCATTGTAATAATTGATGCACTTGAAAGCTTTTATGGGTTTTAAGAGGATTTTCCTTTTACACTGTGTTTAACAGAAGATATTAAGCTATTTACTTGTACTTTTATGCAAACTGGTCTAGAGAAGCCAAAGTGGCATTTGGTATCGTGACATCGGCAGTATTTGCCATACATATGTTTTTGGAAGTGTAAGATTTGTGTACGTGTGTCACTATGTGTGGTTTCTTAAGGGATGTCACAGGTAATGCATTTTTCAATACATTGTAAAACAGTGTCATCACTGTCATGGCCAAATTTGGGAGAATCATTTATTTATAAAAACATGTGTTTGTGTGGTGCTCCTCTGGATTGATAGTCTTATCTCCAAAAGGAGTGTTCAACTTTTCTGAGTGGAGGGGTACTTTTATTGTAGATGAAGTGCAGCATAGCAATGGTGAAACATTGAACAGAATTCTCCGGGTGTTTTTATATCTATTTCCTCTTTATTTTGGTTTGCAGTGTGATAGAAGTGATACAAGTCCTCTCATGCATATTCTGCACATCTTAAAGTAACAAACCACGTTTGGGCTTATGTTCATTAGCATGCAACGTACATCAGTGTTACGTCAGAACCAGTATTCTTTTGTACCATGCATGTTTGCCAAGAGATTTGTGATACTTGACTTGGGGGCCGATTCATGGAACAAACGTTCCATGCGCCTCCTTGCGCAAGCAGGCGCAAGGAGGCACAAGCGTGAGAAAGCAAGCACACGGGCATGCGTGTTTTTCAAGGAAGGCGCTGTGCTACTTTCCCACTGGTTGTGCGCCAAATCCGTGCATGGTGTACGCAGGCACACACATCCTCAGACGGCATGTGCTTCACGCACAGCAAAAGCGCACATAGCGCAGCGCACACAACAAAAGTGGGCGGAACAGTGGGCGGAACACACGGAATGGTGAACAATGCGTGAAAAAGAAGGCGTAACTGTGGAAGTACTGCAGGGAAATACACGGAACGCCCACACAACCCGTCATGGATTCGAATACGGGAAACCCGCATATGGCAAAAGACGCACACAGGCGTCAACGCGTCCGCCACACGAAGGCAGGCGGAAGTGTCCCTGCACACAGCATAAAAGTGCACGCAAACAACAAACACGTATATACAGCTACGATGAATGCCCCATTTGTCGCAGCACTGATCGTTGGACTCCGCAGGAGGAGGAGAATAGCCAGGGCACGCATTTTTTCACCACGGACAAGCCTTTTTGGGATGCCTGGCGATCAGGTCTATGGCAGATATAGGTTTCCACCCCATATCATCCTAGACCTGGTCAGGGAGTGGGAAGATGACCTAACATCCCCCATACTCTGCTCCCGAGCATTGAGCCCCTTGTAGAAGGTGCTCAATGTCCTGCATTTTTTGGCCATTGGGTCTTTTCAGTGGACTACTGCCATAGTGGGTGGGGTCTCACAGGATACGCAGTCACGCTGCCTGCACCAGGTATTGGCAATCATGACAGTGCGCCCCTCAGTCCGCAGGCACATATAAATGCCCAGAACACCCGCAGAAAGGCAGGCCGTTTTCCAGGACTTTTACAGGGTGGCACACTTCCCCAAAGTGCTCGGAGCCATAGATTGCACCCATGTGGCCCTACGTCCACCTAGGGCGACTGAGCACATCTACCGAAACCGCAAGCACTGGCATTCCATCAACGTACAGGTGGTATGCGATGCAAAGGGAATCATCACCTCTGTCTATGCAAACTACCTTGGCTCCACCCATGGCAGTTTCATATACAGAATGTCTGCCCTGAGCCGGGCCCTGGAAGCTGGGCAGTATGGCGACACATGGCTCCTAGGTGAGTACAAATGCCCGTGCACATGCATGCATGTCACAAACACACACAAATACACAAACCCCAATAATCACAACCATTATCACCTCTCCAGGGGACAGTGCCTACCCTCTGAGCAACCACATGATGACACCAATCCAGAACCCCACCACACCACCCCATGTAAGATACAACGCGGCCCATATTGCAACCAGGGCCATTGTGGAGCGCACATTCGGAGTGCTCAAGTCACGCTTCCGCTCCCTTGACCGCTCTAGCGGACAGCTACTCTATGCACCCCCAGTAGTGTGCAGGATCATTGTGGCAGCGTGTGTCCTGCACAATGTTGCAACACGGCAGGGCGTACCGGTGGACATGGTGGTGCCCCCACATCCCCAAACACAGGCACAGTCGCTGCTCATGGGAGGGGATAGGGCACGTGGCGAGGAAACCTGGTCCCAGCTTGTGACCAGATTTTTCACCTAAACTCCCAATCCTGCGGAGTGTACACAGGCCTGGCACATACCAGGTGACAATCAATGATGACAAAGAGACAGTCAACTGTCACAACCTTACCACCCTGAGATTGTCGCCATGGAATTGCCACATTGTGTGCATCCCTAGCTACTTAAACACAAGCAGTCTTGTGTGACCAAAAGTCACACATGCAAGGTGTTAATCACACAGACCTGCAAAACAGGCCATGACTATCACTGGTATGTCACTCAAAGCCTCCCAAACCACAACATGACATGGCAAGCAATAGCCATACACCAACAAAGTACCAAAACACATCGCATTTGAAACATAACAATGAACAATGAATGCCTGTCCACATGCACAATGTGCATTGCATAATCAACACTGCATCTACTGTGTGCCATGTCCACCTCCTGCAACACACTGCTCTGCGCACAGCACAATGAACAGCCATTGTGTGTGATGCACACCCTGAGCATCACATCTAAGTGACAAACTACATAAAATAACAAAATTAGGCATGTACAGGATCCACAAATGTTCATAGAACATTTGCTGCAGGGCACAGTGGGCACCAGAAGGCAAACAGAGTGTACACATGGACATGTAAGGGTGGTTGTACATGTAGTGGATCATAGTGTGAGTGTGTGGGGCAGTAGGGACATGCACTCAACATATGCATATGAAATCAAGTGACCATCACTGTCCTCTACACATCACATGTGAACATTCACCATGTGTATACCCCAGCATGTCAAACCACAACTATCCCCTCACACCAGAAAGGTAAAGACAACACATGAACAGACATTGATGAGCAGAATACATCATGTACATAGTAAAGCAGAATTACAATTTCAGGGTGCCCATCACACTACAGGGCAAGGCAACTATCAACAACAAAACACCCCCCCTCCCTTACAAATCGCCATGACCCACTGAACAACTGCATCTGGGTTATTCATCCGACATCCTTGAATTCCACCTGGCCACAGGATCACCCTTCCCCTTTGTCACCATCTCCCACCTTGTGTGTATAAAGTTGCCAGCACCCTCAGGTCCACATAGATTTGCAAAAGCACAAAATCCAAGAGAACTCAAAGCAGGACAACACAGAAGCCAAACAAATACCCTGTAGGCAGTAAAACAAACCAGAACAGCCTCCAGTAGATGACTTCAAGTAGCAGTACGCCACAAAGGCCAAGTACTACCACAATGATGTTAACAACCAAGGTAGCACAGTAAAACAATGGCACAACAGGATCTGAACCATGTGTGGTACATAACATAGAATGATGCAACACGAACGGATGTCTACTGTCACAGCTCCCGTGTACAGGCGCAGGAGTGGCACAAAACAACCACCCCCACCGTGGTCTGAGTGTCTGCAAGGTCTAACTCACACAGGCCTCTGAGATCCTGGTGGGGAAGGAGGGTCAGGGATATGCAGTCAGCTCAGGCATTGGCACACTGGATAACCGGAATGAGGGGCAGGAGAGGGGAGTGGGATTGACACGGGAAAGTAGAGAATGCACCAAAATGTGGTACACACATTAACACATACACAAATAGACCAAACTTGTTCACATGCACATAGCAGCAAATTACTCAAATGGAAGTCAAAGAGAAAGTTATCTCTGGAGTGAGTGCTGGCCTCCTGCCTGCGCACTCTCCGGTCCGGTAACAGGAGCAGTTCAATGCTGCAAAGAGAGCCACAATTAATAATCTGTGTGTGCCCAAAACACACAAACACACCACCAAATATGACCCAAAGTAACAAAATACAGACAATCCTGTGTGGATGCTTCATACCCATACGTAACATTACCCCTGAGATGGTTCATACACATCGCTTGCTAGATTATCTATCTGCTGCTCTCTATCTAATTCATTGATCAAATTTTTCAACTTTCGTTTGATCTGGGCCGTAGAATACAACAACCAACAGAAGGTATCATTATTGATCCATTTGTGATATGCCAATCTCCATCTATGTAGAGTTACAAGGTCATTTTTGTTATCAACCAATTCATATTGTTCCATAAGCTTCACCATGAAAGTTCCATTTGATAAAAATGTCAATTTAACATACAGCATGGCCAACAGTTGGGTAGCGGTCATGTTTAATGTGTGTGCAACTCCATAACATAGAGTTGCAAGTACACTTTCAGACAGGAGGTGGAAAAAATGTATTCTACATTTTGTCTTGATCTACGGTCTTCTGAATACATTCATAAAGAGCGAAATTCTGATGCACTCATTTGTGTGGATCTTTCATCATATCTTCCGCCTTTTCCTGTATCAAATAGTAGAGCAAAAACACGTGTCTCTAGAATGGTGGCACTAAAAGGATATAATGCGAAAGGTTGGAATGTATGAAATCTATATGAAAGGAAAAATGGAATATGCTGTGTGTAACTGTGTGTAACTTTTTTCTAAAAGAAATTAAAAGCAGATGCACATGATTTGTAGAACATTTTTAAGTGGCACTTGTGGTGTGAAAGTTTAGTATGTTGGCAGTACATGTAAGACTGCCTCTTGAAGTGATCCGGTGCAGAATGATGCAATACATGGTATATATATATATATATATATATATATATATATATATATATATATATATATATATATATATATATATATATATATATATATATATATCAAACTTAACTGTGTCTCTGAGAAGTGTGTTTATGTGTCAAAAACACACTCCCACCATACAGCTTCAAGCAAACGCACTCAATCCCAAAGCATAGTGCTAAATATAACTTTTATTCAATGAAAAACATTAAAAGTAAAACAAGTCAGCATGGACTTACAAAATGTTGCTTGGCTCCGAAGTCGTAGTATTAGTGCCACGCGTTCTGTCGCAACTCAGGGACTTCTTCAGGCTAAATTTAAAGAGCCCCCTTTCACAGTTAAAAATAGAAGTACTAAAAAAGGTTACAGACACCTACGCAGCCTGCGAAGCCTATGGATAGCACGGTAGTCTGCAGGCATCTAAAAAATGTGGGTGGTGGTGGCATCAAAAACATTGAACTCTTTTGCATGGGAAAGTGCAACCTCTGAAAAGTACCTTTTTGTATTTTTTGTTTTTGAATGTTTTTTTCAATTTTGAAAGTAAACTAAGTAACAGTCTACTGAGCTAAACGTTTTCTTTCAACTTGCAAAACAGTAGGCATTTTGTTTTCGCATTGCTTTCATGCGTTTTATTTTCACCTACTGGAAAATGCATTTTATGTTTACAAAAAGTGCTTCAAAGCATTTTTAATGTTTTGCAGAAAAAGCCAATTGCAACATCAGTAAGATGTACTCCATCTCTGCGGAAAATATTGGCAATGTCAAATTTAATATTTTCATTATGGAAAGAGGTCTGGCCAACATCTCCCAAAAATGCACAAAAAACCTTGTTGATATTGCGCCACACTTTCTCCGTTTATGGACTTAATGAACTCGAGTGCATTCACATCTGTTCCTGGGCAATGTGAGAAAAAATAAGATGAGAATTTGGAAACATTTCCTTCAATTTGCCAAATATCTCCTTCATTGCAAACTGCAATGAGTTACATGCCCTGTACTGTTCCCTCCTCAATGAACAATGATAATGTCTGAATGTTGCAGTGTGACCAAATTGACACAAAATGCAAGCAAGTCCACCCACTTCATTTCACACACTCCATAGCATTGCACATTGACATCATGAAATCCACGATTTTCAGCCACTCAACACTCCTCTGCATACACCTTCAACCAATGGATCCATGAGCCCCCCAAAATCCACACACTCTGCCTCCTGAAAGACATTGCCATAACCATAGTCATCTGCACTCCTCTCAGCAAACACACCTTCTGCCAAACTCCCTCCTACCACACCTAGGAAACCTTATTAGCTAATCCCCTGGGCTGCAAAAAGACCAGATGTGGCAGTGCCGTCCACTGACTATCACAGTGTCCAGGGGCAGGACGTCAATTGAAGGGGGCCAGAACAAAAATCAATCAGAATATAAGTTATTTACACTTTAGTGGTGGATCTGAAAAGAACCCAATTTGTTTATTTAAATTTTTTGGGGGGGCTTTTCAGATTTATTTTCTACTCACAAGAACTCTCTGAGTGTACTTTGTGGCAATGCAATTTGCCATCACTGAACAAAATATGTCCACCATAATTTAGGAATGATGTCATCCCAACACCATGCAAAAATGAACATACCCCTTCACAAGGCACCTTCCTGTGTCTTGTTGAGGACAAAAGACATTGGTGCATCTCCATAGTGCCCTAGGAGGTATATGTAAAAAGATGAACTTTCCACATGTAAACAGTTCTATTAGTGCCTTCAGCTTATCTTTCACTGCAATCTGCAAACTTATTGCACTAATATACCCCAAACCATGACCTCCACAATGCACCACAATGACATCTAGACATGGGAAATGAGATGTATTTTTTGCAATGTTCAAATAAAGTCTCCCAGTTTGGTCCAGGACACACACCAAAACACCCTCCACTCCCTCCGATCCAAGGTTAGCAGGAATTACACACATTTCTGTGTACCTTTTCAAATTCACCATGCAAGAATCTCCCACCATCCAAACAATAAGCCTTCTCATCTGTACAACCACAGCCTTCTTCCCTACATAAAGCAATGAAAAGAATGGTTACCCTCTCTTCCTATAAAACACCACCAGTAGACCCCATTGGCTAATCCCCACAGTGTCCTTTACATGCCAGGCATCCTTTAAAGATGTGGCATGCCCTGTCCACGGACTACCGCAATGTCAACACAGGACAGCCGTTCTTCCCTTTCCACTTCAATTTTTGTAGCACTCCCTTATTGGTTACTTTCAAGCAGTCACACACCCATCTACCAATCACATCCAACAACTCTATACCTAACTCTGTCATCTTAGTTCAACACTTCATATGTACTGTTGAACACTCAGAGAACATTTCTCCTGTTACTCCCAAGAACCTGCATCAACAAATTCTGTATAAATCTCCAATATTTCTATTGGCAGATTCAACCACATCTGCATCTATCAACACAAAGTGCAGGTATGCATATATTTTTTAAATTTTAAAATGTACATTTCTAACTCTTTTACAAATACATATAAACAGGGTTCCTACCACTTACCCTGCATTAACCTACTCAATAATCATACTCTCATTTGTCCCACCTCCTGACATTAACTGGCAACTACTTACAATGCTGTGTGGTTGCAAAGTTTCTTTTAATGAGAATTTTCATAACATTTTCAAAACACATATTTGCAAATTTAGCAGCGCTCTGTGTCTTTTTTGGGAAAGAATAGAAAACCACAATTAAAACATGTCCACAGCATGTTTAAGTGCCAGATCCTGTGTCAGAGTTCAATATATTACCATTACATGAATACTTGACAATATGATCCATTATGATCGACCAAGTGTAATTTGTTTCGTTCATTCTGTCACTTTCAACACCACTTCTGCCACTAACAAAGTTACACTAAAAGTCCCACAATGCAAACTCAAAACGAAAACTGCATGTATGTTACCAAAGCATGGCATGTACATAGAATGAAAAATGGCAAACTGTAATGAGTTCACAAATATTTATTTCAGAACCATTTCAAGCAAAACAAATAAATGCATGTATACATTTACAACAGTGCTGTGTTTCATTTTTAATAAATGAAAGAAAATGGAAACAACTCCTCAAATATATTGCAATAGTGTGCAATTGCATTAACTTTCCGACAAATGCATACTTGCTAACATTCTCCTTTCTAAGCTCTACATGATTATTGGCTCCTTGATTTTTCTCTGCATTCTGAGACTTGCAGTACACCTTTTCTAAGGCCAATAGTGCAACTACAACTTCCACAATTCAAACAAAAGATCCATCATTTAATAAGCAACTACAAATTACAATGCATCTCATTCACAAGTATGCATGTACTGACACCATAACAAACCTTTACACAAGTGCCACTTAAAAGTGTCCTACAAATATTTTCCATCTCCATTTCTTTTTTTTAGAACAAAATTACGCACAGTTCTGCTATAAATCCACAAAACAATGTTTTTGCTTTCATGTACAGCCTCCCAAAAGAACAACTTTTTAAATGCTCAGCATTTTCCATTTTTAATTCTATAAAAATATAATTGTTTCTTGGTCCCGTTGGGAACCCCGTTAACACCGCTGCCAGAGCTCATGTGTCCCCATTCCTGTAGAGTCCTATGATACTCCACAGAAATAGGGACTAACATTTTCCAGCACCTGACTTTCCATACAAACGTCATAATGTCCTGGTGGCACTGGGAAGCTAGCTGCCGAAAAATGAACAACCTTCTGAAAGACAACAACCTGAAGAAAACTACCCTTCAAATTCAACAAAGTAAGTGTAGTGGTATGCTTTCTGCTACTCATACAATACAGTGTAGTCATATAGTAGCCTACAAATTCGTTATTTCACTCTTATTCATTACACCTCAACATGTACACTCTTTGTATTCTCATCTGAACACAATTATAATAACACCCACTATTATCCTGAAACATTGTAATGCCCTAACTTATTGATTCACACTACCACTCTCTTGCACACTAACCCAAGCCCTTCACACATCTACACACACAGATACTCATATAACCTTCCAACCACAACTAGCAGCCCCTTGCACAATCACACAGCCCTCTATTTATGTCTGCCCTCATAGTCACACACTCATTCACAATCCACTCAAATATATTCCACAATTTTCAAAGCAACAACTTACTTTTTTCTCCAACCGACAAAACAGAACGGCTGCTAAAAAGCAACTCCATAGAAAACAAAGAAAACTTAGAGCAGATACAAATAAAAGCATGTCACACACTCATCCACCTCTAGCAGAATGTATAGCAAATGTTCAAACAAAACTGCTAATACAGTCAGTCAACAAAATTGAACCAGCTAACACTAAAAAAACTAGTCCCCTCTGCCAAAAAATAAACATAAAAAATGTATAAAGAAGAATAAAACTTCTAAGGGCCCTACCACTTTATCTACAAATGTTAACATCGCCACAATTAAGCATTCCAAAGAAATCATTTTACAAAAATGGTTCCACTGTAGAGTGTGCAAAGACTACTGCTCCTTCCAGTAGAACACCAAAACAAATGAGAGTACAACAAACTATCAACAGAAGCTGCTACTGAAGTACGCAGAATTCTGAAGCAAATGAAAATGCTCCTAAAAGGGGAGGTTTCCAACCTAATGCTGGCTTTAATTCACTTCAGACTGCAAGAAGTCCTTAAAACGGACTACGAAGAACTCTTTGGAGGAAAACACATTATTGTTTTTGGAGATCGCCTACAATTAACACCAGTGAAAGCTGAACCTATTTCTAAAACCTTAGGATACAAACAGTGTCACAACACAATTGGCAGTATAGGAAATGTAAATCTCTGGCAACAATTTCAATACATAGAACTAACTCATAACATGTGTCAGTCTGCAGACCTCACCTATGCTAACATTTTAAAAAGCATTAGGACCGGCTTTCTTTCTAATGGGGTACATCTATCTTTAGACTCATACATGAGGTATATGGCCATGACACATCTGTTCCTGATGTCATGGAACAATTAGCACAAAACAAAACAATGTAAAATGTATGCCCTTAATGCCAAACTTCGCAAGCTGTATTCAATTCAATGCGACAATGTTAAAAAAAGAAATGCAGCCAATTGTGCATATTAGGTCCACAGACAGACTGGAAGTGCATGGCATGCCCCTCCTTATGTGCCAACAAGCAACAGCACAACTAAATAGCTTAGAATAATGTATCTCCAACACAGCTGGTTGTGCTTAAACTGCAGAGCCATTCTGATACATAACCTTGACATGGAGCAAGGTTTAGTCAATGGAGCAATTTGAACAGCTCTTGGTTCCCAGGCATATCCACATGACAACGACTTTCAGTTTGTCAACATCCACTTTGACAACCTTTCAGAAGTTAAAAGGATAGGACGCTCAAAAAGCATGATTTCTTTTTTTACAAAACATGTGTGTACGCAGAGAGCAATTCTCTCTGTCTCTTGCATATGCAGTCACTATTCACAAATCACAAGGTCTATCCCTAGATCAGTCATTGATTGACATTGGCAGCACGATCTTCAAATAAAGTATGCTTTATGTAGCACTTTCACATCTATACACATTCGAAGGACTATTTCTAGTAAACTTTGATGCAACGTCAATGCTAAAATAACTTGCATCCTAGAGTACAACAGACTATGTGCACCCTACACACCCCTTCAATGTGTACGCTGTTCCTGAAAAAAGTCATGTTTGGAAAAGAAAAATAATCAAACAGAACGTATTACAAATCTTCCAGCAATACCACCAAAGAAACTAAAAACAACTGCTACTCCATCAAGTAGTACAACCACAAAACAATCTAGTGCAAACACAAGTGCACATCCTGCAGCAGATATAAAGACAAATATTTCTTCTAAAAAGAACCAAGTGGAGGTCCAACAAATGACACAAAGACAGAACCCTGCGGTCCATTTAAATTTTCCAACACAACTGCTGTAAATTGCTATGCAAATGTGGCCATCAATATTTTGTTCCAATTGACACCAATTGTTCAAAACATTTAGTTGAACAGCTCAGACCAGTTGTATTTACAAATGTTTGTCCTTCATAGAAATACCACAAATAATCCTGACACCACTTACAGTGTCTCAGGAGTAAGGCAAACATTGGATTACTGTGCAGTGCAGGAATGTAAATTTCACCATAAACACACTGGAAAAGCTGCATGAATTCTGAATGCACTTACTGCTACTAATGGAAACTAAAAACATACCTATACATGAAATCTTCAGGTTTCATACATGTGAAAATATGCATGCACTTTCTGCAACTATGCTGCACAAGAGTACATCTCTAATGAACGATTTGTGTATGTATCTATACCAAATTGGAAATCCATTCCATTTCATCAACTGGTGCAAAATGCAAATCATACCATATTATGCACTTTTCACAATTCAGACAATCGTTCCACCTTGCACATAAACTCACATAGCCAATATGTAAACTAATGCTTTTAAGGTACAACGTAGATGGTACCAAAAACAACTGCAAGCTAACTAGCTTCACACACAGGCAAGTATTCCTTGGCAAAAAAAACCTTCACAACAGTAGGCATAATCTATCACACTGGTGCTACAACAACTGTAGGTCACTATAGTGCAAACATAAAAAAAATATTGTGTTGCTTTGAAAACAACAACACTTCCATTACTCTAAGAAAAGATTACCAACAAATCGAACAAATGCCTACTTAATATTCCTTAAACCTTAATTTTAGTCACTGACCTGTGAAACTATAAACAGTTACTGCACTTTAAACATTCCCTTAAGTACTGCACACTTCAAACAAACGTACTACTGTGCACGTTAAAGTCACCTACCTGTAGTATGTTTTTTTCTTAATGCGTATAGATTTGTTTCTCAATGACCCAATGATTATGTAAACAGAAACAACTTTGCAAAACACACAGTAATGTTGTTTCAACCATAACACTTACAATGTACTAATATAAGGTTGTACAAAGTTTAGTCAACGACCTGTAGAATTATCAACAGTTAAAATATACCAACTGGTATCTAATTACATCCATAGTACTGCAATGCTACGTTTGAATAGCAAAATAGTTAGAATGCACCAACATGCATCGAACTGCTTCAAAAAATACCCCTCAGAACTATAAAACTATCAACATTTAGAATATGCCAACTGGTATCTAACTGCATCCATGTTATTGCATTGTCACTTTTGAATATATCAAAGTGCTTCAAAAATACCCTTCGGAACTATAAAACATCAACAGTTAGAAAGTGTCAACTAATATCTAACTGATCCATAATACTACAATGTTACTTTTCAATAGGAAAATACTTATTGCCTGTTTCATGGAATTATTAGCGCTGAAATCGCAGATTTGCGCACCTTTCTGCCAGAAAATCCCCATACTTTAAACAGGGATTTTCGGGCAGAAAGGTGCCCAAATCTGCGATTTCAGCACTAATAATTCCATGAATAAACCTCTTAGAGTACACCAACCGGTATCTGCCTCTTCAGAAAATGCCCTCAGAACTATGAAACTATCAACTGTTAGAATATACCAACTGGTATCTAACTACATCTATAGTACTGAAATATAAAATACTTTCAATACAGATATAAATGTAGTCGTTTTATTTTTTTTTAATCCTGTGTGGATTATTTTTCTCCCAATGACCCAATGATTATGCAAACAGAAACAGCAACTTTGCAGATCACACAGTAATGCTGTTTCAAACATAGTACTTAGAATGTACTGATTATGAGGGTCTAAAAAGTACATGAATATGATATGCGATTTGTATGCATTTATTTATATTTTATTTTATTGCATTTTATTTGTTTATTTGTCATAGCCTGCAGGCATCAGGGCGCTCAACAGACAACATAATCATTTAAAGCTAATGATGAAGGACTAAATTACTCAAACAGAGTTGTTTTAAGATATTTACAGAAAGTATTGCAGCTTTCCTCGGATTGCATAGCTGTGGTCAATATGTTCCAGCTGCTAGCCGCTTTAATCGGGAAAGAACTTCATTTTCCTCTGGCTCATTTAATTTGTGGTACAACGAGAAGATGCACAGCACTTGAGTGCAGTGTCCTGTTTGGAGAGTATTTTGACAGTGTTTACTTTTGGTAGTCTGGTGCTTCTCCATGGAGGCATTTATGATCCAGGGCCATTGTCTTGAATTTAATCCGTATCTCTACCGGTAGCCCCTTTCTATATTGTGAGATATTACCTCATCTTGTGGCATTAAAGATTATTCGGATGGCACAATTTTGGATAATCTGTAACTTTTGGATGTTCTTCTTGCTGGCTCCACACAGTAAGGTGTTGGAGTAGTCCAGCCGGGGCATGATTATGGCTCAAACTAAAGTTTCACAGTTCTTGCGTGATACTAATGGCTTTATCTGTCTCAATACTTTGAGATGGTAGGGTGCATTCTTTATTATGTAGTTGACATGAGCGTCTGTATTAAGGGATGGTTCAAAAACTGTACCCAGCGTTTTCATTTTCTCATCCACCGTGATGGAACAGGTGTCTATTTTGAAATGTATATATGCTTGATCCAGTTTATTTCTGGCTTGGCTGGTTCCGAAAATCATAAGCTCTGTTTTTTAGCTGTTTAAACATATCCAATTTTTAGTCATCCATTCCTGTATGATCGAGTAGATGTGATCAAGGGTGTTTGTGTCCTTATCATGGTCACCACTAAGCTCCATAATAAGCTGGAAATCATCAGCGTAGTTAGTGAAATGAAAACATGAAGTCCAATGTTTTCCAGTTTTTCGCACAGAGGCTTTATATAGATGTTAAAGAGAATTGGCGAAATACAAGCCCCTTGTGGCACTCTGTATTTTATGGCAATGGGGTCTGAGCAAGTAGTACCCCAACATATCCTAGAAGTTATTTTGCTCAGAAATGAGCGTATCCATTCTATGGTGTGGCTTGAACATTTGCTAATATCTGCCAGTTTTTCCAATAGTCTGGTGTGGTCTGAGAGATCAAATGCTGCCGAAAGATCTAATAAAATAACTAGGCCTGTTTTATCCTCATCTATTTCACCTAGCATTTGCGTTTGCAAATCAAGCAAGACACTTTTGGTCCTGTGGTTTTTCCGGAAGCCTGATTGTTTGTGGTGGAAAACAGTGGCAGACTCAAAGTGTGCCTGTAATTGAATCGTTGCTGCCTTGTCTAATATTTTTAGTAAGAAAGGAGTGTTAGTTATTGGATGTAGATTTGTAGGATCTTCGGCACTAAGTCCAGGTTTCTTAGTAATAGGAGTGACATCTACCTCCTTAATAGACATATGAACATGCCTGTGTGTGAAGGAGGCATATATAAATCAAGTGTAGAAAGGGGCAAAGATGCTGATGTTTTTAAGAATGATCCTTGTTGGGAGAAGGTCCCCTACACAGGAAGTAGGTCTGAAAGTGGATAACATTTTAGTGGTGTCATCAATAGTCATGTTCTGGAAACCAAATGCAGGCAAGATGTTTATATTCTTGGTATTAGTTTTTGTCACTTGATCTGGTGGTGCCCATATGCCAATTTTCTCATGGGCCAAGTTGGACTTTATCTTGAAAAGCTTTTTGCACATTTTCACAGTCATCCTTGTTTGGTTTAATGAAATGAGTAAGTGGTAGGTTTTTCCCAATTTTTATGTAACTCAAAGAGTTTTTTTTTGTGTTGTTTCCAGCAAGTTCGATTTGTGTGTCGCAGTAAGTTTTTTTGGCCTCAAGAATCTTTGTTTTGTATATTCTTTCCTTAGATTTCCATTTGTCTCTGTTTTCAGAATTAACATATGATACTGTGTGTTTCTCATAGATAAAGAAGCACAACTGTCTCCTTCATTACCATGTACAACAAACTCAACATGTACCCCCAATGGTACAGCAATCATAAGTACTATTTGCACTTCAATTGTATTGTGTCACCATGTTACTAATACTGTATACTTCCCACACACTATCTATAATTACTATCCACATATTATTAGAATGTTTGTATCCAATGGCCAGATCAAATCCTGTAGACATATTATTATAATGGTTGTGGCCAGATTCTTGGGTGCATGGCAATATTATTCTGTGGTGGTTGTGGCCAACGTCTAGATTCTTGGGTGCCTATGGCCATGCACCCAAGAATCTAGGCACTGGGCACAACCACTACAGCATAATACGGTCTTGCCCCCAAGAATTTGGCCACTGGCCACAGCCAGCACACCACAACTTAGCCTGAACCTCCCAATTTGAATTACATCAGCAGACATCACAATGGACTGCAACCCTATTTTTCACCTATGGAAATGTCCCCATATCATCTAGATTCCACTCCCCTACCCCAACCAAGCCCTCTTGCAGTCACAAAATATCCCCAAATGTGTGTCTCAAGCTGCCAACACAAGCCCTCTTTCAGTCACTAAATAACCCCTGATGTCTTTCTCAAACTGGGTGCCCAAGGCTCTGTCCGTTGACTACCACTGTGTCCGTGCTCTGCCGTGCAACCCGTATGCCCTTCTTACACCTAAACTAAGAGCCCCATACCATCATTGTTCACCCTCCCATCCTCTCAGCCCCTCTATCGAACACATAATCACCCAAAATGTGTTTTCCAGACTTTTTCCCCACCACGCTGACCATGGTCATTTCTGGCTGTCAGCAGATATAACCTGGTGGCCATTTTGGAAAATATGACGCCCCTCGCGCTTTTCACCATCCAATCCGTGGGTACATCTGATATCCACAGACATCAAGTCGGTCCATGGGCAAATAGTAGGCCCATCCACAGTGCGAACAGGGAAATGAGTCCGTGGACCGAACCCAGAAATCACTAATATTGGTTTACCTTCTTTTGGCCTGTTTTAAACGAAAAATACTGGATGGATTTACACCAAATTTGCAAAAGCCAGATTTTGGAACCAATCTGCTACTCCTAGCGCATATTTGGTGAAAATGTGTCCAGTGGTTTGGGTTGTAGATGGGAGCAAAACTGTGTTTCCATTGCGTCTTTGGAAAAAACAGACATTTTGGGACCCCGCCCTTCAACTTTTCCCCCCTTGATAAAACCTCACCAGACTTGACCAAAAATTCAGATGGGGCCAATTACTTTTTTTGCTAAGATTGATAGGGATTCGTCCAGGGGGAACAAAGTTATAACCCACACAGAAAGTGCTCTTTCTATGAGTTGACAAACTTAACCATAACTAGAGGGCAGCTACCGCTGTTTTAAAAAATTACTTTAAAACATATGTGCATACCTGTACTATGTTTTGTTAAATATAGATATTGTTGAATCTGCAAATAGAAATATTGGAGAGTTTCACAGTAGTTTTTGATGCATGTGGCTGTGAACAAGAGGAGACATATACTCTGAGAGTTCAAGAGTACAACTGAGATGACAGGGTTTAGGTCAGGGAGTGGGAAGATGACCTTACATCACCCACCCTCTACTCCCAAGCAATGAGCCCCTTGGGCAAGGTGCTCAATGTCCTGCATTTTTTGGCCACTGGGTCATTTTAGCAGACTACTGCCATAGTGGGGGGGTCTCACAGGCCACGCAGTCATGCTGCCTACACCAAGTGTTGGCAATCATGACTGCGCACCCCTCAGTCCGCAGGCACATATACATGCCCAGAACACCTGCAGAAAGGCAGGCCGTCGTCCAGGACTTTTACAGGGTGGCACACTTCCTCAAAGTGCTTGGTGCCATACATTGCACCCATGTGGGCCTACGTCCACTTAGGGCCACTGAGCACATCTACCGAAACCGCAAGCACTGGCATTCCATCAACGTGCAAGTGGTATGCGATGCCAAGGGAATCATCACCTCTGTCTATGCAAACTACCCTGGCTCCACCCATGACAGTTTCATATACAGAATGTCCACCCTGAGCCAAGCCCTGGAAGCTGGGCAGTATGGCGACACATGGCTCCTAGGTGAGTACAAATGACTGTGCACATGCATGCATGTCACACACAGACAAATACACAAACCCCAATAATCACAACCATGATCACCTCTCCATGGTACAGTGCCTACCCTCTGAGCAACCACATAATGACGCCAATCCGGAACCCCACCACAACACCCCAGGTAAGATACAACGCCGCCCATATTGCAACCAGGGACATAGTGGAGCGCACATTCGGAGTGCTCAAGTCACGTTTCCGCTCCCTTGACCGCTCTGGCGGGCAGCTACTCTATGCACCCCCAGTAGTGTGCAGGATCATTGTGGCAGCATGTGTCCTGCACAATGTTGCAACATGGCAGGGCGTACCGGTGGGCATGGTGGTGCCCCCACATCCCCAACCACATGCACAGCCGCTGTGCATGGGAGGTGAAAGGGCACGTGGTGAGGCAGCCCATACCCAGCTTGTTTCTGCATGTGTGTTGTGTCCATTCACCCATGTGTTGTGGAGGGACAGGATGGAAGTGACGTTTGACATTACCACTCATGTATTATTGCTTCCTGTCTAGGGCACTATTGTACTGTACCCTGATGCTTGTGTTCTATGTCTCCCTCTACACAGCGTCCAGTGAAGAACAGGGCTGTGACAGCACTGTGGAGCTAAGCGGTGGGGATGCCTCCACCGGGCGGCAACGCAAGGCCCAGCCACCCTCCCAGGAATTGCCATCATCCGGGAGAGAGGGGACTGGTGCAGAGTCTGCCACTACAGCTGTAGTGGAAGGGCTGTGTGAGCCCCCACAGGGGCTTGCAAAGGCAGAAGATGGTTCAGAGACATCCAGGTTGGTGGTCTCCACAGAGGAGGAGGAGCCCGCTAATGAGCCACACATGGGGCCTGGTGGGGGTAGTACCACTGGTGCAAGTGGTGCAGTCCAGGGCCTGGGTCAGGAGGCAGCCCAGGTCACCGCGGAGGGGCCTGTGCATGTAACTGTCCCTGACCCTGTGACTGCACCACCATGCACGAGCAGGGATGCCCCGTCCCAGGCCCATCCGCAGGTAGGGGGAGGCCCACATCATCTGCCTCTCTACTACCTGCGGACGAGGAGTCCCATGACAATATGGGCTCCGTCCTGATTGGTGTCGGGTTGCGCATGCGTGAAATTCGTCATGACGTGCATGCTTCCTGGGGGGAGCATGCACGCCATCACGAAGAGCATTGTCGCGACGTGGCACTGTTGGGAGGGGCCCTGGTTGGTGGGTTCCTACATGTGTCGCACACTCTGGCGGACCTCTCCTCCTCTGTGGAGACTATGCACCAGTCGTTCTCCCGCCATCTTCTGGCCCAGATTCCACCAGGGCCCCCTGTGGACCTGGCCTGACCAACACAGCCAGCCTGGTGGAGATCCCATCCCTGCCACAGTCGGGAGTCGGCAGTCCAGCAGGGGTGGACACCCCAACAACTGGAGACCAGCAGATGGAGGATGTGCAGGCATCATCGGACAAGGCACATGGACAGCAGCAGCAGTAGGCTCTAGGTGGGAGCAATGATGGCTCGAGGCCAACAACATCAGAGGGGAAAGGCATCGGCCAGAGGGCAGGAGGACCCTGGAATGGGTGTGTCTTCCGTGTGGCTGCGGTTGGGCCAGCGTATAGATTCGAAGTGGTGGCGGGCGGAAGAGGCACGTCTCACAATGGTCAGGGCGGAGAACTGCATGCGGAGGGCACTGAGGCGGGCCAAGTTCCTCAAGGCTATTCGCAGGGAGTTGGAGTCCAACATGGCATCGTCCCTGCGTACACTTGGGGCCATGGAAGAGGATCACCTCCAGGACATTGACAAGGAGTTCGATGATGCCCTGGCCTGGGACATCGGAAAGTGAGCCGTCGGACTAGCCTGCCGCCATTGTAAATAGTTTTTAGTGTTAGGTTTTATTTTCGTTTTCATTTCTTTTGGGGTGATTGGACTATGTCCCACACTTTTGTATATAGTTATTCCTTAGGAAGTTTCTTAGATAGGTTTCAGTTCTTTTGTTGGGCTCATGGACCCTTTCAAAATTGCTTGTACATAGTTGGACTTTGGATTTATGTGTACATTTTCTTTGGATTTCACCATGGGGCAATGGAATTTGATTTTTAAATTTCCTTTGGATTTGTTTTGGTGGACAGAGAATTTGGACCATTTTTCGTTAGGATTTATGTGGATTGCATGTACATTTCATTTTTCATATTTTTGGACATGCATTTTATTTCATGTTTGTATTATTTTTTTGCCTTTCATTTCATTAAATTGATTTTGTTAATAATACATTTTGATATTTTAATTCCATGTGTGGGATTCGCTCATTGGGTTCATGCCTGTCAAAATGTGGTTGTACATAATCTATGGCAAACAGTGTGTGTGTGTGTGACGGACATGTGTTGATGTACATGGTTGGCTTTTGATTTGTGTCCTGACATAGGCATGTCGGTGTGGGGAGGATTGTTGAAATCATTGCATGTCAAGACTGGGGTGGCGTGCTGTGGTATTTTGGTGCACATGAGGCCCATGATTGTGCAGCTTCCTTTCGTGTTGCAGGGGGACATGAGTCGGGGCCTGCTGGCAGGTGCCCCTCAATGCTGGGTGGATGGGGGTGCTGGGGGACATGAGTCGGGGCCTGCTGGCAGGTGCCCCTCAATGCTGGGTGGATGGGGGTGCTGGGGGACATGAGCCGGGGCCTGCTGGCAGGTGCCACTTACTGCTGGGTGGATGGGGGTGCTGGGGGACATGAGTTGGGGCCTGCTGGCAGGTGCCCCTCACTGCTGGGTGGATGGGGGTGCTGGGGGACATGGGTCGGGCCTGCTGGTAGGTGCCCCTCAATGCTGGGTGGATGGGGGTGCTGGGGACATGAGTCGGGGCCTGCTGGCAGGTGCCCCTCACTGCTGGGTGGATGGGGGTGCTGGGGGACATGAGTCGGGCCTGCTGGCAGGTGCCCCTCAATGCTGGGTGGATGGGGGTGCTGGGGGACATGAGTCGGGGCCTGCTGGCAGGTGCCCCTCACTGCTGGGTGGATGGGGGTGCTGGGGGACATGAGTCGGGGTCTACTGGCAGGTGCCCCTCAATGCTGGGTGGATGGGGGTGCTGGGGGACATGAGTCGGGGTCTGCTGGCAGGTGCCCCTCACTGCTGGGTGGATGGTGGTGCTGGGGGACATGAGTCGGGGCCTGCTGGCAGGTGCCCCTCAATGCTGGGTGGATGGGGGTGCTGGGGGACATGAGTCGGGGCCTGCTGGCAGGTGCCCCTCACTGATGGGTGGATGGGGGTGCTGGGGGACATGAGTCGGGGCCTGCTGGCAGGTATCCCTCAATGCTGGGTGGATGGGGGTGTCGGGGGACATGAGTCGGGGCCTGCTGGCAGGTGCCCATCAATGCTGGGTGGATGGGGGTGCTGGGGACATGAGTCGGGGCCTGCTGGCAGGTGCCCCTCACTGCTGGGTGGATGCGGGTGCTGGGGGACATGAGTAGGGGTCTGCTGGCAGGTGCCCCTCACTGCTGGCTGGATGGGGGTGCTGGGGGACATGAGTCGGGGCCTGCTGGCAGGTGCCGTTCACTGCTGGGTGGATGGGGGAGCTGGGGGACATGAGTCGGGGCCTGCTGGCAGGTGCCCCTCAATGCTGGGTGGATGGGGGTGCTGGAGGACATGAGTCGGGGCCTGCTGGCAGGTGCCCCTCAATGCTGGGTGGATGGGGGTTCTGGGGGACATGAATCGGGGCCTGCTGGCAGGTGCCCCTCAAAGCTGGGTGGATGGGGGTGCTGGAGGACATGAGTCGGGGCCTGCTGGCAGGTGCCCCTCAGGTGCCCCTCAAGTCTGGGTGGATGGGGGTTCTGGGGGAAATGAGTCGGGGCCTGCTGGCAGGTGCCCCTCACTGATGGGTGGATGGGGGTGCTGGGGGACATGAGTCGGGGCCTGCTGGCAGGTGCCCCTCACTGATGGGTGGATAGGGGTGCTGGGGGACATGAGTCGGGGCCTGCTGGCAAGTGCCCCTCACTGCTGGGTGGATGGGGGTGCTGGGGGACATGAGTCGGGCCTGCTGGCAGGTGTCCCTCAATGCTGGGTGGATGGGGGTGCTGGGGGACATGAGTCGGGGTCTGCTGGCAGGTGCCGCTCAATGATGGGTAGATGGGGGTGCTGGGGGACATGAGTCGGGGCCTGCTGGCAGGTGCCCCTCAATGCTGGCTGGATAGGGGTGCTGGGGGACATGAGTCGGGGCCTGCTGACAGGTGCCCCTCAATGCTTGGTGGATGGGGGTGCTGGGGGACATGAGTCGGAGCCTGCTGACAGGTGCCCCTCAATGCTGGGTGGATGGGGTGCTGGGGGACATGAGTCGGGGCCTGCTGGCAGGTGCCCATCAATGCTGGGTGGATGGGGGTGCTGGGGACATGAGTCGGGCCTGCTGGCAGGTGCCCCTCACTGCTGGGTGGATGGGGGTGCTGGGGGACATGAGTAGGGGCCTGCTGGCAGGTGCCCCTCACTGCTGGCTGGATGGGGGTGCTGGGGGACATGAGTCGGGGCCTGCTGGAAGGTGCCCCTCACTGCTGGGTGGATGGGGGTGCTGGGGGACATGAGTCGGGGCCTGCTGGCAGGTGTCCCTCAATGCTGGGTGGATGGGGGTGCTGGAGGACATGAGTCGGGGCCTGCTGGCAGGTGCCTCTCAATGCTGGGTGGATGGGGTGCTGAGGGACATGAGTCGGAGCCTGCTGGCAGGTGCCCCTCACTGCTGGGTGGATGGGGGTGCTGGGGGACATGAGTCAGGGCCTGCTGGCAGGTGCCCCTCACTGATGGGTGGATGGGGGTGCTGGGGGACATGAGTCGGGGCCTGCTGGCAGGTGCCCCTCACTGATGGGTGGATGGGAGTGCTGGGGACATGAGTCGGGGCCTGCTGGCAGGTGCCCCTCATGGCTGGGTGGATGGGATGCTGGGGGACATGAGTAGGGGCCTGCTAGCAGGTGTCCCTCACTGCTGGGTGGATGGGGGTGTTGGTGGACATGAGTCGGGGCCTGCTGGCAGGTGCCCCTCAATGCTGGGTGGATGGAGGTGCTGGGGGACATGAGTCGGGGCCTGCTGGCAGGTGCCCCTCACTGATGGGTAGATGGGGGTGCTGGGGGACATGAGTCGGGGACTGCTGGCAGGTGCCCCTCAATGCTGGCTGGATGGAGGTGGGGGGGACATGAGTCGGGGCCTTCTGGCAGGTGCCCCTCAATGCTGGGTGGATGGAGGTGCTGGGGGACATGAGTCAGAGCCTGCTGGCAGGTGCCCCTCACTGCTGGGTGGATGGGGGTGCTGGGGTACATGAGTCGGGGCCTGCTGGCAGGTGTCCCTCAATGCTGGGTGGATGGGGTGCTGGGGGACATGAGTCGGGGCCTGCTGGCAGGTGCCCATCAATGCTGGGTGGATGGGAGTGCTGGGGACATGAGTCGGGGCCTGCTGGCAGGTGCCCCTCACTGCTGGGTGGATGGGGGTGCTGGGGGACATGAGTAGGGGCCTGCCGGCAGGTGCCCCTCACTGCTGGCTGGATGGGGGTGCTGGGGGACATGAGTCGCGGCCTGCTGGCAGGTGCCCCTCACTGCTGGGTGGATGGGGGTGCTGGGGGACATGAGTCGGGGACTGCTGACAGGTGCCCCTCAATGCTGGGTGGATGGGAGTGCTGGAGGACATGAGTCGGGGCCTGCTGGCAGGTGCCCCTCAATGCTGGGTGGATGGGGGTGCTGGGGGACATGAGTCGGGGCCTGCTGGCAGGTGCCCCTCAAAGCTGGGTGGATGGGGGTACTGGAGGACATGAGTTGGGGCCTGCTGGCAGGTGCCCCTCACTGCTGAGTGGATGGTGGTGCTGGGGGACATGAGTCGGGGCCTGCTGGCAGGTGCCCCTCAAGTCTGGGTGGAAGGGGGTTCTGGGGAAAATGAGTCGGGCCTGCTGGCAGGTGCCCCTCACTGATGGGTGGATGGGGGTGCTGGGGGACATGAGTCGGGGCCTGCTGGCAGGTGCCCCTAATGCTGGGTGGATGGGGGTGCTGGGGGACATGAGTCGGGGCCTGCTGGCAGGTTGCCCCTCACTGCTGGGTGGATGGGGGTGCTGGGGGACATGAGTCGGGGCCTGCTGGCAGGTGCCCCTTACTGCTGGGTGGATGGGGGTGCTGGGGGACATGAGTCGGGGTCTGCTGGCAGGTGCCCCTCAATGCTGGGTGGATGGGGTGCTGGGGGACATGAGTCAGGGCCTGCTGGCAGGTGCCCCTCAATGCTGGGTGGATGGGGGTGCTGGAGGACATGAGTCAGGGCTTGCTGGCAGGTGCCCCTCAATGCTGGGTGGATGGGCGTGCTGGGGGACGTGAGTCGGGGCCTGCTGGCAGGTGCCCCTCACTGCTGGGTGGATGGGGGTGCTGGAGGACATGAGTCGGGGCCTGCTGGCAGGTGCCCCTCACTGCTGGCTGGATGGGGGTGCTGGGGGACATGGGTCGGGACCTGTTGGCAGGTGCCCCTCACCTCCGGGTGGATGAGGGTGCTGGGGGACATGAGTCGGGTCCTGCTGGCAGGTGCCCCTCAATGCTGGGTGGATGGGCGTGCTGGGGGACGTGAGTCGGGGCCTGATGGCAGGTGCCCCTCACTGCTGGGTGGATGGGGGTGCTGGAGGACATGAGTCGGGGCCTGCTGGCAGGTGCCCCTCACTGCTGGCTGGATGGGGGTGCTGGGGGACATGAGCCGGGGCCTGCTGAAAGGTGTCCCTCACTGCTGGGTGGATGGGGGTGCTGGGGAAAATGAGTCGGGGCCTGCTGGCAGGTGCCCCTCACTGATGGGTGGATGGGGGTGCTGGGGGACATTAGTCGGGGCCTGCTGGCAGGTGCCCCTAATGCTGGGTGGATGGGGGTGCTGGGGGACATGAGTCGGGGCCTGCTGGCAGGTTGCCCCTCACTGCTGGGTGGATGGGGGTGCTGGGGGACATGAGTCGGGGCCAGCTTGCAGGTGCCCCTTACTGCTGGGTGGATGGGGGTGCTGGGGGACATGAGTCGGGGTCTGCTGGCAGGTGCCCCTCACTGCTGGGTGGATGGGGGTGCTGGAGGACATGAGTCAGGGCCTGCTGGCAGGTGCCCCTCATTGCTGGCTGGATGGGGGTGCTGGGGGACATGAGCCGGGGCCTGCTGAAAGGTGTCCCTCACTGCTGGGTGGATGGGGGTGCTGGGGAAAATGAGTCGGGGCCTGCTGGCAGGTGCCCCTCACTGATGGGTGGATGGGGGTGCTGGGGGACATTAGTCGGGGCCTGCTGGCAGGTGCCCCTAATGCTGGGTGGATGGGGGTGCTGGGGGACATGAGTCGGGGCCTGCTGGCAGGTTGCCCCTCACTGCTGGGTGGATGGGGGTGCTGGTGGACATGAGTCGGGGCCAGCTGGCAGGTGCCCCTTACTGCTGGGTGGATGGGGGTGCTGGGGGACATGAGTCGGGGTCTGCTGGCAGGTGCCCCTCAATGCTGGGTGGATGGGGGTGCTGGGGGACATGAGTCAGGGACTGCTGGCAGGTGCCCCTCAATGCTGGGTGGATGGGGGTGCTGGAGGACATGAGTCAGGGCCTGCTGGCAGGTGCCCCTCAATGCTGGGTGGATGGGGGTGCTGGGGGGCATGGGTCCGGACCTGCTGGCAGGTGCCCCTCACCTCCGGGTGGATGAGGGTGCTGGGGGACATGAGTCGGGTCCTGCTGGCAGGTGCCCCTCAATGCTGGGTGGATGGGGGTGCTGGGGGACATGAGTCGGGGCCTGCTGGCAGGTGCCCCTCACTGCTGGGTGGATGGGGGTGCTGGAGGACATGAGTCGGGGCCTGCTGGCAGGTGCCCCTCACTGCTGGCTGGATGGGGGTGCTGGGGGACATGAGTCGGGGCCTGCTGGAAGGTGTCCCTCACTGCTGGGTTGATGGGGGTGCTGGGGGACATGAGTCGGGGCCTGCTGGCAGGTGCCCCTCAATGCTGGGTGGATGGGGGTGCTGGAGGACATGAGTCGGGGCCTGCTGGCAGGTGCCCCTCAATGCTGGGTGGATGGGGGTGCTGGGGGACATGAGTCGGGGCCTGCTGGCAGGTGCCCCTCAAAGCTGGGTGGATGGGGGTACTGGAGGACATGAGTTGATGCCTGCTGGCAGGTTCCCCTCACTGCTGGGTGGATGGGGGTACTGGGGGACATGAGTCGGGGCCTGCTGGCAGGTACCCTTAAATGCTGGGTGGATGGGGTGCTGGGGGACATGAGTCGGGGCCTGCTGGCAGGTGCCCCTCACTGATGGGTAGATGGGGTGCTGGGGGACATGAGTCGGGGACTGCTGGCAGGTGCCCCTCAATGCTGGCTGGATGGGGGTGCTGGGGGACATGAGTCAGGGCCTGCTGGCAGGTGCCCCTCAAGTCTGGGTGGATGGGGGTTCTGGGGGAAATGAGTCGGGGCCTGCTGGCAGGTGCCCCTCACTGATGGGTGGATGGGGGTGCTGGGGGACATGAGTCGGGGCCTGCTGGCAGGTGCCCCTCACTGCTGGGTGGATGGGGGTGCTGGAGGACATGAGTCGGGGCCTGCTGGCAGGTGCCCCTCAATGCACGGTGGATGGGGGTGCTGGGGGACATGTGTCGGGGCCTGCTGGCAGGTGCCCCACAAGTCTGAGTGGGTGGAGGTATTGGAGGACATGAGTCGGGGCCTGCTGGCAGGTGCCCCTAATGCTGGTTGGATGGGGGTGCTGGGGGACATGAGTCGGGGCCTGCTGGCAGGTTGCTCCTCACTGGTGGGTGGATGGGGATACTGGGGGACATGAGTCGGGGCCTGCTGGCAGGTGCCCCTCAATGCTGGGTGGATGGGGTGCTGGGGGACATGAGTCGGGGCCTTCTGGCAGGTGCCCCTCACTGATGGGTGGATGGGGGTGCTGGGGGACATGAGTCGGGGCCTGCTGGAAGGTGTCCCTCACTGCTGGGTGGATGGGGGTGCTGGGGGACATGAGTCTGGGCCTGCTGGCAGGTGCCCCTCAATGCTGGGTGGATGGGGGTGCTGGATGACATAAGTCGGGGCCTGCTGGCAGGTGCCCCTCAATGCTGGGTGGATGGGGGTGCTGGGGGACATGAGTCGGGGCCTGCTGGCAGGTGCCCCTCAAAGCTGGGTGGATGGGGGTACTGGAGGACATGAGTCGGGGCCTGCTGGCAGGTCCCCCTCACTGCTGGGTGGATGGGGGTGTTGGGGGACATGAGTCGGGGCCTGCTGGCAGGTGCCCCTAAATGATGGGTGGATGGGGGTGCTGGGGGACATGAGTCGGGGCCTGCTGGCAGGTGCCCCTCACTGATGGGTAGATGGGGGTGCTGGGGGACATGAGTCGGGGACTGCTGGCAGGTGCCCCTCAATGCTGGCTGGATGGGGGTGCTGGGGGACATGAGTCGGGGCCTGCTGGCAGGTGCCCCTCAAGTCTGGGTGGATGGGGGTTCTGGGGGAAATGAGTCGGGGCCTGCTGGCAGGTGCCCCTCACTGATGGGTGGATGGGGGTGCTGGGGGACATGAGTCGGGGCCTGCTGGCAGGTGCCCCTCACTGCTGGGTGGATGGGGGTGCTGGAGGACATGAGTCGGGGCCTGCTGGCAGGTGCCCCTCAATGCACGGTGGATGGGGGTGCTGGGGGACATGAGTCGGGGCCTGCTGGCAGGTGCCCCACAAGTCTGAGTGGGTGGAGGTGCTGGAGGACATGAGTCGTGGCCTGCTGGCAGGTGCCCCTAATGCTGGTTGGATGGGGGTGCTGGGGGACATGAGTCGGGGCCTGCTGGCAGGTTGCTCCTCACTGCTGGGTGGATGGGGGTACTGGGGGACATGACTCGGGGCCTGCTGGCAGGTGCCCCTCAATGCTGGGTGGATGGGGTGCTGGGGGACATGAGTCGGGGCCTTCTGGCAGGTGCCCCTCACTGATGGGTGGATGGGGGTGCTGGGGGACATGAGTCGGGGCCTGCTGGCAAATGCCCCTAAAGCTGGGTGGATGGGGGTGCTGGGGGACATGAGTCAGGGCCTGCTGGCAGGTGCCTATCAATGCTAGGTGGATGGGGGTGCTAGGGGACATAAGTCAGGGCCTGCTGGCAGGTGCCCCTCAATGCTGGGTGGATGGGGGTGCTGGGGGACATGAGTCGGGGCCTGCTGGCAGGTGCCCCTCAATGCTGGGTGGATGGGGGTGCTGGGGGACATGAGTCGGGGCCAGCTGGCAGGTGCCCCTCAATGCTGGGTGGATGGGGATGCTGGGGATATGAGTTGGGGCCTGGTGGCAGGTGCCGTTCACTGCTGGGTGGATGGGGGTCCTGAGGGACATGAGTCACGGCCTGCTGGCTGGTGCCCCTCAATGCTGGTGGATGGGGTGCTGGGGGACATGAGTCGGGGCCTGCTTGCAGGTGCCTCTCACTGCTGGGTGGATGGGGGTGCTGGGGGATGTGATTCGGGGCCTGCTGGCAGGAGCCCCTCAATGCTGGGTGGATGTGGGTGCTGGGGGATATGAGTCGGGGCCTGCTGGCAGGTGCCCTTCACTGCTGGGTGGATGCGGGTGCTGGGGGACATGAGTCGGGGCCTGCTGGCAGGTGCTCCTCACTGCTGGGTGGGTGGGGTGGTGGGGGACATGAGTCCGGGCCTGCTGTCAGGTGCCCCTCACTGCTGGGTGGATGGGGGTGCCTGGGGACATGAGTCAGGGCCTTCTGGCAGGTGCCCCTCAATGCTGGGTGGGTGGGGGTGCTGGGGGACATGAGTCGGGGCCTGCTGTCAGGTGCCCCTCAATGCTGGGTGGATGGGGTGCTGGGGGACATGAGTCGGGGCCTACTGGCAGGTGCCCGTCACTGCTGGGTAGAAGGGGGTGCTGGGGGACATGAGTCAGGGCCTGCTGGCTGGTGCCCCTCAATGCTGGGTGGATGGGGGTGCTGGGGGACATGAGTCGGGGCCTGCTGGCAGGTGCCTCTCACTGCTGGGTAGATGGGGGTGCTGGGGGACATGATTCGGGCCTGCTGGCAGGAGCCCCTCAATGCTGGGTGGATGTGGGTGCTGGGGGATATGAGTCAGGGCCTGCTGGCAGGTGCCACTCACTGCTGGGTGGATGGGGGTGCTGGGGGATATAAGTCGGGGCCTGCTGGCAGGTGCCCCTCACCGCAGGGTGGATGGGGGTGTTGGGGGACATGAGTCGGGGCCTGCTGGCAGGTGTCCCTCACCGCTGGGTGGATGGGGGTGCTGGGGGACATGAGTCGGGGCCTGCTGGCAGGTGCCCCTCACTGCTGGGTGGATATGGGTGCTGGGGGAGATGAGTCGGGGCCTGCTGGCAGGTGCCCCTCACTGCTTGGAGGATGGGGGTGCAGGGGGACATGAGTCGGGGCCTGCTGGAAGGTGCCCCTCACTGCTGGGTGGATGGGAGTGCTGGGAGACATGAGTCAGGGCCTGCTGGCAGGTGCCCCTCACTGCTGGGTGAATGGGGTTCTGGGGGACATGAGTCGGGGCCTGCTGGCAGGTGACCCTCAATGCTGGGTGGATGGGGTGCTGGGGGACATGAGTCAGGGCCTGCTGGCAGGTGCCCCTCAATGCTGGGTGGATGGGGTGCTGGGGTACATGAGTCGGGGCCTGCTTGCAGGTGCCCCTCACTGCTGGGTGGATGGGGGAGCTGGGGACATGAGTCGGGGCCTGCTGGCAGGAGCCCCTCAATGCTGGGTGGATGGGGGCACTGGGGGACATGAGTCAGGTCCTGCTGCCAGGTGCCCCTCAATGCTGGGTGGATTGGGGTGCTGGGGGACATGGGTCTGGGCCTGCTGGCAGGTGCCCCTCAATGCTGGGTGGATGGGGTGCTGGGGTGTTAGGGAGAATTCTCTGTTTAGGCTGAAGCCCTTTGTTCCACTTTTGGCGGGCTTCTGTACAGAGACCCTCCAAAGTGGTGCCATTCTGTCTGGGTTACCACAGGGGTGTGGGAGGGGGTTTAGGCACCCTGGACCGAGTTGCCTTGCCAACTCCGGTCGCACTCTGGTGTGATTGGCCCAAGTGGTGAGCCTCCCCGCTCACCACTTAGCGTGTGTTGATTGACAGCTAGGCTGAATGAATGGGGTTTTTTTGCATAAAAGCAGGGCTTTTGGGACTGGATCTTCAGAAGTCGCCACAGGACCTAAGAATCCGACGAGTGTAAAGCTGAGCCGACTTGCAACGACGACACCTCCGGTGGAGCCCTCCTGAACCGACTCACCACTTCCCGACGACAGAGGAGATCTCCCTGCCGGAGAGTCTCTTCCCCTGACTGGTGGGAACAACCAGTCCCCTTTGCTTTTTCTTCGCCTCAGGATGCAGTGATCGAATTGCCCGTGCAGAGCACCTCGGCAACCGGATAGCCACTACCCCTGTACCGCGACCAAAAGGTGGTGCCTTGTGACGGAGCACTCCGCGGCTGGTCTCTTCCCTGGTGGTGCAACGATCTTCAACTTTCCTTCGACGACGAGATCATCTCTTCTCTTGGCAAAGACCGGACGTGCATCCACCACCAGGAACAACTGCCCCCGCCGGAGCTGTCTCTCCACAATCAAGGTACTTTGTCCGCCTGGCTTCCCTTGTTGCCGGATAGAGTGAGTTGTCTTAATCCTCGCCTCTCCATAGGGTCGCCTCCAAGATTTCTCTAGTGTGTTGTTCGGAACAGGTCCGATCTTCCGATAAAAATTTGCTACAAAGACTCGAACGCATTTCCACTAAGATACTTTTTTGGGACATATCGCCTTGCCTCTCTCCGAGTGGGCCTGGCCTCTGACTTTATGATCTACAGTGGTTCTTGTCTTCTTGCCTTGCAATTGTCCGTAAAGTATTGGAACTGTGTTGATTTCATAACCTGCCTATTTTTCTCTCCCGACCTAACAAATACTAGAGTGCCATCTAGATTGAAGCATACACCTCTGTCTGCAAATAAGTGATGCTGGTAAACCTAGACTTGTCGAACTATTGTTAGGCGGATTGATCTTTTTCTTCGTAGAGAAATTGTAATTGAAGTGTTTGCCGTATTAGTGCCAGAGTGTTTTTTCTATAGATGTGGCGTTATAAATAAATACCTTTATATCTTTACACTGGAGCCTTGTTGCGTGTTTGCTTGTTTTACTGTGTAGAATTGCCCTATGTTGTATACTCCACATACTGCCTAACTCTTCTTGAGGGAAGTCTGATTGCTCAGCCACAGCTACCAAGTGAATCTGTGTGGTACAGACTGCTACCAAGTGGGTTGACTGCCAAACACCTACAGTCCTAAATCTTTTGCAGTGGTCCCAGAGGGAACTGCACAGGTTTCCGCCTAAGACTAGGGGACATGAGTCGTGGCCTGCTGGCAGGTGCCCCTCACTGCTGGGTGGATGGGGGTGCTGGAGGACATGAGTCGGGGCCTGCTGGCAGGTGCCCCTCAATGCTGGCTGGATGGGGGTGCTGGGGGACATGAGTCGGGGCCTGCTGGCAGGTGCCCCTCAATGCTGGGTGGATGGGGGTGCTGAGGGACATGAGTCGGAGCCTGCTGGCAGGTGCCCCTCACTGCTGGGTGGATGGGGGTGCTGGGGGACATGAGTCGGGGCATGCTGGCAGGTGCCCCTCAATGCTGGGAGGATGGGGGTGCTGGGGGACATGAGTCGGGGCCTGCTGGCAGGTGCCCCTCACTGATGGGTAGATGGGGGTGCTGGGGGACATGAGTCAGGGACTGCTGACAGGTGCCCCTCAATGCTGGCTGGATGGGGGTGCTGGGGGACATGAGTCGGGGCCTGCTGGCAGGTGCCCCTCAATGCTGGGTGGATGGGGTGCTGGGGGACATGAGTCAGAGCCTGCTGGCAGGTGCCCCTCACTGCTGGGTGGATGGGGGTGCTGGGGGACATGAGTCGGGGCCTGCTGGCAGGTGTCCCTCAATGCTGGGTGGATGGGGTGCTGGGGGACATGAGTCGGGGCCTGCTGGCAGGTGCCCATCAATGCTGGGTGGATGGGAGTGCTGGGGACATGAGTCGGGGCCTGCTGGCAGGTGCCCCTCACTGCTGGGTGGATGGGGGTGCTGGGGGACATGAGTAGGGGCCTGCTGGCAGGTGCCCCTCACTGCTGGCTGGATGGGGGTGCTGGGGGACATGAGTCGGGGCCTGCTGGCAGGTGCCCCTCACTGCTGGGTGGATGGGGGTGCTGGGTGACATGAGCACGGGCCTGCTGACAGGTGCCCCTCAATGCTGGGTGGATGGGAGTGCTGGAGGACATGAGTCGGGGCCTGCTGGCAGGTGCCCCTCAATGCTGGGTGGATGGGGGTGCTGGGGGACATGAGTCGGGGCCTGCTGGCAGGTGCCCCTCAAAGCTGGGTGGATGGGGGTACTGGAGGACATAAGTCGGGGCCTGCTGGCAGGTGCCCCTCACTGCTGAGTGGATGGTGGTGCTGGGGGACATGAGTCGGGGCCTGCTGGCAGGTGCCCCTCAAGTCTGGGTGGATGGGGGTTCTGGGGAAAATGAGTCGGGCCTGCTGGCAGGTGCCCCTCACTAATGGGTGGATGGGGGTGCTGGGGGACATGAGTCGGGGCCTGCTGGCAGGTGCCCCTAATGCTGGGTGGATGGGGGTGCTGGGGGACATGAGTCGGGGCCTGCTGGCAGGTTGCCCCTCACTGCTGGGTGGATGGGGGGGCTGGGGGACATGAGTCGGGGCCTGCTGGCAGGTGCCCCTTACTGCTGGGTGGATGGGGGTGCTGGGGGACATGAGTCGGGGTCTGCTGGCAGGTGCCCCTCAATGCTGGGTGGATGGGGGTGCTGGGGGACATGAGTCAGGGCCTGCTGGCAGGAGCCCCTCAATGCTGGGTGGATGGGGGTGCTGGAGGACATGAGTCAGGGCTTGCTGCCAGGTGCCCCTCAATGCTGGGTGGATGAGGGTGCTGGGGGACATGAGCGGGGCCTGCTGGCAGGTGCCCCTCAATGCTGGGTGGATGGGGGTGCTGGGGGACATGAGTCGGGGCCTGCTGGCAGGTGCCCCTCACTGCTGGGTGGATGGGGGTGCTGGAGGACATGAGTCGGGGCCTGCTGGCAGGTGCCCCTCAAGTCTGGGTGGATGGGGGTTCTGGGGAAAATGAGTCGGGCCTGCTGGCAGGTGCCCCTCACTAATGGGTGGATGGGGGTGCTGGGGGACATGAGTCGGGGCCTGCTGGCAGGTGCCCCTAATGCTGGGTGGATGGGGGTGCTGGGGGACATGAGTCGGGGCCTGCTGGCAGGTTGCCCCTCACTGCTGGGTGGATGGGGGGGCTGGGGGACATGAGTCAGGGCCTGCTGGCAGGTGCCCCTTACTGCTGGGTGGATGGGGGTGCTGGGGGACATGAGTCGGGGTCTGCTGGCAGGTGCCCCTCAATGCTGGGTGGATGGGGGTGCTGGGGGACATGAGTCAGGGCCTGCTGGCAGGAGCCCCTCAATGCTGGGTGGATGGGGGTGCTGGAGGACATGAGTCAGGGCTTGCTGCCAGGTGCCCCTCAATGCTGGGTGGATGGGGGTGCTGGGGGGCATGGGTCGGGACCTGCTGGCAGGTGCCCCTCACCTCCGGGTGGATGAGGGTGCTGGGGGACATGAGTCGGGTCCTGCTGGCAGGTGCCCCTCAATGCTGGGTGGATGGGGGTGCTGGGGGACATGAGTCGGGGCCTGCTGGCAGGTGCCCCTCACTGCTGGCTGGATGGGGGTGCTGGGGGACATGAGCCGGGGCCTGCTGGAAGGTGTCCCTCACTGCTGGGTTGATGGGGGTGCTGGGGAAAATGAGTCGGGGCCTGCTGGCAGGTGCCCCTCACTGATGGGTGGATGGGGGTGCTGGGGGACATTAGTCAGGGCCTGCTGGCAGGTGCCCCTAATGCTGGGTGGATGGGGGTGCTGGGGGACATGAGTCGGGGCCTGCTGGCAGGTTGCCCCTCACTGCTGGGTGGATGGGGGTGCTGGGGGACATGAGTCGGGGCCAGCTGGCAGGTGCCCCTTACTGCTGGGTGGATGGGGGTGCTGGGGGACATGAGTCGGGGTCTGCTGGCAGGTGCCCCTCAATGCTGGGTGGGTGGGGGTGCTGGGGGACATGAGTCAGGGCCTGCTGGCAGGTGCCCCTCAATGCTGGGTGGATGGGGGTGCTGGAGGACATGAGTCAGGGCCTGCTGGCAGGTGCCCCTCAATGCTGGGTGGATAGGGGTGCTGGGGGGCATGGGTCGGGACCTGCTGACAGGTGCCCCTCACCTCCGGGTGGATGAGGGTGCTGGGGGACATGAGTCGGGTCCTGCTGGCAGGTGCCCCTCAATGCTGGGTGGATGGGGGTGCTGGGGGACATGAGTCGGGGCCTGCTGGCAGGTGCCCCTCACTGCTGGGTGGATGGGGGTGCTGGAGGACATGAGTCGGGGCCTGCTGGCAGGTGCCCCTCACTGCTGGCTGGATGGGGGTGCTGGGGGACATGAGTCGGGGCCTGCTGGAAGGTGTCCCTCACTGCTGGGTGGATGGGGGTGCTGGGGGACATGAGTCGGGGCCTGCTGGCAGGTGCCCCTCAATGCTGGGTGGATGGGGGTGCTGGAGGACATGAGTCGGGGCCTGCTGGCAGGTGCCCCTCAATGCTGGGTGGATGGGGGTGCTGGGGGACATGAGTCGGGGCCTGCTGGCAGGTGCCCCTCAAAGCTGGGTGGATGGGGGTACTGGAGGACATGAGTCGGGGCCTGCTGGCAGATCCCCCTCACTGCTGGGTGGATGGGGGTGTTGGGGGACATGAGTCGGGGCCTGCTGGCAGGTGCCCCTAAATGCTGGGTGGATGGGGGTGCTGGGGGACATGAGTCGGGGCCTGCTGGCAGGTGCCCCTCACTGATGGGTAGATGGGGGTGCTGGGGGACATGAGTCGGGGACTGCTGGCAGGTGCCCCTCAATGCTGGCTGGATGGGGGTGCTGGGGGACATGAGTCGGGGCCTGCTGGCAGGTGCCCCTCAAGTCTGGGTGGATGGGGGTTCTGGGGGAAATGAGTCGGGGCCTGCTGGCAGGTGCCCCTCACTGATGGGTGGATGGGGGTGCTGGGGGACATGAGTCGGGGCCTGCTGGCAGGTGCCCCTCACTGCTGGGTGGATGGGGGTGCTGGAGGACATGAGTCGGGGCCTGCTGGCAGGTGCCCCTCAATGCTAGGTGGATGGGGGTGCTGGGGGACATGAGTCGGGGCCTGCTGGCAGGTGCCCCTCACTGCTGGGCGGATGGGGGTGCTGGGGGACATGAGTCAGGGCCTGCTGGCAGGTGCCCCACAAGTCTGAGTGGGTGGAGGTGCTGGGGGACATGAGTCGGGGCCTTCTGGCAGGTTGCTCCTCACTGCTGGGTGGATGGGGGTGCTGGGGGACATGAGTCAGGGCCTGCTGGCAGGTGCCTATCAATGCTGGGTGGATGGGGGTGCTAGGGGACATAAGTCGGGGCCTGCTGGCAGGTGCCCCTCAATGCTGGGTGGATGGGGGTGCTGGGGGACATGAGTCGGGGCCTGCTGGCAGGTCCCCCTCAATGCTGGGTGGATGGGGTGCTGGGGGACATGAGTCGGGGCCAGCTGGCAGGTGCCCCTCAATGCTGGGTGGATGGGGATGCTGGGGATATGCGTTGGGGCCTGGTGGTAGGTGCCGTTCACTGCTGGGTGGATGGGGGTCCTGGGGGACATGAGTCAGGGCCTGCTGGCTGGTGCCCCTCAATGCTGGTGGATGGGGTGCTGGGGGACATGAGTCGGGGCCTGCTGGCAGGTGCCTCTCACTGCTGGGTGGATGTGGGTGCTGGGGGATGTGATTCGGGGCCTGCTGGCAGGAGCCCCTCAATGCTGGGTGGATGTGGGTGCTGGGGGATATGAGTCGGGGCCTGCTGGCAGGTGCCCTTCACTGCTGGGTGGATGCGGGTGCTGGGGGACATGAGTCGGGGCCTGCTGGCAGGTGCTCCTCACTGCTGGGTGGGTGGGGTGGTGGGGGACATGAGTCTGGGCCTTCTGTCAGGTGCCCCTCACTGCTGGGTGGATGGGGGTGCTGGGGGACATGAGTCAGGGCCTTCTGGCAGGTGCCCCTCAATGCTGGGTGGGTGGGGGTGCTGGGGGACATGAGTCGGGGCCTGCTGTCAGGTGCCCCTCAATGCTGGGTGGATGGGGTGCTGGGGGACATGAGTCGGGGCCTACTGGCAGGTGCCCCTCACTGCTGGGTAGAAGGGGGTGCTGGGGGACATGATTCGGGCCTGCTGGCAGGAGCCCCTCAATGCTGGGTGGATGTGGGTGCTGGGGGATATGAGTCGGGGCCTGCTGGCAGGTGCCACTCACTGCTGGGTGGATGGGGGTGCTGGGGGATATAAGTCGGGGCCTGCTGGCAGGTGCCCCTCACCGCAGGGTGGATGGGGGTGTTGGGGGACATGAGTCGGGGCCTGCTGGCAGGTGTCCCTCACTGTTGGGTGGATGGGGGTGCTGGGGCACATGAGTCGGGGCCTGCTGGCAGGTGCCCCTCACTGCTGGGTGGATATGGGTGCTGGGGGACATGAGTCGGGGCCTGCTGGCAGGTGCCCCTCACTGC
Organism: Ambystoma mexicanum; assembly: GCF_040938575.1. Classification (NCBI taxonomy): domain Eukaryota; kingdom Metazoa; phylum Chordata; class Amphibia; order Caudata; family Ambystomatidae; genus Ambystoma; species Ambystoma mexicanum. Next base: position 1,507,314,144 of record NC_090937.1, on the reverse strand, counting down.
TTGGAGGATGGGGGTGCAGGGGGACATGAGTCGGGGCCTGCTGGAAGGTGCCCCTCACTGCTGGGTGGATGGGAGTGCTGGGAGACATGAGTCGGGGCCTGCTGGCAGGTGCCCCTCACTGCTGGGTGAATGGGGTTCTGGGGGACATGAGTCGGGGCCTGCTGGCAGGTGACCCTCAATGCTGGGTGGATGGGGTGCTGGGGGACATGAGTCGGGGCCTGGTGGCAGGTGCCCCTCAATGCTGGGTGGATGGGGTGCTGGGGTACATGAGTCGGGGCCTGCTTGCAGGTGCTCCTCACTGCTGGGTGTATGGGGGAGCTGGGGACATGAGTCGGGGCCTGCTGGCAGGAGCCCCTCAATGCTGGGTGGATGGGGGCACTGGGGGACATGAGTCAGGTCCTGCTGCCAGGTGCCCCTCAATGCTGGGTGGATTGGGGTGCTGGGGGGCATGAGTCGGGGCGTGCTGGCAGGTGCCCTTCACTGCTGGGTGGATGGGGGTGCCAGGGGACATGAGTCGGGGCCTGCTGGCAGGTGCCCCTCAATGCTAGGTGGATGGGGGTGCTGGGGGACATGAGTCAGGGCCTTCTGGCAGGTTGCTCCTCACTGCTGGGTGGATGGGGGTACTGGGGGACATGAGTCGGGGCCTGCTGGCAGGTGCCCCTCACTGCTGGGCGGATGGGGTGCTGGGGGACATGAGTCAGGGCCTGCTGGCAGGTGCCCCACAAGTCTGAGTGGGTGGAGGTGCTGGAGGACATGAGTCGGGGCCTGCTGGCAGGTGCCCCTAATGCTGGTTGGATGGGGGTGCTGGGGGACATGAGTCGGGGCCTTCTGGCAGGTTGCCCCTCACTGCTGGCTGGATGGGGGTGCTGGGGGACATGAGTCGGGGCCTGCTGGAAGGTGTCCCTCACTGCTGGGTGGATGGGGGTGCTGGGGGACATGAGTCGGGGCCTGCTGGCAGGTGCCCCTCAATGCTGGGTGGATGGGGGTGCTGGAGGACATGAGTCGGGGCCTGCTGGCAGGTGCCCCTCAATGCTGGGTGGATGGGGGTGCTGGGGGACATGAGTCGGGGCCTGCTGGCAGGTGCCCCTCAAAGCTGGGTGGATGGGGGTACTGGAGGACATGAGTCGGGGCCTGCTGGCAGATCCCCCTCACTGCTGGGTGGATGGGGGTGTTGGGGGACATGAGTCGGGGCCTGCTGGCAGGTGCCCCTAAATGCTGGGTGGATGGGGGTGCTGGGGGACATGAGTCGGGGCCTGCTGGCAGGTGCCCCTCACTGATGGGTAGATGGGGGTGCTGGGGGACATGAGTCGGGGACTGCTGGCAGGTGCCCCTCAATGCTGGCTGGATGGGGGTGCTGGGGGACATGAGTCGGGGCCTGCTGGCAGGTGCCCCTCAAGTCTGGGTGGATGGGGGTTCTGGGGGAAATGAGTCGGGGCCTGCTGGCAGGTGCCCCTCACTGATGGGTGGATGGGGGTGCTGGGGGACATGAGTCGGGGCCTGCTGGCAGGTGCCCCTCACTGCTGGGTGGATGGGGGTGCTGGAGGACATGAGTCGGGGCCTGCTGGCAGGTGCCCCTCAATGCTAGGTGGATGGGGGTGCTGGGGGACATGAGTCGGGGCCTGCTGGCAGGTGCCCCTCACTGCTGGGCGGATGGGGGTGCTGGGGGACATGAGTCAGGGCCTGCTGGCAGGTGCCCCACAAGTCTGAGTGGGTGGAGGTGCTGGGGGACATGAGTCGGGGCCTTCTGGCAGGTTGCTCCTCACTGCTGGGTGGATGGGGGTGCTGGGGGACATGAGTCAGGGCCTGCTGGCAGGTGCCTATCAATGCTGGGTGGATGGGGGTGCTAGGGGACATAAGTCGGGGCCTGCTGGCAGGTGCCCCTCAATGCTGGGTGGATGGGGGTGCTGGGGGACATGAGTCGGGGCCTGCTGGCAGGTCCCCCTCAATGCTGGGTGGATGGGGTGCTGGGGGACATGAGTCGGGGCCAGCTGGCAGGTGCCCCTCAATGCTGGGTGGATGGGGATGCTGGGGATATGCGTTGGGGCCTGGTGGTAGGTGCCGTTCACTGCTGGGTGGATGGGGGTCCTGGGGGACATGAGTCAGGGCCTGCTGGCTGGTGCCCCTCAATGCTGGTGGATGGGGTGCTGGGGGACATGAGTCGGGGCCTGCTGGCAGGTGCCTCTCACTGCTGGGTGGATGGGGGTGCTGGGGGATGTGATTCGGGGCCTGCTGGCAGGAGCCCCTCAATGCTGGGTGGATGTGGGTGCTGGGGGATATGAGTCGGGGCCTGCTGGCAGGTGCCCTTCACTGCTGGGTGGATGCGGGTGCTGGGGGACATGAGTCGGGGCCTGCTGGCAGGTGCTCCTCACTGCTGGGTGGGTGGGGTGGTGGGGGACATGAGTCTGGGCCTTCTGTCAGGTGCCCCTCACTGCTGGGTGGATGGGGGTGCTGGGGGACATGAGTCAGGGCCTTCTGGCAGGTGCCCCTCAATGCTGGGTGGGTGGGGGTGCTGGGGGACATGAGTCGGGGCCTGCTGTCAGGTGCCCCTCAATGCTGGGTGGATGGGGTGCTGGGGGACATGAGTCGGGGCCTACTGGCAGGTGCCCCTCACTGCTGGGTAGAAGGGGGTGCTGGGGGACATGATTCGGGCCTGCTGGCAGGAGCCCCTCAATGCTGGGTGGATGTGGGTGCTGGGGGATATGAGTCGGGGCCTGCTGGCAGGTGCCACTCACTGCTGGGTGGATGGGGGTGCTGGGGGATATAAGTCGGGGCCTGCTGGCAGGTGCCCCTCACCGCAGGGTGGATGGGGGTGTTGGGGGACATGAGTCGGGGCCTGCTGGCAGGTGTCCCTCACCGTTGGGTGGATGGGGGTGCTGGGGCACATGAGTCGGGGCCTGCTGGCAGGTGCCCCTCACTGCTGGGTGGATATGGGTGCTGGGGGACATGAGTCGGGGCCTGCTGGCAGGTGCCCCTCACTGCTTGGAGGATGGGGGTGCAGGGGGACATGAGTCGGGGCCTGCTGGAAGGTGCCCCTCACTGCTGGGTGGATGGGGGTGCTGGGAGACATGAGTCGGGGCCTGCTGGCAGGTGCCCCTCACTGCTGGGTGAATGGGGTTCTGGGGGACATGAGTCGGGGCCTGCTGGCAGGTGACCCTCAATGCTGGGTGGATGGGGTGCTGGGGGACATGAGTCGGGGCCTGGTGGCAGGTGCCCCTCAATGCTGGGTGGATGGGGTGCTGGGGTACATGAGTCGGGGCCTGCTTGCAGGTGCTCCTCACTGCTGGGTGTATGGGGGAGCTGGGGACATGAGTCGGGGCCTGCTGGCAGGAGCCCCTCAATGCTGGGTGGATGGGGGCACTGGGGGACATGAGTCAGGTCCTGCTGCCAGGTGCCCCTCAATGCTGGGTGGATTGGGGTGCTGGGGGGCATGAGTCGGGGCGTGCTGGCAGGTGCCCTTCACTGCTGGGTGGATGGGGGTGCCAGGGGACATGAGTCGGGGCCTGCTGGCAGGTGCCCCTCAATGCTAGGTGGATGGGGGTGCTGGGGGACATGAGTCAGGGCCTTCTGGCAGGTTGCTCCTCACTGCTGGGTGGATGGGGGTACTGGGGGACATGAGTCGGGGCCTGCTGGCAGGTGCCCCTCACTGCTGGGCGGATGGGGGTGCTGGGGGACATGAGTCAGGGCCTGCTGGCAGGTGCCCCACAAGTCTGAGTGGGTGGAGGTGCTGGAGGACATGAGTCGGGGCCTGCTGGCAGGTGCCCCTAATGCTGGTTGGATGGGGGTGCTGGGGGACATGAGTCGGGGCCTTCTGGCAGGTTGCTCCTCACTGCTGGGTGGATGGGGGTACTGGGGGACATGAGTCGGGGCCTGCTGGCAGGTGCCCCTCAATGCTGGGTGGATGGGGGTGCTGGGGGACATGAGTCGGGGCCTGCTGGCAGGTTGCCCCTCACTGCTGGGTGGATGGGGGTGCTGGGGGACATGAGTCAGGGCCTGCTGGCAGGTGCCTATCAATGCTGGGTGGATGGGGGTGCTAGGGGACATAAGTCAGGGCCTGCTGGCAGGTGCCCCTCAATGCTGGGTGGATGGGGGTGCTGGGGGACATGAGTAGGGGCCTGCTGGCAGGTGCCCCTCAATGCTGGGTGGATGGGGGTGCTGGGGGACATGAGTCGGGGCCAGCTGGCAGGTGCCCCTCAATGCTGGGTGGATGGGGATGCTGGGGATATGCATTGGGGCCTGGTGGCAGGTGCCGTTCACTGCTGGGTGGATGGGGGTCCTGGGGGACATGAGTCAGGGCCTGCTGGCTGGTGCCCCTCAATGCTGGTGGATGGGGTGCTGGGGGACATGAGTCGGGGCCTGCTGGCAGGTGCCTCTCACTGCTGGGTGGATGGGGGTGCTGGGGGATGTGATTCGGGGCCTGCTGGCAGGAGCCCCTCAATGCTGGGTGGATGTGGGTGCTGGGGGATATGAGTCGGGGCCTGCTGGCAGGTGCCCTTCACTGCTGGGTGGATGCGGGTGCTGGGGGACATGAGTCGGGGCCTGCTGGCAGGTGCTCCTCACTGCTGGGTGGGTGGGGTGGTGGGGGACATGAGTCTGGGCCTTCTGTCAGGTGCCCCTCACTGCTGGGTGGATGGGGGTGCTGGGGGACATGAGTCAGGGCCTTCTGGCAGGTGCCCCTCAATGCTGGGTGGGTGGGGGTGCTGGGGGACATGAGTCGGGGCCTGCTGTCAGGTGCCCCTCAATGCTGGGTGGATGGGGTGCTGGGGGACATGAGTCGGGGCCTACTGGCAGGTGCCCCTCACTGCTGGGTAGAAGGGGGTGCTGGGGGACATGATTCGGGCCTGCTGGCAGGAGCCCCTCAATGCTGGGTGGATGTGGGTGCTGGGGGATATGAGTCGGGGCCTGCTGGCAGGTGCCACTCACTGCTGGGTGGATGGGGGTGCTGGGGGATATAAGTCGGGGCCTGCTGGCAGGTGCCCCTCACCGCAGGGTGGATGGGGGTGTTGGGGGACATGAGTCGGGCCTGCTGGCAGGTGTCCCTCACCGTTGGGTGGATGGGGGTGCTGGGGCACATGAGTCGGGGCCTGCTGGCAGGTGCCCCTCACTGCTGGGTGGATATGGGTGCTGGGGGACATGAGTCGGGGCCTGCTGGCAGGTGCCCCTCACTGCTTGGAGGACGGGGGTGCAGGGGGACATGAGTCGGGGCCTGCTGGAAGGTGCCCCTCACTGCTGGGTGGATGGGGGTGCTGGGAGACATGAGTCGGGGCCTGCTGGCAGGTGCCCCTCACTGCTGGGTGAATGGGGTTCTGGGGGACATGAGTCGGGGCCTGCTGGCAGGTGACCCTCAATGCTGGGTGGATGGGGTGCTGGGGGACATGAGTCGGGGCCTGGTGGCAGGTGCCCCTCAATGCTGGGTGGATGGGGTGCTGGGGTACATGAGTCGGGGCCTGCTTGCAGGTGCTCCTCACTGCTGGGTGTATGGGGGAGCTGGGGACATGAGTCGGGGCCTGCTGGCAGGAGCCCCTCAATGCTGGGTGGATGGGGGCACTGGGGGACATGAGTCAGGTCCTGCAGCCAGGTGCCCCTCAATGCTGGGTGGATTGGGGTGCTGGGGGGCATGAGTCGGGGCGTGCTGGCAGGTGCCCTTCACTGCTGGGTGGATGGTGGTGCCAGGGGACATGAGTCGGGGCCTGCTGGCAGGTGCCCCTCAATGCTAGGTGGATGGGGGTGCTGGGGGACATGAGTCGGGGCCTGCTGGCAGGTGCCCCTCAATGCTTGGTGGATGGGGGTGCTGGGGGACATGGGTCTGGGCCTGCTGGCAGGTGCCCCTCAATGCTGGGTGGATGGGGTGCTGGGGTGTTAGGGAGAATTCTCTGTTTAGGCTGAAGCCCTTTGTTCCACTTTTGGCGGGCTTCTGTACAGAGACCCTCCAAAGTGGTGCCATTCTGTCTGGGTTACCATAGGGGTGTGGGAGGGGGTTTAGGCACCCTGGACCGAGTTGCCTTGCCAACTCCGGTCGCACTCTGGTGTGATTGGCCCAAGTGGTGAGCCTCCCCGCTCACCACTTAGCGTGTGTTGATTGACAGCTAGGCTGAATGAATGGGGTTTTTTTGCATAAAAGCAGGGCTTTTGGGACTGGATCTTCAGAAGTCGCCACAGGACCTAAGAATCCGACGAGTGTAAAGCTGAGCCGACCTGCAACGACGACACCTCCGGTGGAGCCCTCCTGAACCTCACCACTTCCCGACGACAGAGGAGATCTCCCTGCCGGAGAGTCTCTTCCCCTGACTGGTGGGAACAACCAGTCCCCTTTGCTTTTTCTTCGCCTCAGGATGCAGTGATCGAATTGCCCGTGCAGAGCACCTCGGCAACCGGATAGCCACTACCCCTGTACCGCGACCAAAAGGTGGTGCCTTGTGACGGAGCACTCCGCGGCTGGTCTCTTCCCTGGTGGTGCAATGATCTTCAACTTTCCTTCGACGACGAGATCATCTCTTCTCTTGGCAAAGACCGGACGTGCATCCACCACCAGGAACAACTGCCCCCGCTGGAGCTGTCTCTCCACAATCAAGGTACTTTGTCCGCCTGGCTTCCCTTGTTGCCGGATAGAGTGAGTTGTCTTAATCCTCGCCTCTCCATAGGGTCGCCTCCAAGCTTTCTCTAGTGTGTTGTTCTGAACAGGTCCGATCTTCCGATAAAAATTTGCTACAAAGACTCGAACGCATTTCCACTAAGATACTTTTTTGGGACATATCGCCTTGCCTCTCTCCGAGTGGGCCTGGCCTCTGACTTTATGATCTACAGTGGTTCTTGTCTTCTTGCCTTGCAATTGTCCGTAAAGTATTGGAACTGTGTTGATTTCATAACCTGCCTATTTTTCTCTCCCGACCTAACATATACTAGAGTGCCATCTAGATTGAAGCATACACATCTGTCTGCAAATAAGTGATGCTGGTAAACCTAGACTTGTCGAACTATTGTTAGGCGGATTGATCTTTTTCTTCATAGAGAAATTGTAATTGAAGTGTTTGCCGTATTAGTGCCAGAGTGTTTTTTCTATAGATGTGGCGTTATAAATAAATACCTTTATATCTTTACACTGGAGCCTTGTTGCGTGTTTGCTTGTTTTACTGTGTAGAATTGCCCTATGTTGTATACTCCACATACTGCCTAACTCTTCTTGAGGGAAGTCTGATTGCTCAGCCACAGCTACCAAGTGAATCTGTGTGGTACAGACTGCTACCAAGTGGGTTGACTGCCAAACACCTGAAGTCCTAAATCTTTTGCAGTGGTCCCAGAGGGAACTGCACAGGTTTGCGCCTAACACTGGTGGCAGTGGTGGGATTTGTATCGAGTATACAGTTTAGAGTGCTTTTTGACACTTTAGGATAACTAACCACAAAGCTTAGCACTAAAAAGCAACTTTCAAAAACATGTCTACTATGGAAGCTTACAGTCAAGAGTCCTTGTCAGGTGAAAATACTGAGAGTTTGCGAGCTCTCTGTAGGCAAGAGAATCTTTCTGTAAGGGGCAAGAAGTTAGAACTAATAGAGAGATTGCTGGCGATCCAAAGTCTGGGTACTGGTTGAGAGGAACCAATTTCTCCAGCAAATGTAGATAACAGTGATGGTGTTGATCTAAATCGTAATTCTGATGATAGCGATGAAGAGGCTGAAGAGGAAGGAGAGGCTAACGAAACTGTCTCCCCTGCTCCTCTACCTGCCTTACCAGCTTTACCTACGGGGCCCATACCAGGTCCCACATGTAACCCTGCTTATTTTGAACTTGAAAAAATGAAGCTCAAATTAGAATACAAACGGTTCTTGGCTAAATCTGCACGAAACCAAGAGCTCGAGTTCAGACGGATGAATGCCCAGGCTGAGCAGAAGCAAGCTGAGTTAAGACTCAGGGAAATAGAACTTAATCACGAGTTAGAGATGAAAAAGTTGTCTATGGAAAATGCTTCTCTCTCCTCTGGTTCCTCTAGGAGCTCCAGTCCCAAAAGACCCCGGATGCCGAAGGAATTAGTGGGTATGTATGAACCGAGATTGGATGTGTTGGATTGGTTAAAACTGTTTGAGTACAATCATGGGCTCCAGGACATCACCGGGAATGATTTACTTCCCTGGTTGTGTTCTCTAGGCTCCCTCCTGTTGCGACTGATGTGGTAATGGAGTTGGGGGAGGTGGATAAGACGGATTACGAAAGTGTGAAACTAGCTTTGGTAGCTAGGTTCGATAAGACCCCTTCCCAGTATCTTAAGAGGTTTAGAACCCTCAAAAAGCATGATGGAACCCCTTGGGCTACCTGGGTGAGTGAAGGGTTGAAAAACTTAGAGGGATAGATTAAGGGTTACAAAGTGAACACTTATGAGGGTATGAATAATCTTTTTATGTTGGAGTCTATTTATGATGCCTGTTCTCCTGAGCTCAGACAGCACTTGGCTGATTAGAAGGAATTGGATTCCCGGAAGCTAGCTAAGGCTGCTGACTTATGGGTTGCCAACAGGGCTACTCATAAGGATTCTGGGGCAATTCAGAAAAAGGATGAGGGAAAACAGCCTAAAAAAGACTCAAAAGAGAATTCGAATAACTCAAATTCCAAAGAGGGCCCCAAACAAAACCAGAAGGGTAAGCCACACGGAAAACCACAGCAGAACAGTGTGTCTTCTGGTGCCAAACCGGAAGGAGGCCAGAACAAGCCACCATTCCAGAAAGCATTCAGTAAATGCTTTGTTTGTGGCTCAACTGACCACGTGAAAGGAGATCCCAGATGTAAGGGTAAACCTTCAGGGGTCCAGCTTGTCTCCTTAGCCTTCGCTCCTGAGGAGGAAGTCCAAATGGCAAGTGGAAACTTTCTACTGCTAGCTGACGAACCCATTGGAGTCTCAGCCAGCGTTTCTTTAGTATCTCTGGGGTTGTGGGAACAACAGAATTTAGATGTCTATAATTCTATCCCCGATAATACTAAAGAGTATTATAAGGACAGTGTCCAGGTGAATGGTCAGGAGACTCTTGCCATTAGGGACACTGGGGCCAGCATAACTGTGGTGGATAAATCATTTTTTCAGGCTGAGGATGTTGCTAAGGCACCCAAACGCCTCACCAAGTTAGCTGGAGGGCCTGTGCAGATGCTTCCCCAATTACCAGTTCTCATCCAGTGTAACGACATGACTGTGAAGATACCTGTCAGCATACAGAGTGAGGTACCAGGACGCGTACTGTTGGGTAACGATTTGCAAACTCTCGGAGTTGTATCGCATACTCCCAGACCTCCTAGGAAACGGTTACAGGAGCTAACCAGACCCGCAAGAGAGAGGACCATACGCGGTACTCTCCAGGAGATGATGAAGAAAGAAATCACTCCTGCTCCACTGGAATTGTTGGCCGCTGTCTCGAAGAAAAAAAAAGCCGAAAGGGAAACCTAAGACTTCTGCCCCGAAACCAGCAGCCATCATTACAGTGCAGCCAACACGGACTTCCCCGCGGTTGTCAAAAGTTACACCCACAACTCCACCTCCAGCTGAGGCTGAGAGCGAGGTACAACCCTGTGTGGTATAATTAGACTCTGAGGAAGAGCTAATGGAAGGGCAGGAACTCATTGGAGATCTGGATCCTGTTGACCATCCTGAGCTGCAGTCTTTACTGGCAGAAGGTGGAGCCAGCAGGGCAGACTTCAGTAAGGGACACAGAGAATGTCCAACTCTGGAAGGTCTTCGCGACCAGGCAGAAGCTCAGGCTGAAGGGCAAGAGCCTGGGAAATACAGGTTGCACTGGGAAGATGGCCTCTTCTACAGTGAACCGACCGAGTCTGCACCTGGAGACTACAAACGACTTATAGTACCCCAAGAGAACAGACCACAGTTCTTGCAGTTAGCCCACGAGATTCCTTTGGCTGGTCACTTGAGTTTCAAGAAGACTAAGGAAAGGCCCTCTCTCTACTTCTATTGGCCGAAGATGGGGGCCAAAGTGGAAAAACACTGCAGGAGCTGCCACACCTGCCAGACCTCTGGTAAGGTGGGCTCCAAAAATGTGGCACCTTTAGTGCCTCTCCCAGTTGTGGGAGTCCCATTTGAGAGAGTAGGGATTGACATCGTTGGTCCCCTTGATCCTCCAACCTCCTCAGGCAACAGGTTTATACTTGTTGTAGTAGACCATGCTACTAGGTATACTGACGCAATTCCTGTGAGGACTGTTACAGCTCCGGCTGTGGCTAAGGCCCTCCTTGGTATCTTTACTAGGGTCGGGTTTCCTAAGGAAGTAATCTCTGACAGGGTGTCAAACTTTATGTCCCACTACATGAAAGACATGTGGAAAACCTGTCGAGTTACTTACAAGTTCTCAACAGCTTGCCACCCACAAACCAATGGGTTGGTAGAACGGTTCAACCGAACCATGAAGAGCATGATAGGTGCTTTAGAGGAACCCCTTAAGCGTAAGTGGGACCTTCTACTGCCATGCCTTCTCTTTGCTTATAGAGAAGTCCCTCAGGAAGGAGTAGGTTACTCTCCCTTCGAGCTTCTCTATGGTCATCCCGTCAGAGGTCCATTGGCCCTGATTAAGGAGGGGTTGGAGAGTGCTCCTTCCCCCAAGCCAGTCAGAGTGACTGACTATGTGATAGGTCTCCGGAGGAGAATGTCGCACATGATGACGGAAGAAAGCGATAACTTGAAAGCTGGACAAGCATTGGTCAAGCACTGGCACAATCAAAAGGCTAACATGGTTGATTTCGCTCAATACCAGCTCGTTCTCGTTATGATCCCAACAAGGCAGAGGGCCTTGCAAGACAAATGGATGGGACCCTTCAGAGTTGTTGGTAAACTCAGAGAGGTCAACTATCTGGTGGACTTGGGCAATCCCAAGGAGGCTCCAACAGTCTTTCACACCAACCGACTCAAAGCGTATGTCTCAAGACCCGATGTAGGAGCGTTGCTTCTAGCATCATCCGAGGAAGAAGAAGAGAGTGAAGCTCTTTCGGATCTCCTCAGAGGCTTACCTTTGGACGAAAAAATTGAAGGAGTAAATCTCTCTTCAAATCTGACACCCGAGCAACAAGAAGAGTGCAAATCTATGTTGAATCAGTTTGCCTCTCTGTTCTCGCTTTCACCAGGCTTGACCCCTTGGGGCCAGCATGACATACTCACTGGTGACTGTCTGCCGGTCAAAAGCAGAGGATACCGAATGTCAGAGAACGTACCAACCCACATCAAAGGTGAGGTCAGCAAGATGCTCGATTTCGGGGTAATAGAGCCCTCTACTAGTCCATGGTCTAGCCCAGTTGTGTTAGTACCAAAGGCCGGATCTAAAGAGCTTAGATTCTGCGTGGATTATAGAGCTCTTAATGCAGTCACCAAGACTGATGCCCACCCTTTGCCAAGAACAGATGAGTTGGTGGATAAACTTGGCGCCGCCAAGTCCCTCAGCACATTTGACTTGACGTCAGGCTATTGGCAAATAGCCCTGACAGACCATGCCAAGGAGAAAACTGCATTTTCTACCCCCGTTGGCTTATACCAGTTTAAGGTAATGCCTTTCGGATTGAAGAATGCACCTGCTACGTTTCAATGGATGGTAAACCAGGTTCTGAATGGGTTGGAGGACTTCTGCATGGCATACTTGGATGACATCACAGTGTTCAGCAATTCCTGGGAAGAACATGTAACCCACCTGAGAGATGTTTTGCAGGCTCTTGGATGAGCCAATCTGACCATAAAGGCAGGCAAGGCCAAATTGGACAGAGTAAGGTAGTCTATCTTGGACATGAGGTAGGAGGTGGAGAAATAAGGCCTTTGCTCAGTAAGATTGAAGCTGTGCAAAATTGGACAACACCTACTACTCAAACCCAAGTGAGAGCCTTCCTAGGCCTCACTGGGTACTACAGGAATTTCATAGAGAACTATGGGACCATAGCTTCTCCACTGAATGTCATCATCCTCGCCCAAATTTCCTAAAAAGGTTAGATGGAACGAGGAGTGCAATCAGGCTTTTGAGAACCTGAAAAAGTCTCTTTGCCAAGCCCCAGTACTCAGAGCTCCTGATTACCGCCAACACTTCATTGTGCAGACAGATGCTTCAAATGTAGGAATAGGTGCCATACTCAGTCAACTGGATGGGAAAGGTAGGGAGCACCTCGTTTGCTTCATCAGCCGCAAGCTGAAGGATCCTGAAACAAGGTGGGCAACAATCGAAAGAGAGTTCTTTGCTATCGTGTGGGCTCTGAAGAAGTTTAGGCCATACTTGTATGGTTCTACTTTTGTCATTCAGACTGACCACCAACCCTTGAGATGGTTAATGCAAATGTAAGGGGAAAACCCAAAACTACTGAGATGGTCGATCTGCCTGCAAGGGTTTGATTTCACCATTGAGCACAGGTCAGGGTGTCACCACCAAAATGCTGATGGTCTCTCTAGGATGTATGTCATCGACTAGAGGTATGAGATTCATCCAGGAGTGGATTAAATCCTCATGTCCCTTAGTCTGGGGGGGTCGAGTGTTAGGGAGAATTCTCTGTTTAGGCTGAATTTCCTAACCTAGTGAGTCCTCCAGCAGCTTTGCTGGATTTCTGGAGTTTGTTTTTTCCATCCTGCCAAGAGTGAGACTCTTTTTCTCCCACTCTTGGACATGAATGTGTTTAATTCTTTTGAATGTCAATGTGTTCTATGGGCTTTGGGGTCTTTTACTCCATAGGGTCTCATATGTTTTGCTATGTGTGTTACACCGCACCCTCCGTGCCGTAACACTGAGGCGTCCTAGCGGACCTCCATCATAGACTCCATACCCGGGGACTGACTACTGTCTCCCCGGGCATGTTAACTCACCATTGGCTTTACGAGACCTAAATTTACTAACAGAACTAGTACAAACCACCCTATTGTGGACGTACTAGTAGGGGTAATTCGATTACTCCTAGGTCTGTTATTCGAGGGGACACTGTCCCGTCCCCCCTCGTCGAGTTTTGGCTGGTGGCAGTGGAAACTACTTGTTATATTTCGACCCCGAATATAACCCTATGGGATTCTTCCCATTGTTGGAGATTGATACTTTTTCTCGTTAGTCTCTAACATACCACCGGTCTACTTATCTTAAATAAGTCTATCGGATGGTATTTTCTGCCAGAACTCGCTTTTTAAAATGGCGTCTGTGTTCGTCTCTGTGACTCCTAAACCAAAGGTTGAGCCCTTTGTTCCACTTTTGGTGGGCTTCTGTACAGAGACCTTCCAAAGTGGTGCCATTCTGTCTGGGTTACCACAGGGGTGTGGGAGGGGGTTTAGGCGCCCTGGACCGAGTTGCCTTGCCAATTCCGGTCGCACTCTGGTGTGATTGGCCTAAGTGGTGAGCCTCCCCGCTCACCACTTAGCGTGTGTTGATTGACAGCTAGGCTGAATGAATGGGGGTTTTCAGCATAAAAGCAGGGCTTTTGGGACTGGATCTTCAGAAGTCGCCACAGGACCTAAGAATCCGACGAGGGTAAAGCTGAGCCGACCTGCAACGACGACACCTCCGGTGGAGCCCTGCTGAACCGACGCACCACTTCCCGACGACAGAGGAGATCTCCCTGCCGGAGAGTCTCTTCCCCTGACTAGTGGGAACAACCAGTCCCCTTTGCTTTTTCTTCATCTCAGGACGCAGTGGTCGAATTGCCCGTGCAGAGCACCTCGGCAACCGGATAGCCACTACCCCTGTACCGCAACCAAAAGGTGGTGCCTTGTGACGGTTCACTCCGCGGCTGGTCTCTTCCCTGGTGGTGCAACGATCTTCAACTTTCCTTCGACGACGAGATCATCTCTTCTCTTGGCAAAGACCAGACGTGCATCCACCACCAGGAACAACTGCCCCTGCCAGAGCTGTCTCTCCACAATCAAGGTACTGCGTCCGCCTGGCTTCCCTTGTTGCCGGATAGAGTGAGGTGTCTTAATCATCGCCTCTCCATAAGGTCGCCTCCAAGCTTTCTCTAGTGTGTTGTTCTGAACTGGTCCGATCTTCCGATAAATATTTGCTACAAAGACTCGAACGCATTTCCACTAAGATACTTTTTTGGGACATATCGCCTTGCCTCTCTCCGAGTGGGCCTGGCCTCTGAACTTTATGATCTACAGTGGTTCTTGTCTTCTTGCCTTGCAATTGTCCGTAAAGTATTGGAACCGTGTTGATTTCATAACCTGCCTATTTTTCTCTCCCGACCTAACAAATACTAGAGTGCTATCGAGATTGAAGCATACACCTCTGTCTGCAAATAAGTGATGCTGGTAAACCTAGACTTGTCCAACTATTGTTAGGGGGATTGATCTTTTTCTTCGTAGAGAAATTGTAATTGAAGTGTTTGCCAAATTAGTGCCAGAGTGTTTTCTATAGATGTGGCGTTATAAATAAATACCTTTATATCTTTACACTGAAACCTTGTTGCGTGTTTGCTTGTCTTACTGTGTAGAATTGCCCTATGTTGTATATTCCACATACTGCCTAACTCTTCTTGAGGGAAGTCTGGCTGCTCGGCCACAGCTACCAAGTGAATCTGTGTGGTACAGACTGCTACCAAGTGGGTTTACTGCCAAACACCTGTAGTCCTAAATCTTTTGCAGTAGTCCCAGAGGGAACTGCACAGGTTTCTGCCTAACACTAGGGGACATGAGTCGGGGCCTGCTGGCAGGTGCCCCTCACTGCTGGGTGGATGGGGGTGCTGGGGGACATGAGTCGGGGCCTGCTGGCAGGTGCCCCTCACTGCTGGGTGGATGGGGGTGCTGGGGGACATGAGTCGGGGCCTGCTGGCAGGTGCCCCTCACTGTTGGGTGGATGGGGGTGCTCGGGGACATGGGTCGGGGCCTGCTGGCAGGTGCCCCACAATGCTGGGTGGATGGGGTGCTGGGGGACATGAGTCGGGCCTGCTGGCAGGTGCCCCTCAATGCTGGGTGGATGGGGGTGCTGGGGGACATGAGTCGGGGCCTGTTGGCAGGTGCCCCTAAATGCTGGGTTGATGGAGTGCTGGGGGACATGAGTCGGGGCCTGCTGGCATGTGCCCCTCACTGTTGGGTGGATGGGGGTGCTGGGGGACATGAGTCGGGGGATGCTGGCAGGTGCCCCTCACTGTTGGGTGGATGTGGGTGCTGGGGACATGAGTCGGGGGGCCTGCTGGCAGGTGTCCCTCACTGCTGGGTGGATGTGGGTGCTGGGGGACATAAGTCGTGGCCTGCTTCAGGTGCCCCTCAATGCTGGGTGGATGTGGGTGCTGGGGGATATGAGTCGGGGCCTGCTGGCAGGTGCCCCTCAATGCTGGGTGGATGGGAGTGCTGGGGGACATGTGTCGGGGCCTGCTGGCAGGTGCCCCTCACTGTTGGGTGGATGTGGGTGCTGGGGGACATGAGTCAGGGCCTGCTGGCAGGTGCCCCTCACTGCTGGGTGGATGGGGTGCTGGGGGACTTGAGTAGGGGACTGCTGGCAGGTGCCCTCACTGCTGGGTGGATAGGGGTGCTGGGGGACATGAGTAGGGGCCTTCTGGCAGGTGCCCCTCACTGTTGGGTGGATGGGGGTGCTGGGGGACATGGGTCGGGGCCTGCTGGCAGGTGCCCCTCAATGCTGGGTGGATGGGGTGCTGGGGGACATGAGTCGGGCCTGCTGGCAGGTGCCCCTCAATGCTGGGTGGATGGGGGTGCTGGGGGACATGAGTCGGGGCCTGTTGGCAGGTGCCCCTAAATGCTGGGTTGATGGAGTGCTGGGGGACATGAGTCGGGGCCTGCTGGCAGGTGCCCCTCACTGTTGGGTGGATGGGGGTGCTGGGGGACATGAGTCGGGGGATGCTGGCAGGTGCCCCTCACTGTTGGGTGGATGTGGGTGCTGGGGACATGAGTCGGGGGGACTGCTGGCAGGTGTCCCTCACTGCTGGGTGGATGTGGGTGCTGGGGGACATAAGTCGTGGCCTGCTTCAGGTGCCCCTCAATGCTGGGTGGATGGGGGTGCTGGGGGATATGAGTCGGGGCCTGCTGGCAGGTGCCCCTCAATGCTGGGTGGATGGGGGTGCTGGGGGACATGTGTCGGGGCCTGCTGGCAGGTGCCCCTCACTGTTGGGTGGATGTGGGTGCTGGGGGACATGAGTCAGGGCCTGCTGGCAGGTGCCCCTCACTGCTGGGTGGATGGGGGTGCTGGGGGACTTGAGTAGGGGACTGCTGGCAGGTGCCCTCACTGCTGGGTGGATAGGGGTGCTGGGGGACATGAGTAGTGGCCTTCTGGCAGGTGCCCCTCACTGCTGGGTGGATGGGGGTGCTGGGGGACATGAGTCGGGGCCTGCTGGCAGGTGCCCCTCACTGCTGGGTGGATGGGGGTGCTGGGGGACATGAGTCGGGGCCTGCTGGCAGGTGACCCTCACTGCTGGGTGGATGGGGGTGCTGGGGGACATGAGTCGGGGCCTGCTGGCAGGTGTCCCTCACTGCTGGGTGGATGGGGGTGCTGGGGGACATGAGTCGGGGCCTGCTGGCAGGTGACCCTCAATGCTGGGTGGATGGGGGTGCTGGGGGACATGAGTCGGGGCATGCTGACAGGTGCCCCTCAATGCTGGGTGGATGGGGGTGCTGGGGGACATGGGTCGGGGCCTGCTGGCAGGTGCCCCTCACTGCTGGCTGAAATGGGGTGTTGGGGGACATGAGTGGGGGCCTGCTGGCAGGTCCCCCTCAATGTTGGCTGGATGGGTTTGCTGGGGGACATGAGTTAGTGCTGACTTGTGCATGGTGACATGTGGGCTGGCTGGGGGGCTTCGCCAGGGTGGATGGGCTGCCTGTGGGGCATGCCTAGGGGTGCAGTGTGTACCCCTGTGTTGGAATCTGCCTGCAGGCCCTGGGGAGAGGGAAGAGGGCACTCCAGGGAGGACACACACTGCCAATTCGTTGGGGCAGCCCCGAAATACGCGTACCCCGCTCGCACAGGGCCAATCACGTGTAAAACTACCTGCGCAGCCCCGAAATACACGTTCTGCTTTCGCACAGGGCCAATCGCGTGTGAAACTTCCCACGCATACCAGAAATACACGTACCCTGCTCGCACAGGGCCAATCGTGTGTCAAACTTCCCACGCACCCCAGAAATACACGTACCCTGCTCGTACAGGGCCAATCGCATGTAAAACTTCCAACGCAGACCAGAAATACACGTACCCCGCTCGCACAGGCCCAATCGCGTGTAAACCTTTCTGCGGACCCCCGAAATACACGTACCCCGCTCGCACAGGCCGAATCGAGTGTGAATCTTCCAACGCACCCCTGAAATACACGTACCCCACTCGCACAGGGCCAATCATGTGTAACACTTCCCATGCAGTGGGGTCCGTTTATTCGGAGGGGTGCGCTGGGATTTTTACAGACGTTTTTGTGGTTGGGGGCTGTATGCTGGTCCACTGGGTGTGCGTCATGTACTGGATTTATGTGCTGTTCATGGCGCACGGGGAGGGGTTGGGGGTGTAACTGGCGCTGCAGCAGGGTCGCTGCGCTACTCTGAGCCACGTCTGGTTATGGATGTTGAAATCCATGAATACGCTGTGCACAGAAATTGATTTTTGCGCACGCGGTTGGCGCAGACTGCCACACACATGCACTGTGCGCCAGCCGTGTGCACCACTTGTGCGCTGATTTCTGTGAATTACCCCCTTATTGTTTACCATTAGAGATTTCATCATCACTAATTTCTTCTTTGGACGTTAAATGTTTTCTTCTAACCACTCAAGTGTTTTTGCCATTTCTGGCAACATATTACATTGTGATATTTGCTTATGAGAAATGTTTATATAATGAATGGCAATAATAGAGAAACAAATGCAGTGTACTCACTATTTGGTAAGAGGTTGTTCTGCAATGAGCTCCTTATGCATGTCAGTCTGTATGAAGAGTGGTACTAAACTGATACTATGAGGTGTAGAGTTTTGGTTTGTGCGTGGTACATTCCATAATAGTGTGTGTTAAATAACAAACTCATGTTTATATGTTGATTTGTACAAAAACGTATATTTGGGTGTAGTAAATATAAGTAATGTTGTTTTATGTGTAGGTTTATGTTGGTTGAAGGGTACAAAATGTACCCCCCTGCTTCTGGGTTTGGTCGATGTTACCAGCTATCTGCTGAATTTCGTACTGTCCGCAGACTCTACAGCTTATACATTGGGTGTGAGTATGATATCAGGAACCTGTAGCAAATTAGGGTGCTCTGGTAAAAACCTTTGTAAATCTGTGAAAACACATTGTTAAAGGGACATTATGGTTAAGATGAACGAATTAAAAGCTATGAAATTCAGTGAATAAACTTTGTTAATGGGACATTATGATTATAAGTAAAATAGAAAAATACCAGAAATTTGCCAGTTATGGTAAGCTAAGCAACCATGACTCATACCACCACTGTGCACTGCTAAGCCTAAAACCCAGGACATCAAAGATGACATCACAAATATATGGGACTCTTGTTTTTGTTCACTGACATCTTTAGAGGTTTCTTCACTGACAATAAGAATTTTAAAATTGAAACAGCGATTTATACCTAGACATTAACCTTGTCATATGTTGATAAGGTACTTTATTTAGGGTACCCCTTAGGTCACTGTTCACATCCATGGGTAAATACGCATGCCCCAAAGTCAGAATTGATTTGTACACATTATAATAAACTCTAATCTTATTGTCATTTGTGGGTGATGTTCTTTCTTTCCTCCTTACTGGAGTTTGCCTGTATGTGCCTCAGATTCCTGTGCATTGTGGCTCTTCATGTTTGTTTGTACTAACACAAGTGTGTAGTAAGTCTTGTATTGTAAGTTATTAATTCCAAGTTTAAAATTAGTCAAGATTCTGATAGCTTTGCATTCATTATCTTACTGACCAATATTAACAAATTAAAAATACTGTACTTTGGTCGTGCATGCTGCACCCATTGCCTGAATATACGTATTATTTGCTTGTTTTATTAACAACACTCCAATATAATATTTTGTTTAAATTAATACATTTGTGTATATATTAAGGAGTTCATGAGACCACTCCCGATCATCCCTCATGTGTTGCTACCAACATTGGAAACATAACCCCTTTTTGAGACTTTCCACCCAAATTAATGTCATATTGATTGCCTCAGTGATGTCATCAATGACATTTGGAATGTCATCTTTGATATCCTGTGTGTTAGTCGTAGCACAAGTTATGGTTGCTTTGCGTACCATAACTGATGAATTTCTGAATTTTTTATTTTATTTTACTTGTAACCATAACGGCCCTTTCACAACGTTTGTTCAATTCATTTCATAGGCTTTTATTAGTGCAACTTAACCATAACGTCTCTTTAACAAAGATTTTTCACTGAATTTATTAAAAAAAAATTAACATTGGAAAGCTCATTTTAAAACATATTTGTAAATCAGACCCTTAGAGGGTATTTATTGCGCCAAGGGTGTTGTTCCTGACAGCAGAATAAGCCTTGCAGTGTCTTATGTCAAACAATTATCATTCATTAAGGCGAATGCTATAATGCAGCATACTACACAAGACACCTTAACATAGAATAACACATTAAATATGATGCAATTGCTCCTGCGATTTTAGATCTATAGTAATGCACAGTTTATTACACGTCAGAGAACAACGAGGGTAATCTTTACATCAGAGATTTAAAAAAATTAACATTCTGCAGGTTCTACATGGTACATGAACACCACAAACATGAGCATTTATACGGTTCTCCATGCTTCACAATAGATGAAACATGCACATTTGTTATCTTCTCCCCTCTCCATGAGAGCCATGAGCATTTTAAAGGTTGTTTATAACATCCGAGAACAAAACAACATGTGAATACTAATGATTGTTAATCTTCAAATTCCGGGCTTTTCCTGTTCTTTTCTTAGGGAAATCTTCACAAAAAGAAAACATTATTTCATGGATTGTCCTCAATAACACCATGGATAATAGTTTGGTTTGGTTGTGTAATGTTTGTTGTTTCATTAGTGTGTAAAGAAAAAACGTCAGCAAATTTCGGTCCATGGGCTGTGGCACAAAAGGCCACAACCTGGTCGCACAACAACGTGCCACTTTACACAGTTTGAAAAGCACTGGATACAGGCTGCATCTGCTTATTTCCTGTTTAAGTTTGCAATGCGTTATAGTAACCCTAACATTATATTTTTCTTTTCGTTAAAGGCGTATACGAATGCTAGATGACACGTATGTATTCTTTAATTGCCCCTGTCTGTGTTATTTCTTGCAAGGCTTAAAACAATACTACATTAATTCATGAGTGCCCTCAGGCGTCCTCTGTAAGAAGTGTATATAATAATTTAAAAATGACTTCTTGACAACATTCTAAAGATGTGACCATAATGTATACTTGGTACATTAAAGTGAATGGTTGCATGAGACCTATGGAAAGTGTAGGTCGGGAGGCTATCAATTTAATGCACTCTTTTTAACTTACTTTTCACTTAACTTTTTATTTTTGATGAAACTGTGAAGTTTTGCTGAAGGTCATAAGCACATTCACACTTTGAATGTTCTAAATCCTCTGGGTGACTTCCACAGGTTTAAAGAGTACAGAAGAAGCAGTGACAAAACATCAAAAGCAGTTGCTAAAAGTGACTGGATTTTAGCCTCCACAGATTATATATATATTTTCCGATTATTACTTTACTTGACTAAAAGCTATTATTTTATTATTTCAGAGATGAAACAAAACCACTTTATATATATGTGAATCTATTTTATTTGTGAAACCTATGCAGGCAGTATATATATATATATATATATATATATATATATATATATATATATATATATATATATATATTCAATGAAAAAACTTTGTTAAAGGGACGTTATGGTTAAGTTGTGGTACTAAAAACCTATGAAATTCAGTGAAAAAACTTTGTTAAAGGGACGTTATGGTTAAGTTGCACTACTAAAAACCTATGAAATTCAGTGAAAAAACGTTGTCAAAGGGACGTTATGGTTCCAAGTAAAACCGAAAAACCCTTGAAATTCGCCAGTTATGGTAAGCTAAGCAACCATAACTCGCGCCACCACTGTGCACTGCTAATACTAACACCCCGGACATCAAAGATGACATCACAAATGTCATTGATGACATCACTGATGACATCACATGTCTGGCTCACCCTTTAACAAAATTTTTTCATTGAATTACATATGTTTTTATTAGTGGAACTTAACATTAACGTCCCTATAACCTTTTTATTAACTAAATTTTAAAGGTTTTAATTAGTGCAACGTCACCATAACATCCTTTTCAATAGATGAAGACCACTAACATCTTATGTCCTCAAAGTGGGAACGCCGGGTGGTAAAAAAAAAACAAAAAGAGGGCCACCATGGAAAGGAAAGGCGGGGTGTATAAAGAACAAAACAGGGCATGAGCGGGGGGTGGAAGGGGGAACAGGGGAGACACATGGGCATGAACGGGGGGTGAGAGGGAACAGGAGAGAGACACAGGGCATGAGCGCAGAGTTGGGGGGAACAAGAGACAGATACAGGGCATGAGCGGGGGCGGGGAGAACAGGAGACAGACACGGGGCATGAGCAGGGGGTGGGGGAACAGAAGACAGACACGGGGCATGAGTGGGGGGATGGGGGCAACAGGAGAGTGACACTGGGCATGAGCGGGGGGTGGGGGGTACAGGAGACAGACACGGGGCATGAGCGGGGGTGGTGGGTAACAGGAGAGAGACACGGGGCATGAGCGGGTGGGGGGAACAGGAGTCAGACACGGGGCATGAGTGGGGGGGCATCAGGAGAGAGACACGGGGCATGAGCGGGTGGGTGAACAGGAGACAGACACAGGGCATGAGCGGGGGGTGGGGTGTACAGGAGACAGACATGAGGCATGAGCAAAGGGTGGGGGGCAACAGGAGAGAGACACGGGGCATGAGCGGGGGTGGGGGGAACAGGAGACAGACACGGGGCATGAGCAGGGGGTGGGGGGAAAAACAGAGACAGACACGGGGCATGAGCGGGGGGTGGGGGGCAACAGGATACAGACACGGGGCATGAGCTTGGGGTGGGGGGCAACAGGAGACAGACACGGGGCATGAGTGGGGGGTGGGGGGCAACTGGAGATAGACACGGGGCATGAGCGGGGGGCAACAGGAGACAGACACGGGGCATGAGCGGGGAGTGGGGGAACAGGAGACAGACACGGAGCATGAGCGTGGGGTGGGGAGAACAGGAGACAGACACAGGGCATGAGCAGGGGGTGGGGAGAACAGACACGGGGCATGAGCGGGGGGTGGGGGGCAACAGGAGACAGACACAGGGCATGAGCGGGGGGTGGGGGGAACAGGAGACAGACACGGGGCATGAGCGGGTGGGGAGAACAGGAGACAGACACGGGGCATGAGCGGGGGAGTGGGGGCAACAGGAGATAGACACGGGGCATGAGCAGGGGGTGGGGGAACAGGACACAGACACGGGGCATGAGCTGGGGGTGGGGAGAACAGGAGACAGACACGGGGCATGAGCGGGGGACGTGGGGGGCAACAGGAGACAGATATGGGGCATGAGCGGGAGGTGGTCAGAACAGGAGACGGACATGGTGCATGAGCTGGGGGAACAGAAGACAGACACGGGGCATGAGCGGGGGTGGGGGAAGGGGAGAGAGACACACAGGCATGAGCGTGGGGTGGGGGGAAGGGAGAGAGACACACGGGGCATGAGCAGGGGGTGGGCGGGAGGGAAAGAGACACACGGGGCATGAGTGGGGGTGGGCAGGAGGCAGAGAGACACACGGGGCATGATCGGGGGGTGGGCGGGAGGGGGAGAGACACACGGGGCATGAGCGGGAGTGGGCGTGAGGGGGAGAGACACACGGGGCATGAGCGGGGGGTGGACGGGAGGGGGAGAGACACACGGGGCATGAGCGGGGGTGGGGGGAGGGAGAGAGACACACGGGGCATGAGCAGGGGGTGGGGGAGGGAGAGAGACACACGGGGCAGGCATGAGCGGGGGGTGGGGAGGGAGAGGGACTCACGGGGCATGAGCGGGGGGTGGACGGAGGGGGGAGACACACGGGGCATGAGCGGGGGGTGGTCAGGAGGTGGAGAGACACACGGGGCATGAGTGGGGTGTGGGCAGGAGGGGGAGAGACACACGGGGCTGGAGCAGGGGTGGGCGGAGGAAGAGACACACACGGGGCATGAGCGGGGTGGAGGGGAGGGATAGAGACACACGAGGCATGAGGGTGGTGGGGGGAAGGGGAGAGACACGGGGCATGAGAGGGGTGGGGGGGAGGGAGAGAGACACACGGGGCATGAGTGGGGGTGGGGGGAAGGGGAGAGACACACGGGGCATGAGTGGGGGGTGGGCAGGAGTGGGAGAGACACACGGGGCATGAGCGGGGGTGGGCAGGAGGGGGAAAGACACATGTGGCAAGAGCAGGGGTGGGCGGGAGAGGGAGAGACACATGGGGCATGAGAGGCGGTGGGGGTGAGTTAGAGAGACACACGAGGCATGAGCGGGGGTGGGGGAAGGGAGAGAGACACAAGGGGCATGAGCGGGGGGTGGGTGGGAGGGGGAGAGACACACGGGGCATGAGCGGGGGTGGGGGGGAGAGAGACACACGGGGCATGAGCGGGGTTGGGGGGATGGAGAGAGACACACGGGGCATGAGTGGGGGGTGGGTGGGCGGGGGAGAGACACACGGGGCATGAGTGGGGGGTGGCCGGGAGGGGGAGAGACACACGGGGCATGAGCGGGGGTGGGGGGGGAGAGAGACACATGGGGCATGAGTGGGGGGTGGGTGGGAGGGGGAGAGACACACCCGGCATGAGTGGGGGGTGGCCGGGAGGGGGAGAGACACACGGGGCATGAGCGGGGGTGGGGGGGGAGAGACACATGGGGCATGAGCGGGGGGTGGGCGGAAGGAGAGAGAGACACACGGGGCATGAGCGGGGGTGGGCGGGAGGGGGAGAGATACACGGGACATGAGCGGGGGAGGGGGGGAGAGAGACACACGGGGCATGAGCGGGGGTGGGGGGAAGGGGAGAGAGACACAGGGTATGAGCGGGGGTAGAGGGGAGTGAGAGACACACATGGGGCATGAGCGGGGGTGGGGGAGGGAGAGAGACACATGGGGCATGAGCGGGGGTGGGGGGAGAGAGAGAGACACACGGGGCATGAGCGGGGGTTGGGGGAAGGGGAGAGAGACAAGGGGCATGAGCGGGGGGTGGGCAGGAGGGGGAGAGACACACAGGGCATGAGCGGGGGGAGGGAGAGAGACACACGGGTCATGAGCAGGGGTGGGGGGAGGGAGAGAGACACAGGGCATGAGCGGGGGTGGGGGGGAGTAAGACACATGGGGCATGAGCGGGGGTGGAGGGGAGGTTAGAGAGACACACAGGGCATGAGCGGGGGTGAGGGGTAGAGACACACAGAGCATGAGCGGGGGGTGGGGGGAGGGAGAGAGGCACACGGGGAATGAGCGGGGGTGGGGGGATGGAGAGAGACACACGGGGCATGAGCAGGGGTGGGGGGGAGAGAGATACACGGGGCATGAGCGGGGGGTGAGGGGAGGGAGAGAGACACACGGGGCATGAGCGGGGGGTGGGGGGAAGGGGAGAGAGACACACGGGGCATAAGCGGGTGTGGGAGGGAGGGAGAGAGACACACGGGGCATGAGCGAGGGTGGGGAGGAGGGGAGAGAGGCACACGGGGCATGTGCGGGGGGTGGGGGTAGTGAGAGAGACACACGGGGCATGAGCGTGGGGTGGGGGGAAGGTGAGAGACACACAGAGTTCGTGTGCAGGCGGCAGATCCCACTCCTCGGCCCTCCACTAGCCATCGTGTGCCGATGGTGTGAGCGGGGTCTGGAGGAACAGGGGAGACACGGAGCATGTGTGGGGGTGGGAGGGACAAGAAGGACACAGGGGGCATGAGCGGGGGTGGGAGGAACAGGAGACAGACACAAGATTTACTGTGCAGGCAGCGAGGAACAAAGATGGCGGGCGTCTCTGAAGCCAGACGCACTGCATGCTTTCACCACATCCAATGAGAGAGCACGTCAGATGTTCGTGGACATCACGCAAGCTTCTTGCCCAATCACCGTCCTGTCCACAGATCGAACAGGTAAGTGTGTCCGCGAAGCGAACACAGATATCACTAATTTTTTTCACTTACATTTTTTTTTTAATTTTGTTAAAAACTACTGTCTATGGGAAAAAAAAAGTTTTGGGACCCCCCCTATAACTTTGCCCCCCCTGGACGAATCCTCACCAAACTTTGCACAAAAATTCAGAGTGACCCAAATACTTTTTTTGCATAGTTTGGTGAGGATTCGTCCAGGGAGAGCGAAGTTATAATCCGCCCAAAAAGTGCTCTTCCTATGGAAACACCAACTTAACCATAACTACATGGCCACTAATGTGTAATTACATGGGCGAAGTAGCGTGCATATAGTTATGGTTAAGTTGGTGTTTCCGTAGGAAGAGCATTTTTTGGGTGGCTTATAACTTCCCTCTGGATGAATCCTCACCAAACATTGCAAAAAAAGTATATGGCCCACTCATTTTTTTGCAAAGTTTGGAGAGGTTTGGTCCAGGGGGGGCAAAGTTATAGGGGGGGTTCCAAAACTTTTGTTTTTTCCCATAGACATTTGCGCACGCCTACAGCCCATGCCGCTGGATGAATTTACACCAAATTTTCGGCAGGAGCGGGGGCTTGGTCCCGAAAAGCGTGCTTTTGCAAATTTGGTGTAAATCCGTCCAGTAGTTTTTTAAAAAATGACCAAAATGTAAGACAAAAAAATTAGTGATATCTCCGTTCGCTTCGCAGACGGACTTCCCGGTTTGCTCCACGGACAGTGCCCTGATTGGCCAAGCGGCTTGCGCTATGTCCGCGGACATCCGACGTGTTCACTGATTGGATGGCGTGGGGCATGGCGCGCGTCAGATTTTTGGTGGCTCCCGACATCTTGCATTCGGGGACGACAGCGGACAGCGAGGTGAAACTTGGTTTAAAAATTGTATTTAGTGGAGTGTGTTGGTGTGTAAGAGTGTTTGGGGAGGGTGGGGGAGTATGACATAGGTGCAATGTTGTATTTTTTTATGTGCTAGATGCTTTTGTTGTGTTCGATTCATCTGCGGACAACACTGCTGTTCTGAAATGTTCGTAAATAAGCAGAAAGTTGAAAGTGTTCTAAGAAGACTCGTGGAGTCCTGGAATGTCCACAGGGGGTGTCCTGAAGATGTCTGTATTGTTCGTTGTCAAGCTGAAAGTGTTCTAAGAACAGTTGCGGTGTCCTGAAATGTTCGTACATAAAGAAAATGGGGATGTCCTGAGGACGCTGTCCGTATCGTCCTCTGGCAAGTTGAATGTGTTCTAGGAACTTCCTTGTGTCCGCAGACATTAAAATGGTTGCAATGCTTGAATCTATGGGTGTGATATGCTGTGGTGGTTGTGGCCAGGGTATAGAATGTTGGGAGCATGGCCATTTGGCCATGCACCCAAGACTCTATGCCCTGGCCACAAACACCGCAGCATATCACACTCATAGTGGCTTATAACTTCGGTCAAAAACACATTTATAAGGAACATTGCTATAAGCCAGTATGGGTGTGATATGCAGCAATGGTTGTATTTATCATGTTATACTTACTATTTGGTTTAGTAACGGGAGTCCATGTTTTTCTTGTTCATTTCTGTGATAAAAGAAAATTAAATGTTAGTAATAGTATTTTATAAAGACTTATTAAATTGTACAATCAACATTTTCTTCTTTTCTTTTACCCTCATATTTAGTAGATGACAAACCAGAGGACTGTGCAATTTGCTCAGTTTCTGTGATTGTTGCTAAAATCATTGCGTCTGTGGGAAAAAAAATCCATGTTGGATTAAAAAGATGCTTTATACATTGGATTGTTCCAGTTTTTGGGAGCAGTAAGATATTAGGTATTTGTTTGGATATTGTAAATTTTGAAGCAGTTAGATACCAGTAGGCATATTCTAACTGTTTATTTTTTTATATAATTTTGTGGTATTGATTTATCTGTTTGGATATTTCTAAATTTTGGGACAGATAGATACCAATTGGTGTATTCTAACTGTCTGTTTTTTTCTCTATTAGAGTGGTATTCATTTATCTGATTAGTTGTTGTAGCATCTTTGGGCAGTTAGATAGCTTTTGGAATATTGTGACAGTTTATTGTTTTTACTACAAGTGTACTTAAGGTTTAGTACAGTTTAGTTATCACATTTTGGTTTTAAGAACATTAAATAAGTGTTTGTAAAATTTGCTGGTAATCTCTGCTTTAGAGTAATGGTACTATAATTACATTCAAACCATCCACATTTCTTTTTTATATATGCTGTGTAGTGCTCTGAATTGGTTGCGGCTCCTGCGTGGTATATTATACCTATTGTCGTGAAGGTTTTCCTACCAAGTGATATTTGACCATGTGTGAATCCAGTCAGATTGCAGTTGTTTTTGGTACCATCTGCATTGTAACGTAGAAGCATTAGTATTACGTATTTACTATGTGTTTGTATTACTAACGTAGAACGATTATCTGAATTGCAGGTCGAACATAATCTACCATGGTTTGCATTTTGTACAAGTTGATGAAATGGAACGGATTCACAGTTAGGTATTGATATATACACAAAGCGTTCATTGGGGATTTGTTCTTGTGTCACATTGTTGCAGAGAGTGCATGTATGTTTCCACATGTATGAAATCTGGAAGATTTCTTTTAAAGGTATGTTTTTGTTTTCCAGTACTAATAGTAAGTACATTAGAAATTCTTGTGGATCTTCCTGTGAGTTTATAGTGAATTTCACCATTCCAGCACAGTAGTCCAAGTATTGTCTTATTCCATAAACACTATACGTGTTGTTAGGATTGTTTGCTGCGTTTCTGTGAAGTACTAACATTTGCAAACACAATGGGTCTGTACTGTGTAAGTAAATGTTCTCAACAATTGGTGGTAATTGAAATAGAATATTCATTGCTACATTTGCGTAGCAACTTACACCAACTATATTTGAGAGTTTAAATGGACCAGGTAGTTCTGTATCTGACTGCTTTTTTTGGAGTTTGTCTTCCTTCTTTGAAGAAGTACCTGATTTACTTTCACTAATTGATTCTTTTTTGCTTGTGGAACTTGATGAAGTATTACTTTCTTTTACTCTCTTTGGAGGATTTGCAGTGACATCCTGTTGCTTTTCTGTTTGATTTATTTTTCTTTTATAATGTTTTACTTTTTGTAGAACAGAATATGTGTTTAGATGGGGAGTGTATAGTGAACGAAGTCTATTGTATTCTAAAATGCAAGCAATATCAGCGTTTATTTTACCGTCAAGTGTACGTAAGCGTGATAGTGCTACGTAGCTCATGCCTTCTTTAAAGACTGTGTTACCAATGTCTATAATTGCTTTGTCTAGGGTAAGACCTTGTGATTTATGAATGGTGACTGCGTATGCAAGAGTTAGAGAAAATTGTTCTCTGCGTACATACATGTCTTTGAATCCACTCACTGCTGGGTGGATGTGGGTGCTGGGGGACATAAGTCGGGGCCTGCTTCAGGTGCCCCTCAATGCTGGGTGGATGGGGGTGCTGGGGAATATGAGTCGGGGCCAGCTGGCAGGTGCCCCACAATGCTGGGTGGATGGGGGTGCTGGGGGACATGTGTCGGGGCCTGCTGGCAGGTGCCCCTCACTGTTGGGTGGATGGGGGTGCTGGGGGACATGAATCGGGGCCTGCTGGCAGGTGGCCCTCACTGCTGGGTGGATGGGGGTGCTGGGGTACTTGAGTAGGGGACTGCTGGCAGGTGCCCCTCATTGCTGGGTGGATGGGGGTCCTGGGGGACATGAGTCGGGGCCTTCTGGCAGGTGCCCCTCACTGCTGGGTCGATGGGGGTACTGGGGGACATGGGTCGGGACCTGCTGGCAGGTGCCCCTCACTGCTGGGTGGATGGGGGTGCTGGGGGACATGAGTCGGGGCCTGCTGGCAGGTGACCCTCAATGCTGGGTGGATGAGGGTGCTGGGGGACATGAGTCGGGGCCTGCTGACAGGTGCCCCTCACTGCTGGGTGGATGGGGGTGCTGGGGGACATGAGTCGGGGCCTGCTGGTAGGTGACCCTCAATGCTGGGTGGATGGGGGTGCTGGGGGACATGAGTCGGGGCATGCTGACAGGTGCCCCTCAATGCTGGGTGGATGGGGGTGCTGGGGGACATGAGTCGGGGCCTGCTGGCAGGTGCCCCTCACTGCTGGCTGAATGGGTGTGTTGGGGGACATGAGTCGGGGCCTGCTGGCAGGTCCCCCTCAATGTTGGCTGGGTGGGTTTGCTGGGGGACATGAGTTAGTGCTCACTTGTGCATGGTGACATGTGGGCTGGCTAGGGGGCTTCGCCAGGGTGGATGGGCTGCCTGTGGGGCATGCCCAGGAGTGCACGGAAATTGATTTTTGCGCACGCGGTTGGCGCAGACTGCCACACACGTGCACTGTGCGCCAGCCGTGTGCACCACTTGTGCGCTGATTTCTATGAATTACCCTCTTATTGTTTACCAATAGAGATTTCATCATCACTAATTTCTTCTTTGGACGTTGAATGTTTTCTTCTAACCACTCAAGTGTTTTTGCCATTTCTGACAACATATTACATTGTGATATTTGCTTATGAGAAATGTTTATATAATGAATGGCAATAATAGAGAAACAAATGCCGTGTGCTCACTATTTGGTAAGAGGTTGTTTTGCAATGAGCTCCTTATGCATGTCAGTCTGTATGAAGAGTGATACTAAACTGATACTATGAGGTGTAGAGTTTTGGTTTGTGCGTGGTACATTCCATAATAGGGTGTGTTAAATAACAAACTCATGTTTATATGTTGATTTGTACAAAAACGTATATTTGGGTGTAGTAAATATAAGTAATATTGTTTTATGTGTAGGTTTATGTTGGTTGAAGGGTACAAAATGTACCCCCCTGCTTCTGGGTTTGGTCGATGTTACCTGCTATCTGCTGAATTTCGTACTGTCCGCAGACTCTACAGCTTATACATTGGGTGTGAGTATGATATCAGGAACCTGTAGCAAATTAGGGTGCTCTGGTAAAAACCTATGTAAATCTGTGAAAACACATTGTTAAAGGGACATTATGGTTAAGATGAACGAATTAAAAGCTATGAAATTCAGTGAATAAACTTTGTTAATGGGACATTATGATTATAAGTAAAATGGAAAAACACGAGAAATTTGCCAGTTATGGTAAGCTAAGCAACCATAACTCATACCACCATTGTGCACTGCTAAGCCTAAAACCCAGGACATCAAAGATGACATCACAAATATATGGGACTCTTGTTTTTGTTCACTGCCATCTTTAGAGGTTTCTTCACTGACAATAAGAATTTTAAAATTGAAACAGCGATTTATACCTAGACATTAACCTTGTCATATGTTGTTAAGGTACTTTCTTTAGGGTACCCCTTAGGTCACTGTTCACATCCATGGGGAAATACGCATGCCCCAAAGTCAGAATTGATTTGTACACATTATAATAAACTCTAATCTTATTGTCATTTGTGGGTGATGTTCTTTCTTTCCTCCTTACTGGAGTTTGCCTGTATGTGCCTCAGATTCCTGTGCATTGTGGCTCTTCATATGTTTGTTTGTACTAACACAAGTGTGTAGTAAGTCTTGTATTGTTAGTTATTAATTCCAAGTTTAAAATTAGTCAAGATTCTGAT
The DNA here is from genome assembly GCF_040938575.1 of Ambystoma mexicanum. Lineage (NCBI taxonomy): Eukaryota > Metazoa > Chordata > Amphibia > Caudata > Ambystomatidae > Ambystoma > Ambystoma mexicanum. The sequence continues at coordinate 1,507,283,441 of NC_090937.1, read as the reverse complement.
AGCTTTGCATTCATTATCTTACTGACCAATATTAACAAATTAAAAATACTGTACTTTGGTCTTGCATGCTGCACCCATTGCCTGAATATACGTATCATTTGCTTGTTTTATTAACAACACTCCAATATAATATTTTGTTTAAATTAATACATTTGTGTATATATTAAGGAGTTCATGAGACCACTCCCGATCATCCCTCATGTGTTGCTACCAACATTGGAAACATAACCCCTTTTTGAGACTTTCCACCCGAATTAATGTCATATTGATTAACTCAGTGATGTCATCAATGACATTTGGAATGTCATCTTTGATATCCTGTGTGTTAGTCGTAGCACAAGTTATGGTTGCTTTGCGTACCATAACTGATGAATTTCTGAATTTTTTATTTTATTTTACTTGTAACCATAACGGCCCTTTCACAACGTTTGTTCAATTCATTTCATAGGTTTTTATTAGTGCAACTTAACCATAACGTCTCTTTAACAAAGATTTTTCACTGAATTTATTTAAAAAAAATTAACATTGGAAAGCTCATTTTAAAACATATTTGTAAATCAGACCCTTAGAGGTTATTTATTGTGCCAAGGATGTTGTTCCTGACAGCAGAATAAGCCTTGCAGTGTCTTATGTCAAACAATTATCATTCATTAAGGCGAATGCTATAATGCAGCATACTACACAAGACACCTTAACATAGAATAACACATTAAATATGATGCAATTGCTCCTGCGATTTTAGATCTATAGTAATGCACAGTTTATTACACGTCAGAGAACAACGAGGGTAATCTGTACATCAGAGATTTAAAAAAATGAACATTGTGCAGGTTCTACATGGTACATGAACACCACAAACATGAGCATTTATACGGTTCTCCATGCTTCACAATAGATGAAACATGAACATTTGTTATCTTCTCCCCTCTCCATGAGAGCCATGAGCATTTTAAAGGTTGTTTATAACATCCGAGAACAAAACAACATGTGAATACTAATGATTGTTAATCTTCAAATTCCTGGCTTTTCCTGTTCTTTTCTTAGGGAAATCTTCACAAAAACAAAACGTTATTTCATGGATTGTCCTCAATAACACTATGGATAATAGTTGGGTTTGGTTGTGTAATGTTTGTTGTTTCATTAGTGTGTAAAGTAAAAACGTCAGCAAATTTCGGTCCATGGGCTGTGGCACAAAAGGCCACAACCTGGTCGCACAACAACGTGCCACTTTACACAGTTTGAAAAGCACTGGATACAGGCTGCATCTGCTTATTTCCTGTTTAAGTTTGCAATGCGTTATAGTAACCCTAACATTATATTTTTCTTTTCGTTAAAGGCGTATAAGAATGCTAGATGACACGTATGTATTCTTTAATTGCCCCTGTCTGTGTTATTTCTTGCAAGGCTTAAAACAATACTACATTAATTCATGAGTGCCCTCAGGCGTCCTCTGTAAGAAGTGTATATAATAATTTAAAAATGACTTCTTGACAACATTCTAAAGATGTGACCATAATGTATACTTGGTACATTAAAGTGAATGGTTGCATGAGACCTATGGAAAGTGTAGGTCGGGAGGCTATCAATTTAATGCACTCTTTTTAACTTACTTTTCACTTAACTTTTTATTTTTGATGAAACTGTGAAGTTTTGCTGAAGGTCATAAGCACATTCACACTTTGAATGTTCTAAATCCTCTGGGTGACTTCCACAGGTTTAAAGAGTACAGAAGAAGTAGTGACAAAACATCAAAAGCAGTTGCTAAAAGTGACTGGATTTTAGCCTCCACAGATTATATATATATTTTACGATTATTACTTTACTTGACTAGAAGCTATTATTTTATTATTTCAGAGATGAAACAAAACCACTTTATATATACGTGAATCTATTTTATTTGTGAAACCTATGCAGGCAGTATATATATATATATATATATGTTGAAAAAAAGAGGAGAGGGGCGCACTCCAGTTCCCTGCACAGTAAACCTTCCCAGCCACAGGTGTTCTCCTCCGACCGGTTTCTGTGCCAATACACGTCATCAGGGAGGCTGTCTTAACTTGCAGCTCACAGCAAGTGCAGGTGTTACCACTTAGTGAGGATTCTGCTGCAAGGACTTCTGGTAGCTGTAGTCATCAGGTTAGCAAGGAACAGACTCACACCCAATCCCACAGTGGGGAAAGGGGGGGAGTAGCCTACAGTGAGGCACTCCAAAGTTGGGCATAAATTACCCCGGTGCAGCACCCTATTAGATTTCTGAAGATTCCACCCTTCAGAAAACTTACAAATGTGTTGAAAAAAAGAGGAGAGGGGCGCACTCCAGTTCCCTGCACAGTAAACCTTCCCAGCCACAGGTGTTCTCCTCCGACCGGTTTCTGTGCCAATACACGTCATCAGGGAGGCTGTCTTAACTTGCAGCTCACAGCAAGTGCAGGTGTTACCACTTAGTGAGGATTCTGCTGCAAGGACTTCTGGTAGCTGTAGTCATCAGGTTAGCAAGGAACAGACTCACACCCAATCCCACAGTGGGGAAAGGGGGGGAGTAGCCTACAGTGAGGCACTCCAAAGTTGGGCATAAATTACCCCGGTGCAGCACCCTATTAGATTTCTGAAGATTCCACCCTTCAGAAAACTTACAAATGTGTTGAAAAAAAGAGGAGAGGGGCGCACTCCAGTTCCCTGCACAGTAAACCTTCCCAGCCACAGGTGTTCTCCTCCGACCGGTTTCTGTGCCAATACACGTCATCAGGGAGGCTGTCTAACTTGCAGCTCACAGCAAGTGCAGGTGTTACCACTTAGTGAGGATTCTGCTGCAAGGACTTCTGGTAGCTGTAGTCATCAGGTTAGCAAGGAACAGACTCACACCCAATCCCACAGTGGGGAAAGGGGGGGAGTAGCCTACAGTGAGGCACTCCAAAGTTGGGCATAAATTACCCCGGTGCAGCACCCTATTAGATTTCTGAAGATTCCACCCTTCAGAAAACTTACAAATGTGTTGAAAAAAAGAGGAGAGGGGCGCACTCCAGTTCCCTGCACAGTAAACCTTCCCAGCCACAGGTGTTCTCCTCCGACCGGTTTCTGTGCCAATACACGTCATCAGGGAGGCTGTCTTAACTTGCAGCTCACAGCAAGTGCAGGTGTTACCACTTAGTGAGGATTCTGCTGCAAGGACTTCTGGTAGCTGTAGTCATCAGGTTAGCAAGGAACAGACTCACACCCAATCCCACAGTGGGGAAAGGGGGGGAGTAGCCTACAGTGAGGCACTCCAAAGTTGGGCATAAATTACCCCGGTGCAGCACCCTATTAGATTTCTGAAGATTCCACCCTTCAGAAAACTTACAAATGTGTTGAAAAAAAGAGGAGAGGGGCGCACTCCAGTTCCCTGCACAGTAAACCTTCCCAGCCACAGGTGTTCTCCTCCAACCGGTTTCTGTGCCAATACACGTCATCAGGGAGGCTGTCTTAACTTGCAGCTCACAGCAAGTGCAGGTGTTACCACTTAGTGAGGATTCTGCTGCAAGGACTTCTGGTAGCTGTAGTCATCAGGTTAGCAAGGAACAGACTCACACCCAATCCCACAGTGGGGAAAGGGGGGGAGTAGCCTACAGTGAGGCACTCCAAAGTTGGGCATAAATTCTTTCAACATATATATATATATATATATATATTCAATGAAAAAACTTTGTTAAAGGGACGTTATGGTTAAGTTGTGCTACTAAAAACCTATGAAATTCAGTGAAAAAACTTTGTTAAAGGGACGTTATGGTTAAGTTGTGCTACTAAAAACCTATGAAATTCAGTGAAAAAACTTTGTCAAAGGGACGTAATGGTTCCAAGTAAAACCGAAAAACCCTTGAAATTCGCCAGTTATGGTAATCTAAGCAACCATAACTCGCACCACCACTGTGCACTGCTAATACTAACACCCCGGACATCAAAGATGACATCACAAATGTCATTGATGACATCACTGATGACATCACATGTCTGGCTCACCCTTTAACAAAGTTTTTTCATTGAATTTCATATGTTTTTATTAGTGCAACTTAACCATAACGTCCCTGTAACCTTTTTATTAACTACATTTTAAAGGTTTTAATTAGTGCAACGTCACCATAACATCCTTTTCAATAGATGAAGACCACTAACATCTTATGTCCTCAAAGTGGGAACGCTGGGTGGTAAAAAAAACAAAAAGATGGCCACCATGGAAAGGAAAGGCGGGGTGTATAAAGAACAAAACAGGGCATGAGCGGGGGGTGGAAGGGGGAACAGGGGAGACACATGGGCATGAACGGGGGGTGAGAGGGAACAGGAGAGAGACACAGGGCATGAGCGCAGAGTGGGGGGGAACAGGAGACAGATACAGGGCATGAGCGGGGGCGGGGAGAACAGGAGACAGACACGGGGCATGAGCAGGGGGTTGGGGGGGCAACAGGAGACAGACACCGGGCATGAGCGGGGGTGGGGGAAACATGAGACAGACACGGGGCATGAGCGGGGGGTGGGGGATCAGAAGACAGACACGGGTCATGAGTGGGGGGATGGGGGCAACAGGAGAGAGACACGGGGCATGAGCGGGGGTTGGGGGGTACAGGAGACAGACACGGGGCATGAGCGGGGGTGGGGGGTAACAGGAGAGAGACACGGGGCATGAGCGGGTGGGGGGAACAGGAGTCAGACACGGGGCATGAGTGGGGGGGCATCAGGAGAGAGACACGGGGCATGAGCGGGTGGGTGAACAGGAGACAGACACATGGCATAAGCAGGGGGGGGGAACAACAGAGACAGACACGGGGCATGAGCGGAGGGTGAGGGGGCAACAGGAGACAGACACGGGGCATGAGCGGGGGGTGGGGGGCAACAGGAGGCAGACATGGGGCATGAGCGGGGGGTGGGGGGCAACTGGAGATAGACACGGGGCATGAGCGGGGTGTGGGGGGCAACAGGAGACAGACACGGGGCATGAGCGGGGGGTGGGGGAACAGTAGACAGACACGGAGCATGAGCGTGGGGTGGGGAGAACAGGAGACAGACACGGGGCAAGAGCGGGGGTGGGGGGCAACATGAGAGACACAGGGCATGAACGGGGGGTGGGGGAACAGGAGACAGACACGGGGCATGAGCAGGAGGTGGGGGGAACAACAGACACGGGGCATGAGCAGGGGGTGGGCAGGAGGGAGAGAGACACATGGGGAATGAGTGGGGGATGGGCAGGAGGGAGAGAGAGACACACAGGGCATGATCGGGGGGTGGGCGTGAGGGGGAGAGACACACGGGGCATGAGCGGGAGTGGGCGTGAGGGGGAGAGACACACGGGGCATGAGCGGGGGGTGGACGGAAGGGGGAGAGACACACGGGGCATGAGCGGGGGTGGGGGGAGGGAGAGAGACACACGGGGCATGAGCGGGGGTGGGGGGAGGGAGAGAGACACACAGGGCAGGCATGAGCGGGGGGTGGGGGGAGGGAGAGGGACACACGGGGCATGAGCGGGGGGTGGGTGGAGGGGGGAGACACACGGGGCATGAGCGGGGGGTGGGCGGGAGGTGGAGAGACACACGGGGCGTGAGCGGGGTGTGGGCAGGAGGGGGAGAGACACACGGGGCTGGAGCAGGGGTAGGCGGAGGAAGAGAGACACACGGGGCATGAGCGGGGGTGGAGGGGAGGTATAAAGACACACGAGGCATGAGCGGGTGGTGGGGGGAAGGGGAGAGACACAGGGCATGAGCGGGGTGGGGGGAGGGAGAGAGACACACGGGGCATGAGCGGGGGTGGGGGGAAGGGGAGAGACACACGGGGCATGAGTGGGGGTAGGCGGGAGGGGGAGAGACACACGGGGCATGAGCGGGGGTGGGCAGGAGGGGGAAAGACACATGGGGCAAGATCAGGGGTGGGCGGTAGGGGGAGAGACACACGGGGCATGAGAGGCGGTGGGGGGGAGTTAGAGAGACACACGAGGCATGAGCGGGGGTGGGGGGAGGGAGAGAGACACACGGGGCATGAGCGGGGGGTGGGTGGGAGGGGGAGAGACACACGGGGCATGAGCGGGGGGTGGCTGGGAGGGGGAGAGACACACGGGGCATGAGCAGGGGTGGGGGGGAGAGAGACACACGGGGCATGAACGGGAGTGGGGGGATGGAGAGAGACACACGGGGCATGAGTGGGGGGTGGGTGGGAGGGGGAGAGACACACGGGGCATGAGCGGGAGGTGGCCGGGAGGGGGAGAGACACACGGGGCATGAGCGGGGGTGGGGGGGGAGAGAGACACACGGGGCATGAGCATGTGTGGGGGGAGGGAGAGAGACACACGGGGCATGAGCGGGGGGTGGGCGGAAGGGGAGAGAGACACGGGGCATGAGCGGGAGGGGGAGAGATACACTGGACATGAGCGGGGGACGGGGGGAGGGAGAGAGACACATGGGGCATGAGCGGGGGGTGGGGGGAAGGGGAGAGAGACATGGGGTATGAGCGGGGTGGAGGGGAGGGAGAGACACACATGGGGCATAAGCGGGGGTGGGGGAGGGAGAGAGACACATGGGGCATGAGCGGGGGTGGGGGAAGGGGAGAGAGACATGGGGTATGAGCGGGGGTGGAGGGGAGGGTGAGACACACATGGGGCATAAGCGGGGGTGGGGGTGGGAGAGAGACACACGGGGCATGAGCGGGGGTTGGGGGAAGGGGCGAGAGACAAGGGGCATGAGCGGGGGGTGGGCTGGAGGGGGAGGGACACACGGGGCATGAGCGGGGGGTGGGCAGGAGGGGGAGAGACACACAGGGCATGAGCGGGGGGAGGGAGAGAAACACAAGGGGCATGAGCGGGGGTGGGAGGGGAGAGAGACACGGGGCATGAGCGGAGGTGGGGGGAGGGAGAGAGACACATGGGGCATGAGCGGGGGTGGAGGGGAGGTTAGAGAGACACACAGGGCATGAGCCGGGGTGGGGGGTAGAGACACACAGGGCATGAGCGGGGGTAGGGGGAGGGAGAGAGACACACAGGGCATGAGCGGGGGTGGGGGGATGGAGAGAGACACAAGGGGCATGAGCGGGGGTGGGGGGGAGGGAGAGAGATACACGGGGCATGAGCGGGGGGGTGAAGGGAGGGAGAGAGACACACGGGGCATGAGCAGGGGATGGGGGAAGGGGAGAGAGACACACGGGGCATGAGTAGGTGTGGGAGTGAGGGAGAGAGACACACGGGGCATGAGCGGGGGTGGGGGGAAGGGGAGAGAGGCACATGGGGCATGTGTGGGGGGTTGGCGGGAGGGGGAGAGCCACAAGGGGCACGAGCGGGGGGTGGGGGTAGTGAGAGAGACACACGGGGCATGAGCGGGGGGTGGGGAGGAAGGTGAGAGACACACAGAGTTCGTGTGCAGGCGGCAGATCCCGCTCCTCGGCCCTCCACTAGCCATTGTGTGCCGATGGTGTGAGCGGGGGGCTGGAGGAACAGGGGGGACACGGAGCATGTGTGGGGGTGGGAGGGACAAGAAGGACACAGGGGGCATGAGCGGGGGTGGGAGGAACAGGAGACAGACACAAGATTTACTGTGCAGGCAGCGAGGAACAAAGATGGCGGGCGTCTCTGAAGCCAGACTCACTGCACGCTTTCACCACATCCAATGAGAGAGCACGTCAGATGTTCGTGGACATCACGCAAGCTTCTTGCCCAATCACCGTCCTGTCCGCAGAGCGAACAGTGAAGTGTGTCCGCGAAGCGAAAAAACAGATATCACTAATTTTTTTCACTTACATTTTTGTAATTTTGTTAAAAACTACTGTCTATGGGAAAAAAAAAGTTTTGGGACTCCCCCTATAACTTTGCCCCCCCCCTGGACGAATCCTCACCAAACTTTGCACAAAAATTCAGAGTGACCCAAATACTTTTTTTGCATAGTTTGGTGAGGATTCGTCCAGGGAGAGCGAAGTTATAATCCGCCCAAAAAGTGCACTTCCTATGGAAACACCAACTTAACCATAACTACATGGCCAGTAATGTGTAATTACATGGGCGTGGTAGCGTCCATATAGTTATGGTTAAGTTGGTGTTTCCGTAGGAAGAGCATTTTTTGGGTGGCTTATAACTTCGCTCCCTCTAGATGAATCCTCACCAAACTTTGCAAAAAAAGTATATGGCCCACTCATTTTTTTGCAAAGTTTGGAGAGGTTTGGTCCAGGGGGGGCAAAGTTATGGGGGGGTCCCAAAACTTTTGTTTTTTCCCATAGACATTTGCGCACGCCTACAGCCCATGCCGCTGGATGAATTTACACCAAATTTTCGGCAGGAGCGGGGGCTTGGTCCCGAAAAGCGTGCTTTTGCAAATTTGGTGTAAATCCGTCCAGTAGTTTTTTAAAAAATGACCAAAATGTAAGACAAAAAAATTAGTGATATCTCTGTTCGCTTCGCAGACGGACTTCCCGGTTTTCTCCACGGACAGTGCCCTGATTGGCCGAGCGGCTTGCGCTATGTCCGCGGACATCCGACGTGTTCACTGATTGGATGGCGTGGAGCATGGAGCGCATCAGATTTTTGGTGGCGCCCAACATCTTGCATTCGGGGACGACCGCGGACAGCGAGGTGAAACTTGGTTTAAAAATTGTATTTAGTGGAGTGTGTTGGTGTGTAAGAGTGTTTGGGGAGGGTTGGGGAGTATGAGATAGGTGCAATGTTGTATTTTTTTATGTGCTAGATGCTTTTGTTGTGTTCGATTCGTCTGCGGACAACACTGCTGTTCTGAAATGTTCGTAAATAAGCAGAATGGATTTGGTGTCAAGTTGAAAGTGTTCTAAGAAGACTCGTGGAGTCCTGGAATGTTCACAGGGGGTGTCCTGAAGATGTCTGTATTGTTCGTTGTCAAGCTGAAAGTGTTCTAAGAACAGTTGCGGTGTCCTGAAATGTTCGTACATAAAGAAAATGGGGGTGTCCTGAGGACGCTGTCCGTATCGTCCTCTGGCAAGTTGAATGTGTTCTAGGAACTTCCTTGTGTCTGCAGACATTAAAATGGTTGCAATGCTTGAATCTATGGGTGTGATATGCTGCGGTGGTTGTGGCCAGGGTATAGAATGCTGGGAGCATGGCCATTTGGCCATGCACCCAAGACTCTATGCCCTGGCCACAAACACTGCAGCATATCACACTCATAGTGGCTTATAACTTCGGTCAAAAACAAATTTATAAGGAACATTGTTATAAGCCAGTATGGGTGTGATATGCAGCGATGGTTGTATTTATCATGTTATACTTACTATTTGGTTTAGTAACGGGAGTCCATGTTTTTCTTGTTCATTTCTGTGATAAAAGAAAATTACATGTTAGTAATAGTATTTTATAAATACTTATTAAATTGTACAATCAACATTTTCTTCTTTTTTTTACCCTCATATTTAGTAGATGACAAACCAGAGGACTGTGCAATTTGCTCAGTTTCTGTGTTTGTTGCTAAAATCATTGGGTTTGTGGGAAAAAAAATCCATGTTGGATTAAAAAGGTGCTTTATACATTGGATTGTTCCAGTTTTTGGGAGCAGTAAGATATTAGGTATTTGTTTGGATATTGTAAATTTTGAAACAGTTAGATACCAGTAGGCATATTCTAACTGTTTATTTTTTTATATAATTTTGTGGTATTGATTTATCTGTTTGGATATTTCTAAATTTTGGGACAGATAGATACCAATTGGTGTATTCTAACTGTCTGTTTTTTTCTCTATTTGAGTGGTATTCATTTATCTGATTAGTTGTTGTAGCATCTTTGGGCAGTTAGATAGCTTTTGGAATATTGTGACAGTTTATTGTTTTTACTACAAGTGTACTTAAGGTTTAAGTACAGTTTAGTTATCACATTTTGGTTTTAAGAACATTAGATAAGCGTTTGTAAAATTTGCTGGTAATCTCTGCTTTAGAGTAATGGTACTATAATTACATTCAAACCATCCACATTTCTTTTTTATATATGCTGTGTAGTGCTCTGAATTGGTTGCGGCTCCTGCGTGGTAGATTATACCTATTGTCGTGAAGGTTTTCCTACCGATTGATATTTGACCATGTGTGAATCCAGTCAGATTGCAGTTGTTTTTGGTACCATCTGCATTGTAACGTAGAAGCATTAGTATTACGTATTTACTATGTGTTTGTATTACTAACGTGGAGCGATTATCTGAATTGCAGGTCGAACATAATCTACCATGGTTTGCAATTTGTACAAGTTGATGAAATGGAACGGATTCACAGTTAGGTATTGATATATACACAAAGCGTTCATTGGGGATTTGTTCTTGTGTCACATTGTTGCAGAGAGTGCATGTATGTTTCCACATGTATGAAATCTGGAAGATTTGTTTTATAGGTATGTTTTTGTTTTCCAGTACTAATAGTAAGTACATTAGAAATTCTTGTGGATCTTCCTGTGAGTTTATAGTGAATTTCACCATTCCAGCACAGTAGTCCAATTATTGTCTTATTCCATAAACACTATACGTGTTGTCAGGATTGTTTGCTGTGTTTCTGTGAAGTACTAACATTTGCAAACACAATGGGTCTGTACTGTGTAAGTAAATGTTCTCAACAATTGGTGGTAATTGAATTAGAATATTCATTGCTACATTTGCGTAGCAACTTACACCAACTATATTTGAGAGTTTAAATGGACCAGGTAGTTCTGTATCTGACTGCTTTTTTTGGAGTTTGTCTTCCTTCTTTGAAGAAGTACCTGATTTACTTTCACTAATTGATTCTTTTTTGCTTGTGGAACTTGATGAAGTATTACTTTCTTTTACTCTCTTTGGAGGATTTGCAGTGACATCCTGTTGCTTTTCTGTTTGATTTATTTTTCTTTTATAATGTTTTACTTTTTGTAGAACAGAATATGTGTTTAGATGGGGAGTGTATAGTGAACAAAGTCTATTGTATTCTAAAATGTAAGGAATATCAGCGTTTATTTTACCGTCAAGTGTACATAAGTGTGATAGTGCTACGTAGCTCATGCCTTCTTTAAAGACTGTGTTACCAATGTCTATAATTGCTTTGTCTAGGGTAAGACCTTGTGATTTATGAATGGTGACTGCGTATGCAAGAGTTAGAGAAAATTGTTCTCTGCGTACATACATGTCTTTGAAGAGAAGGAATCGAGCTGTTGAGCATCCTATTCTTTTTACTTCTGAAAGTTTGTCAAAGAGAATATTGACAAACTGAATTTTGTTATCACGTGGGTATGTTTGAAAGCCAAAAACTGTACCCAGTGCTCCATTAACTAGTCCTTGGTCCATGTCAAGGTTACGTTTCAGCATTACTCTGCAATTTAAGGATAATTTACTATCTTTTCCAAGCCTACTGTGTTTTAGATTGATTTTTCTAAACTATTTAGTCTTGTTTTGGCTTGGTCACACATGGGTAGTGTCATTCCATGTACATCTAGTTTGTCTGTGGCGCTAATTTCCAATACTGGTTGCATTTCTTTACTTAACATTATTTCATTGAATTTGAAACAGCTTGCAAGAGTTGACATTCAGGCCATACAATTGACATTTTTGTGGGCTAATTGTTCCTTAACATCTGTAGCACATGCATTATCAACATAAAGTGCATGAATGTGCTCGGTTTTCAATATTGGTTCTGCTTCTTTAGAAAGTATACCAACTCTGATACTTTTTAAGATGTTGGCATAAGTGAGATCTGCAGATTGGCACATGTTTTCTGTTAATACTCTGTATTGGAAATGTTGCCAAAGGTTGACATTTCCAATGCTGCCAACAGTTTTACGGCAGAGTTTGTGTCCTAAAGTTTTAAAAATAGGCTCACCTTTTACTGGTGTCAATTGAAGAAGATCTCCGAAAACAATAATGTGTTTTCCAGCAAAGAGCTCTTCATAGTTTGTTTTGAGTACTTCTGTAATCTGAGGTGAATCAAAGCCAACATTAGGTTGGACACCATGCTCACTTCATCTATTAGTAGCATTTTAATTTCTTTCAATACTCTGCGTAGTTCCATTGCAGCTTCTGCAGAAAGTTTGTAATGATCTAATTTGTGTTGGTGTTCTACTGGCAGGAGTAGTAATCGATGTAAAGTGACACCACCTATGTTGTAGGCAGGTAAACCTGTGGGGGCAGTGACAACAGCTGACAGTTTGTTGTTTGTCAATTGTTGAAGGAACTTACTGATGATTTTGATTAGGAATGTTTTTTCAGAACCAGTTTCACCACTGACATACAATAGTATAGGTTTGTAATATAGTTAAGTCTTCTTTATCTTCATACTGACACATGGTGTTTTCTACTTCTATCATAGCTAATTCTGCCTCATTTGTTATTAGTGGGTCTCCCAGTGGTTATAGGCTTCCTGTGACAGAAGGTTGACTACTGTCAGGAGTGTCCTTATCTAGTTGGGCCTGGAGTTCTTCTTCGTGTTGCTGTTCATTGTGAAACATTGTTTTGTACTGTGCAAAGATTACATCAGTTATACTGCTTTCATTTGCTTTGAAAGAGTCTTCATATGAGTCATAGTTATCTAGTATTTCATCTTCTTTTCTCCATGGTTTAAAGATTTGTAGCAGGGACATGTAATATACTTCTTTATGTTGAGGAGTCTTTAATGACAATTTGATATGATTAATTACATTTGGTTTGGTGAGTTTTACTAAGCTGCCTTCACAGTTTGTCGCTTTGTATTTATGGTTTTGTTCATCAGGTTTTATATTATTTGTGTATGTGTAGTTTTGGACTATGTGGTATAGACACATGGTTTCCAAGGTGATACTCCTGTTTGGGTAGTATGTGTCCAATAAATTGTTTTTTAAAATGTCGTGGCTGTTGGGATCATGTTTGGCTATTGTTTCTATATCTTTGTATGATTTTAGAACTCTTTTTCTAGATTTAGCTGGACCAAGACTTAGCCATACTATATTTGCAGATTTACCATACAATGCAGTACCAGTTAATCGATCAGCTGCTTCATAGGATCCACATTCTCTATGGGACAGCATTTTTATGCCCAAGCTGTATAATTTCTGAGACACTGTTTGATCTGATGACAGGTCATTGCAGAGGTCTTGGAGCTCTGTCTTTTCTGATTTGGTTAAGTATGGTGTGACATATCGTGCAACTGCAGTAGAATTGTCTGCAATGAACTGCACATATGTTTGCATTCCATAAGTGGGCAATGATTGCATTGTAATCATTGATATATTTTTCTTCTTCTTTTCTTTTTATGCAATATGTATTTTTAGGTGACTTACCTTTACCACTATGTCTAACTGAAGACATGAGGTTGTTCACTTGACCTGTATTTGTAATTGGTCTAGGGAAACCAAATCAGAATTAGGTGTAGTATTTCCCTTTGTTTTTGTATTTGCGACGACAATATTTGCCACATTTGTGTCTTTGGAATTGTAAAATGTTTGCATGAAGATCACTATTTGTGGATTCTGATGGAATTTCACAAGTGACATATTTTTCAATAAACTGTAAAACAGTGGCCTCACTGTCTTGACAAAATTTAGTAGCATCTTTAATCCATAAAAGCATGTGGTCATGTGGTGCTCCTCTGGTTGGTATTCTTTTCTCCAAAAGAAGTGTTGCACTTCTCCAAGGGGAGGAACAGTTTTATTACAAATAAAATGTAGCATAGCAATGAAGCGATGGTGAAAATATCTTGAAACATTAACAGGATCCTGGAAACAAAGTTCTCCAGGTGTTAGTATATCTATGTTTGTTTTGTTTTCGTTTGATATGCGTAGGAAAGCATGTAAATCTTCCCATGCATATTCTGCACAACTTAATGTAACAAACCAAGTGGGTGGGCCAAGGTTTCTGATCATACAACGTACATCTCCATGATGTCAAAACCAGTACTCTTTAGTACCACGCATATTTGCTAATAGATTTGTAAGATTTGCTTGTAAAACCTCATCTTTTTGTTGAACTTTTTGTAATAATTGTGTAGCTGTCATATTTTGAAAGTGTGATCCTGATTTTAATATGTGGGCAACTCCGTAACATAAAGTTGCTAGTTCACTTTCAAAGAGTAGGTGGAATATGTATTACACATTTTATCGAAATCTGGGATCTTCAGAATACATTCGTAATGAGCGATATTCTGATGCTGATATTTGAATAGGTCTATCATCGTATCTTCCTCCTTTGCCAGTCGGAAAGAGTAGAGGAAAAGCACGTGCTTCTATACTTTTTTCCCATATGCTGATTGGCGATCCTTTTGTTTGACGCATTTGGTACGTTTCCAGTGCATCTTCTATAGTGTCAATAAGAGTGCAATGGATGAATTGTATAATAGTCTAAAGTGTTTGATATTGTAGCAGGATCTAGGAGCTCAAATTGACCAGCTTCTTGTGTCTCTTGAATTATTTCAGTTGTATCTTTCAAGTTTTCTTCAATATTAATTTCTTTGTAATATTCATTATTCGCTTTAAGATATTGCAGGGCTTCTCTAACTTTATGTAAATCTACCAGTTGTTGCCAAATTATTTTGCCTTTTGTAGGTACTCCATTTACCAAGATAATTAAACATTGTTGCATTGGACGCTGCACTCCTAGAGTGTGCACATTTTCTTTTAGATCTAATGGTAAATACACTACTTTTCCACGAATACCTTTCACTAATTCAGAAGGAGGTAATTTTGCAGTTTTTGGTTGAAGGTGTGTTATTGCTTGAAATGGGTGCACTGTTTGAATTATGATGCTCTCATATAAATTAAGTTGTTGAAGGGGTTTTGGTAATGGATATAATTCCAAGTTATTTGTGATAGCACGTGAAGGAGTTTGGTTGTTGTCAAGTTTTGTAGTGCAGTAACTGCAAAGTATTATGGGGTCAGTTATTTCGTATTTGTTTTCTGCTATAAGGTACAGAGCTAATTCAAACCATTTAGATTCTTCATTGTCTTCTATTTTGTATGATAGGTCTACAGTTTTTATGTTACTTTTATAAAAAGTTCTGTGGAAACATACACACACATGGTTTGGTACTTCAGCTGAAGTACTTTCAAATTTTAGTATTTGTTTTTTGTATGTGTGTAGTGAAAGGTTGCCATGTGCAGAATTGTTACGAAGTTGGTTTACAGCAAATTTATCTTGTAAGAGGGATTCACTTCCAAAATATTTTGTCTGGATATAGACGATTTCTTTTAGTAGGTCTTTTGCTGTACCATGTAGAAGAATGTTATTTAAATTGGCTAGTGCTAAAGCAGGACTTTTAGCTTAGTACAGTTTATAAACTAGATTTCTCATACTTGCATGATGTGTTGATATCCTTTTGATATCATGGAAGGTTGTTTTGCAAGTAGGTCCTGTAATGCAGGCCAATTAATGTCCTTGTAGTCCTGTGTACTTGCGTGCTGGACAAGCATCCATATTTTGCAGTAGTTTAATTTTGATTTTGTCTTTGCTTTTCACATATTGATTCAGGAATTGGTGTAAAGACTTGAACATTTTTTTGGGAATGTTACACATTGACGTGCATGGCCATTCGTACACTAGATGTTCTGATTCAGTTGAATGGAGGGGTAAATCAAACTTTTCAGGGCATATTTTTGTAATGAGTACTTCTTGTTCCATTATGGTATTATTAACTTTTTCATAACCTCGACCACTGCTATGTATGGCAATTGTATTTGTTTGCTTTTGTTTGTACGCTTCTTCATTAAAGCATGGTTCTGTGCTTGTAGTGTGACTCCATTCACCTCCAAAGATATTTAAGAAGTTATTTTTGTTGACAATTTGTTTATTGAGAAGTCTTTTTTGTAATTTTGTTATTAGTTTTGTTAGTGGTTTTATTCTGTTTAACACTAAAATAAATGACTTTCTTTTGAGAAGAATTGCATTGTCTATCAACGCTTCTAAGATTACTTTTCTACGATAGGTTTGAAGTGTTGAACCTGGTTTCTCTCCTGTTTTCATAAGATTTTGAAGGACTTTGTGACGGAACATTTTGGCTAAAATACTTTTCTTGGTATGCTTACTTTGTACTACATCAAGATTTATAGAGAAGTTTTATTTGTAGTGTTAGTTGATTTTCTGTTAATTGTTTTTGGTTTGTTTTACTTTTTGATAGAGGAGGCAAAGTTTTTGTACTAGAAACTTCTTCTGTTTCACTACATGACTGTATTAGCTGTTGTGTTTCAACTTTTATTTTACAAATTCTGCTATAGATGGATGTTTATGTTGGAGAGTTTTCTTTTCATTTGCTCTACTTCTGCATTCCTTTCTATGGAGTTGCTTTTTGGTAGGCATTCTTTAGGGTCTGTTGAAAAAAATACAGAAGGTATGGGTTAGGGTGTTCTGGAATGCATGTGTGTTGTGTGCATGAGTGTTTGAGTAAGATGATAAAGATGTATGCAATGGTGTGTGATTGTGCTTTGGGAAGTACAAATACTAGGGATGGGTATTCTTGAATTAATGTGTTACTAAACTGGGGTGCAGATGACAGAAAAAAGTAAGGCAGTGGTTTGGAGAAGTATAAATAGTATATCTAAAGCTATACAATTAAAACAGTTGTTTGTTCTACAACATCTAAATTCTAGCGGCTGAGTTGGGTAATTTGCGTGTCTAAAAATAGGAAGTTGTGGGCCATTCTGCCAGTAAATCACTGTTTAAGACGGGGGGATTTTTGGTCAGAATGGTGCAGAATCTCTATGTTTAGGCACAGAAATAGCATGAATTAACCTTACAGTGTGTTTGAGTAATAATTCAAATATTATGGTAACGTTTTACTTACTTTTCTCTAAAATGAGCAGTTTACTTCTTAGTTGTTCTTTGTACTTCAAATTCAGCTGCTTCTTTTCTGGAGAATGGTCTTCACTGCAATTGTAAAAGAAAGAAATTAGTAAGTTGGTTTGTATATAGCACTGTTTTTAAATTGAAATGCTCAGCGCCTTCCTCAAAATCATTAAAACTATCTTATGACTAACTGTAGGAAAGAAAATATCTTTACTATGGCTTGTGAAATGCATAATGTACCGCTGTATACCACTATTCCTGTAACTAAGCTTTTCCACGTAATAGTGAGTCAATGTCATAGCCTGCTTTTCCACGTAATAGTGAGTCAATGTCATAGCCTGCTTGTCCTATATGAATGTAAGTGATTATATAAATTGAAAAAATTAAAACCAATTATGGGGCCGATTCATAGAATTCAGCGCACAAGTGGCGCACGCGGCTGGCGCACAGTGTGCGCGTGCGAATCCCTGCGCCAGCCGCGTGCGCTAAAATCCATTTCCGCGCACAGCGTATTCATGGATTCCAGCCACCAAAACCAGCCGTGGCGCACAGTTGCGCAGCGACCCTGCAGCAGCGCCAGTTACGCCTCCAAGAACGCCTCTCGCGCAGGGAAAAGCCATCAAAATCCCCAACCCAGCGCAAAGGGCAGCAGCAAACGCAGAGCTGGGAGCGTGTATTCCAGGGGTGTGCGGGTGTTTCCATACGCGGCTGGGCTGGGTACGTGTATTTCAGGGGTGCGCGACAAAGTCTACACGCGATTGGCCTGGGTACGTGGATTTCAGGGGTGCGCGAGAAAGTCTACACGCGATTGGCCTGGGTACGTGGATTTCAGGGGTGCGCGAGAAAGACAACACGCGATTGGCCTGGGTACGTGGATTTCAGGGGTGCGCGAGAAAGTCTACACACGATTGGCCTGGGTACGTGGATTTCAGGGGTGCGCGAGAAAGACTACACGCAATTGGCCTGGGTACGTGGATTTCAGGGGTGCGCGAGAAAGTCTACACGCGATTGGCCTGGGTACGTGGATTTCAGGGGTGCGCGAGAAAGTCTACACACGATTGGCCTGGGTACGTGGATTTCAGGGGTGCGCGAGAAAGACTACACGCGATTGGCCTGGGTACGTGGATTTCAGGGGTGCGCGAGAAAGTCTACACGCGATTGGCCTGGGTACGTGGATTTCAGGGGTGCGCGAGAAAGTCTACACGCGATTGGCCTGAGTACGTGGATTTCAGGGGTGCGCGAGAAAGTCTACACGCGATTGGCCTGGGTACGTGGATTTCAGGGGTGCGCGGGTGGTGGGTGTGCGGGAAGTTCAAGACGTGAATTGGCAGTGTGGGTCCTCCCAGGTCTCCCCTCTACCCCCTCCACGACCTCTGCAGGCATCCCACACCACAGGGGACTACCCTGCACCCCATGTCATGTCCCACAGGCAGCCCATCCACCATGGCCATGCCCCCCAGCCAAGCCACATGTCCCCTTGCACCCCCACCCCCCAGCACTGTGGGGCACCTGCCAGCAGGCTCCCACCCATGTCTCCCAGCACCCCCACCCCCCAGCCACCAGGGGCACCCTCCACCAGGCCCCCACCCATGTCTCCCAGCACCCCCACCCACCAGCCACCAGGGGCAGCCTCCACCAGGCCCCCACCCATGTCTCCCAGCACCCCCACCCCCCAGCCACCAGGGGCAGCCTCCACCAGGCCCCCACCCATGTCCGACTCATGTCTCCCAGCACCCCCACCCCCCAGCCACCAGGGGCAGCCTCCACCAGGCCCCCACCCATGTCTCCCAGCACCCCCACCCCCCAGCCACCAGGGGCACCCTCCACCAGGCCCCCACCCATGTCTCCCAGCACCCCCACCCCCCAGCCACCAGGGGAACCCTCCACCAGGCCCCCACCCATGTCTCCCAGCACCCCCACCCACCAGCCACCAGGGGCAGCCTCCACCAGGCCCCCACCCATGTCTCCCAGCACCCCCACCCCCCAGCAGTGCAGGGGCAGCCTCCACCAGGCCCCCACCCATGTCTCCCAGCACCCCCACCCCCCAGCCACCAGGGGCAGCCTCCACCAGGCCCCCACCCATGTCTCCCACCACCCCCACCCACCAGCCACCAGGGGCAGCCTCCACCAGGCCCCCACCCATGTCTCCCAGCACCCCCACCCCCCAGCCACCAGGGGCAGCCTCCACCAGGCCCCCACCCATGTCCGACTCATGTCTCCCAGCACCCCCACCCCCCCAGCCACCAGGGGCACCCTCCACCAGGCCCCCACCCATGTCCGACTCATGTCTCCCAGCACCCCCACCCCCCCAGCCACCAGGGGCAGCCTCCACCAGGCCCCCACCCATGTCTCCCAGCACCCCCACCCCCCAGCCACCAGGGGCAGCCTCCACCAGGCCCCCACCCATGTCCGACTCATGTCTCCCAGCACCCCCACCCCCCAGCCACCAGGGGCAGCCTCCACCAGGCCCCCACCCATGTCTCCCAGCACCCCCACCCCCCAGCCACCAGGGGCAGCCTCCACCAGGCCCCCACCCATGTCCGACTCATGTCTCCCAGCACCCCCACCCCCCAGCCACCAGGGGCACCCTCCACCAGGCCCCCACCCATGTCCAGGAACAGAGACTTCCATGCTGTCATGTGTGCAATCTGCACAGGGCTCCCCATGTCACATTCAAACACATGCAACAACCATGCGGTTCACACATTACAGGTCGCACATGCATTACCATGATGTCCCTGCACACATACATGCGTACATGGCCTATGTCACACATGCAGGCAAGTATCAGACAACCAGCACACTGCAACATGCCCTGTCTCACACAGCAATGCTTGGCCACTTACCGCTCAACTCCAGACGGGTCTCCCTCTCAAGGACCTGGCTGTGGAGCGCTGGGTGTGCGCGTTCCAGGACCCTCAACTGGATGGAACTCATGCGGCCCCGGCCCCCCTCCACAAGGCGCCGGGCCTTCATGAGGGTCCTGGACCTCAAGTCCTCCCAGCGCTTCTTGACCTTCTGGATGGTGCGGGTTGCCACCCCCTCCGCGTCCTCTCCCGTCCTTCCCTGTTGGCGCGGGACGATCCGAAGAGGGCATCATACTGCCCCAGGACATGCTCCACCAGGACACCAACTAAGGTGGCAGTGAAGCTGGTGCCCCTCTGCCCCTCTGGCCGGGGGTTGCCACTGGTGTCAGATGTGGATGTGCTCGACATGGCAACCCCAGGGGCAGGAGTGGGTGACCAACTGGGTCCTGGGGCTGGGCTGTGGAGCGATGTCATTTGAGTCGGGACTCTTCTGTACCAGCAGGGGTGGACACAGCAACTGGAGCCCTGCAGATGGCTGATGTGCAGGCACCAAATGGCAGGGCACGGTGGCAGCAGGCAGGCAGGCAGGCAGCAGCAGATGGCATGTGGGAGGCTGCTTGGGGCACTGGGGGCCAGTGAATTGGCCTTCTGGGCAGGAGCGTGGTCTTCCGTGTGTTTTCGCGTGGCCAGCTTCATACGGAGTGAATAGGCACGTGAAAAATCTGCACGCTGCGTGTAATGCGAGTAAGCGCGCGTGAAAAACTGCACGTCCGCGTGTAATAGGAGGAAAGGGTCCATGCATAAGCGTGCGCGTGTGAAAAACTGCACGTCCGCGTGTAATGCGCGTAATCAAACGTGAAAAAGTGCACGTCCGCATGTGACGTGACGCGCGCGTGCGTTTCCCTCAGCACGGGTTAAAGGTGAGCGGGCCCAGCTGTTCGCTGTACGTGCCTTTCGTGGAGACCGACATGTGTTGCTGCTTCCAGTCGTTTCGCGCGCCATCTACTTCACAGCTCTCAAGGACGTATCTCTTCTTTTGGCGGGGGTATTGGCTACGCGTGTTTTTCTGCATCGCGCTAGTCAGACGGTGAGTCGCAAACGCTCCTTTTCCCACTGCGGGTGCCCCTGTGTATCGCACCCATTTTCGATGTCATCGTAGCCTGCGTGTCCCACGCGTACGCGTTATACGTGTTACTGGGTGCCACCGCGTACTGCGGGAGGTTTAATCCACGCACGTAGGCTGCAGGGTTGCGTGCACGGTTTTACTGCAGTTTTGGGGTGCCTGAGCGTTGCGTGACCCGTCAACACATCACCGGGGTCACATACAGCCTTGCAGGTGCAGGGGGGCTGTTAACATCTTGCTTCCCACCCCCTTCACCCCAATTGCCCAGGTCAATTGTGCTGTACACCTCCCATTGGCACCACTCCATCTGTGCCAGCACTATTACATCTGTGCCATGGTAGGGAGGCTACCAAAGGTGAGGGGCGCCTCAGCTGGGCGTCCTCCTCGTGGCGGGCGTGGTCGGGGACGTGGCCGTGGTGACCAGGGAGTAGGGGGACTCCAGGGTGTCCAGGGCAGCCACAGAGGGGGAAGAGGCAGGGGTGCGCCACTTGAGCACAATGTTGTGCCATGTGTTGGTGCAGCCATGCCACCACCCCCTGTGGTTCAGGGGGATGCAGCTCCTGCATCTGGCACTGGCACCCGTATGACCCGGCAGTCCGTTTCATCGACTGCCACGGGCCCAAGGGTAGCGGTAGCTGCAGGTGCAGTTGTGGACACCGCCACCCAGGCTCAGGGTCTGCCAGCGCAGGCTGCGTTGGCACTTGAAGAGCCCTTGGTAGATGTCCAACAGGCCAGGGGGGAAACCATTGGGGCAGGCCGGGCTGCTCAGACCAAGACACGTGTCCCTGGGGCAGTCATGTCATCTGCTGCCCCGAACAGCCGGGTGTTGGCAAGTGCAGGGGCAGATGCACCCAACAGCACCCCGGTTGTGAGTCTGCCAACCAGGACCGTTGCGGTCAATGACCCTGCCACAGCTGATGTTGCTGCGCAGGGTCCATTAGTGGGCACCCAGCTGCCACTGACACAAGTCAGGCCTTTGGTCATCCCTCCACCTGCCACTCCCTCGGCTCAATCCACCCAACCCACTGGCCATACTGGTCAGGGCGGCATTAGCCAGCCAGGGTCTGCGCCACAGTCCAAGAGGAGGAAGGTTGCATCTGCATCACAGGCTGGGACCCCATACACAGCCACAACCTCCTGCACGTCGAGGAAGAAGCCTTTCTGTAAGCAGGAACTGGACTTCCTCGTGGACTACGTGCGGGGACACAGCCGTGACATGCTAGTGGGTGCCAATAGTCAGACTACGGCTGCCCAACGTGACACCCACTGGAAGCATGTGGCGGAACATGTCAGTTCATTCAGCCATGAGGTGCGCACGGCGCAGGAGTGCAAAAAGCGCTGGAATGACATCAAGCGCAGCACTAAGGCCAAGCGTGCCTCAAATTACAACTTGACTCTGGTGACTGGCGGTGGGCCTGCACCAGAGGAGGAAGAACTCACTCCGCATGAGGCTCTCGTTGCGGAGTTCATACCACCAGAATTGGTCGAAGGTGTGGGAGAGATGCTGGACTTTGATGCCCAGTCCAGTGAGTGTTGATGCGTAGTTGTTGAAGACGTGTGTGTTTCACTTGTGGGATGTGTTGTGCATGATTGCTGCTACATGTGACCTGTACATGGTTCTGATGTGTAAGTAATGCAATGCCACCGTCATGCGTGTCTCCTCTGCCTGCATGCGGGACTCCATGTGGCCATGCTCCCTTGCCCCTCCTCCGCCACTCTGCACCCCAGTTCCACCTTTGCACTGGTCTGCTACATTCTTGCCAATGTGTAGTTTCATGTTCATGTGTCCTGTGTAGATGCTAACATCCAGCTTAGAAACTGCCAGACATATGCCGTGTGGTACAGCCTTAGTACTCGATGCAGGGCATCCCACTTGTACTGTGCATGGGTCAGATGTCCCGCAGGGACATGAGTGCCCCTTCATGCTCCATGTGCATTGCACACATGCCCCTATGTGTCCTTGACTGGATGATCACTGTAATATGAGTCCTTGGTTACATACATTGCCTGCCATATCATCGGCCTCCCCATGTCAACTGTGGCTCAGTCCTGCGTTGCACACATGTTTAGGCTCTGACAATCTGTGTGGCTCACAGGCCTCAGCCTGTTCAATGGCCAATGACTCTGTCCAACTCTTGTCGTGTCTTCTTCACACGTGGCCGGCCTCCGGATCTTCCATCATGTGTCCTGCCCACTGTCCCAGCATCATTTGCAGTGTTGTAATTGAAATCACATTAAGCTGTTGATGCCAGTCAACACTGCTTGTCAATACACAGGTGTATGGTCAGCCTTTTGATACCATGCTAGGCATCCCTGCTTTGGTACTGGGGTGGAGGGGTGCTTGCCTTCTAGACATGGTACACATTGAATACACAATGCACGTGATGTCTGATTTTGACATTGCACTGCCTTCACATTTCCTGGCACACACCATGGAGTGCTTGTACATGTAGGTAGTGAGTGGCGTACACATTTTCTGCACTGCTTAGACCCACTTCCATGCAAACTGCCACCTTTCAACAGGTCTGATCACAGAAGCTATTCTAAGTAGACCCAGCATGCATGCAAGGTCATATGTTGTGTGTCACATGTCTGCCAGATGCCTTTGCTGTCGGTGTGTGTGTGTGTGTTGTGTGCTTCTGACATGTGTACTGACCTTTTCCTCTCTATTTTTCAGGTGATGACGCAATGGATGCAGAGGATGGTGTTGTCATGCCAGACACAGGGTTGGTAAGACCACATCAACCCGGCACTAGTGGGGGTCGTGGGGTGGTAGGCCACGAAAACCCCCAAGTGCTGCAGTCCATCCTGTCTCTGGCTGCCTATGAGTCCAGCCTTGATGACGACTCTGACGTCCATGTTGAGTTGGATGACCATCAAGTCCATGTGTCAGGGGTGAGTGATTCTGATGTGGACACTCCTCTGTCTGCGACCCCTGCACTGAGGGATCAGACAGTCTTGGTTCCTCCGCCCGTGGTGGATCGGGACGCAGGGTCACCCTCCACACCAGTCACTGATGTGCCTGGGACATCACGTAGACGGGGGCATGTAGTCGTGCAGCCGCAGGCGGTGCCAACACAGCGAGGACCCCCGGTCCTTGGGTCCCGCAGGGGTCAAGCCCGGCAACGCGGTCGCCGCGCGCAACCGCTGTATACTGAGTGGGAGCAAGACATGACTGCCAATTCAGAACGGCAGGGGGCAGCAATGGAGAACATCGCTGACAGCATGGAGCGTGTGGCCCGATCTGTGCTCCCCCCTGCTAGGCAGGTGCTTCTCCAGCAGCAGGCGGCACGGTCCACGGCCCGCTCACTCAGGCTGGGCATGGCGGCCTCAGACAGGGCACGCCAGGCTGAAATGTCGTCTCTGCGTCAAGCAATTGCTGCTCACGCAGAGGCGCACATGGATGCCCTGAGGGAGGAGTATGCCTCCCTCAGATCCACTCTGGGTGTCCTTATGATGTCCCAGAGGCAGCAGGCAGAGGAGAGGTTTGCACAGCTTGAGCGCACCATCTCGGCTGAGCTACAGGCTTGCCGGGAGGTGCAGCGGTTGTCCAGCCAGGCCTTGCAGGAGGAACTCAGTGTTACACGTGCTACCTTGCAAGAGGAAGCACGTGTATCACGTGAGGTCCTGCATGCAGACCTATGTAACATCGCCACACAGAACCAGGCTCACCTGTCCGGCAGACTTGCTGCCGACGAGGGGAAAGCTGCGGCTAGGCGTGGCCAGGCTACTGTGCCACGTCCTCCTTATCAGGATGAGCCAGACTCGGACGACCATCTATCTCCCACATAGGTCGTGCTGTGCAGGCGTTGAGCCCATGGAGGTATTTTTTTTTGGCTCAGCATCATCGCATGTGGATGTTGAGCAGCACCCTGTACCTCCCCCCTCCTGGGTGCCTCCCCTCCCCCCCGGGTCGTATGTGGCCATTTTTGATTTTTCTTTTAGTTTAGTTAGTTAAGTTTCTGTTTGATAGTTAGTTTAAATAGGTAATGTAGGTTTTCCATAGTTAGTGTAATTAGTTAATAGTTGAGTTAGTTTAAAATTTGTAGTCTATTGTGCTTACATGTGACAGTGCGGTGCCTTGTGGTTTTTGAAGGCATCCACTGTCTGTTCCAGCTGGGCCCTTCATGGTTGTCTTGTGTATGTGTTTGCTGCTTGGGTTCCTTGACTCACATATGCCACTCCTGCCTCCCTTATCCATGGGCTCGCAAGGATGGTTCGGTGTAACAGAATTTTACACAAGGGCTTTGGACTGTCATATCTGTGGCATGTCTGGTGCTTTTTGACTTGTGTTGACACCCCTAGTGGGGATGATTTAGGTGTAATTGTCCACTGTTCAGCTTTTGCTAGATGGGGCGTGTCATGATTAATGTGGACATTGATTGCTATGCATTGTGTATTATGTTTCATATCTTTCCTGTACACGTGCTTGTTGCAAATCATGCTGTAGATAGTGTTCCACATTTTGGAGGTGAAAGACGGACTGATGGTGTGATTTGTGATGTGACTCTCTGACATGGTCAAGTAATGAGATGCATGATGAGACACACACAGATCACTTTGATGCATTAATCATGTGTTTCATGCACTTTCTGCAGGGGGATGAGGCACCAGAGCACCTTTGCCAGCAGACATGGCCCATTGGACAACGTAATTCCTGACCCGTTTGTTGGTGCCCACATGCACATGTGTGCACATGCAGAGCCACAGTGATTGCAGACCCACATCCTAGAACTGCTGACATGTTCCAAGGAACTCCAGGCAAGGTGAGCATCACAGGGGGGCCACTAGACAGCAAAGCTTGCACCAGGCGAGTTGCACGTGCAGGCTTAGTCACAGCACTGAGGGTGAGCTTAGACAAATATTGGTGTTGAAGCACACAATGCAGCTCAGATGTGTTTGTGGACTGATGGCTGTTGATAGTAGGGTTGTCTGGGACACATGCGGGGGCAGTGGCACATACCCTGCGGTACACCAAGGTTCATTGAGGCACTTGTATCAACCATGTAGCCTTCCAAGACATGGAAAGGGGCAGCTCACAGGGACATACAGCAAGGGACATACTCGGGTGCAGTGCATGTCTATTCCACGTACTTCATGATAAATGCACTGGCAACTTTGTTTTGGTCATGGTGGTACGCAACTTGCTCTGTAGTCATGGCTTGCCATATGGGTCTGTCTGCTTACCCAGGGAACATTGCATGTTGTGTGAATTGTGACACATTGGTGTTCCATTTGCCACGCACCCACCAGCGGCTGACTTACTGCATTAACTGTGAATGACCCGTCACAGGGGTGATGTTATATATGGGTACGAAGCATGGAGCACAGATTGTCTGTTTGTAGAGTTGTATGTTGTTATGGGGCATGTTTTGTGTTGTGTTTTTGTGTAATTGGCACGTACAGGTTGCTGACTGTGTCTCTCTTTGCAGCATTGCAGTGCTCCTGTAACCGGACCTGAGAGTGCGCAGGCAGGAGGCCAGCACTCAAAACCAGAGCTAAGTGTCTTGTTGTATTTTCTTACAAACTGCCCTGCATAGGCTTGCTGGGGAGTGTACTGATGCATGGATGTATGTGTGGTCCTATTTGGTATGTTTTTTACCCTAATCACCCGTGATCCTATGCAATTTCGAAACCTGTACCCTCTACCCGGTGTTCCTGCTTCCCATGCCTATCCAAGCAATGTTCCCTGACCCTCTTTCCCCACTGGGGTTGCAGATGCCTGTGTAAGCCCCGAACTTGCAGGCGCCAAAACCCTAGAGGGGGTGGTTGGTTCGTACCACTCCTGAGCCTGGAGTACAGAAGGCCATGACAATGATGTCCAAGTTTGTTTGGATTGTGCATGTGTTCATGCAGGTTGTACATTTTCGTGCATTCCCTGGTTTCATGTGTCATTCCTACTCCCCTCACCTGCCACGCATTCCAGTCATCCAGTGTGTCTACACCTGTCCCGACTGCATATCCCTGCACCTCTTTCCCCACCAGGATCTCAGGGGCCTGTGTGAGTTTGACCTTGCAGGCACCCGGGACATGGTGTGGGTGGTTGTTTCATGAGACTCCAGCGCCTGTACAGGGGATCTGTGACAGTACACATCCATTCATGGTGCATCATCCTATGTCATGTACCACACATGTCTCACATCCTGTCGTGACATTGTTTTGCTGTGCTACCTTGGTTGTTGCATCATTGTGGTAGTACTTGGCCTTTGAGACGTACTGCTATGTCAAGTCATCTACTGGAGGGTGTTTGGGTTCCTTTTCATGCCTTGGATTATGTGATTTTGGAAATGAGTGTGGATTCTGAGGGTTCAGGCATCTCTTTACACACAAGGTGGGAGATGGACACGAAGGGTAAAGGTGATCCTGTGGCCAGGTGGGAATGAGGGTTGGAGGCTCCATGACCCAGGTGCAGTTGTTCAGTGGGTCATGGTCATTTGCGAGGGGGGGGGGTTGTTGTTGATAGTTGCGTTGCCCTGCAGTGTGATGGGAACTCTGACATTGTAATGTTGTTGTCCTATGTACATGTTGTGTTCTGCTGATCAATGCCTGTTCATGTGTTGTGTTTTCCTTTCAGGTGCGAGGGGATAGTAGTGGTTTGACATGCTGGGGTGTACACATGGTGGATGTTCACATGTGATGTGTAGGGAACACTGATGGTCACTTGAGTGCACATGCATATGTGGAGTGCATGTCCTTGCAGAACCACACACTTGCACTCGGATGCACTCCATGTCCTCCCACCCTTGCATATCCACGTGTACACTGTTTGCCTTCTGGTGCCCACTGTGTCCCGCCAGCACATGTTCTGTGACCGATTATGGTTCGAGTACATGCCTAATTTGATTTTTGATGTAGTCTGTCACTTAGATGTGATGCTCAGGGTGTGCATCACACGCAATGGCTGTTCACTGTGCTGTGCGCTGAGCAGTGTGATGCAGGAGTAGGACATTGCACACATGAGCTGCAGTGTTCATTTTGCAATGCATCATGTGCATATAGCCAGGCATTCATTGTGATGTTACGTCTACGACTGTTGTAATGCATTAGGAATCGACTTATTTTTGGTGGGACATTTTGTTGGTCTGTCATTTCATCGGATTCCGGGTCAGGCATCATTGTCCGATGCCACTGTACATTTAGGACATGGAAATGTGTACCTTATCGTTACTGGGTCGGTGTATGGGTATTGCTTGCCATGTCATGTTGATGTTTGGGAGGGTTTGACTGACATGACAGTGATGGCCATGGCCTGTTTTGCAGGTGTGTGTGATGCACACCTTGCATGTCCAGGTCATCCGCTTCTCAGAGCAACTAGCTGGGGGTAGGTTTCTCTCCGCAGCAGGGCCCTCCCCCTCGAACAGACTTCCTGACTTGAACTTGAGGGGAACCATCTCCAGTTCTGGAAGCACCTCAAGACCTTCCTCTTTGCTTCTGCTTACTCTCTGCCTCTCCCTTGCAGAATTGTTCACTGGAACTGCACAGGAGCTGCAACTGGGCCACTCTCACCAACCTCGGTCCCTGGCCCAGCCA
Organism: Ambystoma mexicanum; assembly: GCF_040938575.1. Lineage (NCBI taxonomy): Eukaryota > Metazoa > Chordata > Amphibia > Caudata > Ambystomatidae > Ambystoma > Ambystoma mexicanum. Next base: position 1,507,255,266 of record NC_090937.1, on the reverse strand, counting down.
CTGTCCACTTGCACTGCCACCCTGGCAACCCCTGCACTGCAGTACTGTCTCTCTATCCCTACAGCCCTCCCTTCCCAGCACTCGTCTGCACTTACCTTAGCAGTTGCCACCAGGCGACCTATGTATAATTTTTTGGCCTACTTCCCCTGTACTGGACTCCCCCCCACCCTTGCACTTTTCCCTTCCCCCTACCCCTGCACTTGCACAATCACAATGACACCTGGCCTAGTAGTACCGTTCTCTGTGTTCCCTTGTTCCCCCCCCCTGCCTCATTGTGCCTTGTAATACTTGTGTATGGCTCATGTCATGTCACATGTCATGTGTGCATTTTGGTTGCACAGGATAGCTTGTGTTTAAGTAGCTAGGGATGCAGACGATGTGGCACTTCCATGGCAACTATCTCAGGGTGGTAGGGTTGTGACAGTTGACTGTCACTTTGTCATCATCGATTGTCACCTGGTATGTGCCAGGCCTGTGTGCACTCTGCAGGGGTTGGAGTTTAGGTGAAAAATGTGGCCACAAGCTGGGTCCGGGCTACCTCGCCACGTGCCCTGTCCCCTCCCATGGGCAGCGCCTGTGCCTGTGGTTGGGGATGTGGGGGCACCACCATGTCCACCGGGACGCCCTGCCGTGTTGCAACATTGTGCAGGACACATGCTGCCACAATGATCCTGCACACAACTGCTGGTGCATAGAGTAGTTGCACACCAGAGCGGTCAAGGGAGCGGAAACGTGACTTGAGCACTCCGAATGTGCGCTCCACTATGCCCCTGGTTGCAATATGGGCAGCGTTGTATCTTACCTGGGGTGGTGTGGTGGGGTTCCGGATTGGCGTCATCATGTGGTTGCTCAGAGGGTAGGCACTGTCCCCTGGGGAGGTGATAATTGTTCAGATTATTAGGGTTGGTATATTTGTCTGTGTGTGACTTGCATGCATGTGCAAGGGCATTTGTACTCACCTAGGAGCCATGTGTCGCCATGCTGCCCAGCTTCCAGGGCCCGGCTCAGGGCGGACATTCTGTATATGAAACTGTCATGGGTGGAGCCAGGGTAGTTTGCATACACAGAGGTGATGATTCCCTTTGCATCGCATACCACCTGTACATTGATGGAATGCCAGTGCTTGCGGTTTCGGTAGATGTGCTCAGTGGCCCTAGGTGGACGTAGGGCCACATGGGTGCAATCTATGGCACCGAGCACTTTGGGGAAGTGTGCCACCCTGAAAAAATCCAGGACAACGGCCTGCCTTTCTGCGGGTGTTCTGGGCATGTATATGTGCCTGCGGACTGCGGGGCACGCTGTCATGATTGCCAGTACCTGGTGTAGGCAGCGTGACTGCGTGGCCTGTGAGACCCCCCCCACTATGGCAGTGGTCCGCTGAAACGACCCAGTGGCCAAGAAATGCAAGACATTGAGCAGCTTCTCCAAGGGGCTCAATGCTTGGGAGCAAAGGGTGGGGGATGTGAGGTCATCTTCCCACTCCCTGACCAGGTCTAGGATGATATGGGGTGGAAACCTATACCTGCCGTAGACCTGGTCGTCAGGCATCCCAAAAAGGCCTGTCCGTGGTGCAAAAATGCGTGCCCTGGCTATTCTCCTCCTCCTGCGGTGTCCCACAATCACTGCAGCAACAAATGGGGCATTCATCGTCGCTGTATATACGCGTTTGTTATTTGCGCGCACTTTTATGCTGTGCGCGGGCGCGGGACGCCTCCGTGTGGGCGGACTCGTTGGTTTCCCGTATTCGGGTGTCATCGCGTGTGATCGGAGGGGAGCGAGCGTACACGCGATTGTCCTGGGTACGTGTGTTTCGGGGTGCGCGGGTAGTTCCACACGCGATTGGCCTGGGTACGTGTGTTTCGGGGTGCGCGGGTAGTTCCACACGCGATTGGCCGGGGTACGTGTGTTTCGGGGTGCGCGGGTAGTTCCACACGCGATTGGCCGGGGTACGTGTGTTCCGGGGTCCCGTGAACTTTCACACGCGATTGGTTGGGATCCACGTGTGTACTGTCATCACGTGCAATGAGGGATACTCCCTCGCACGTCACGTCACAGACGCGCTCACGCGCTGAGGGCCTTTGGTCCAATGAAAATGCGTATGCGTGCAGACGCGCTTACGCGCTAAGGGCCTTTCCTCGAATTACACGCTGACGTGCAGAATTTTCACGTGCCAAATCACTCCGTATCAAGCTGGCCACGCGTAAGCACACGGAAGACCACGCTCCTGCCCAGAAGGCCGAACTACTGCCCCCCAGAGCCCCGAGCACGCTCCCACCTGCCATCTGCTGCTGCCTGACTGCCTGCTGCCCACGTGCCCTGCCATTTGCTGCCTGCACATCAGCCAGGGGTGCTGTTGGTGTGACCACCCCTGCTGGAACCAAAGACTCCCGACTGGGATTCCATCGCTCCACAGCCCAGCCCCAGGACCCAGTTGCCCACCCACTCCTGCCTCTGGGGTTGTCATGTCGGGGCAAACTCCATCTGTGACCACTGACAACCCCCGGCCAGAGAGGCAGAGGGGCACCAGCTTCAGTGCCACCGAAGTTGGTGTCCTGGTGGAGCAAGTCCTGGGGCAGTATGATGCCCTCTTCGGAAGTTGCCGCGCCGACAAGGAAGGACGGACTCGGATCTGGACTGACATCGTGACTGCCATCAACGCGGAGGGGGTGGCAGTCCGCGACTTCCAACATGTCAAGAAGCGCTGGGAGGACTTCAGGTCCAGGACCCTGACCAAGGCCCGGCGCCTCTTGAAGGCAGCGGATGCCAAGGGGCGCCGGGGCCACTTGTCGGAAGAACAGATGAGGGTCCTGGAACACATATCCCCAGCGCTCCACGTCCAGGTCCTTGAGAGGCAGACCCGTCTGGAGTCGAGCGGTGAGTGTACATGCATCCTGATTGTGAGCAGTGCGTGTGGTGATTGTTCAGTAGTGTGCAGGTTGCACATCTGTTTGTATGGGGTCGAGTATGGGTGCGGGTGTACAGGGCCGTGGGGCTGACACATGCGAGGGCTGTAATGTGTGAGACATGGATGGTGCCTGTGTGTGTGGGCTTGCATGCCAAATGCAGTTGTGTGGGCACACAAGTTTGTATGAATGTGTATGTGAGTAGACATGTCCGTGATGTCACGCATGTATGTTGTTTTCAGCTGATTGTATCAGCGCTGTGTACATGTGCATGTGTGTGTATTTGACAAGGGTGCAACAGTGATGCAACATGGATGCATGTGACAGCGGTATGTGGAAGCCTGATTGGCAGATGTGACATGGATGCCCGTCTGATCACTGCGACACTTAGCAGAGGTGTACACATGCATGCAAGTGTGGTGGTTGGTGTGTACATGTGTGGTGCACTTCCTGTGTTGCATGTGATGTCTGGCTCACCTTTGGCTGCTGATGCTGTTGTATGTGTATGGATGGTGTTGGCAGTTGCAACATGGCTGTGGTATGGCTCGTGTGTGCAAGTTGTAATGACATGTGTGTTGGGGATTGTGATGACATGTCTGAGGTTTGCCAATGCCACTCATGTACAACTGTCATGTGTGTATGTGTCCATTGTACAGTGCCCTGATGCCTGTGTTTTTTTTCTCCCTGTCTGCAGCGTCAACTGATGAAGAGGGCGGAGAAGGTGCTGTGGAGCACAGCGGCGGGGATCCCACCGCCAGCCGGAGACGCAAGGCCCGGCTCCCCTCCCAGGTTGTCATCTCGTCGGGGAGTGAGGAGTCCGGTGCCGCGTCCCAGGCCGCAGCTGCCGGGGGGAGGTCCAAGAGGCGGAGGTTGCAGTTGGACTCCTCGGCAGCAGAAGGGGCAGCTGGGACCCCACAGGGCCCAACGGGGGAAGATGGCACAGAGTCATCCAGGTTGGTGGGGGGTTTGGTGGAGGAGGAGGCCGTGCAAGCACCGGAGACGGGGTCTGGGGGTGGGGATCCCACTGGTGCTAGTGGTGCAGTGCAGGACCAGGGACAGGAGGCAGCACAGGCCGCCGCGGAGGTGCCTGTGTGCAATCCTGTCCCTGATCCTGTCCCTGCATCATCTTGCACCAGCAGGGATGCCCATGTCCAGACCAGTTTTCAGGCAGGGGATGAGCTGACGTCAACTGGCCTTCCTCTGCCTGCGGACGTGGCTATCCAGGCCCGGGTTGAGCCTGTCCTGGCTGGAGTGGCGTTGCGTCAACGGGCCATGCGAGGTGACCTGCAGTCTTTTCATGAAAAGACTGCACATCATCTCGAATGGCTCGTTGACCACGTCAGCCTGCTGGGACAGGTCACCCAGGCCGGATTCCTCCGTCTGATGGGGCTTGCCACGACCCCCTCCTCAGCTGGACCCCCTACGCGCCAGTCGTCCTCTGTGCCATCTTCCCACCCATCAGTCACCTGGGTGCCCTGTGGAGCTGCCTCTGACGGTGCGGCCAGGCTGGTGGAGGAGGCATCCCTGCCGCAGTCGGGAGTCGGACGTCCAGCAGGGGTGGCCACGTCAACGACTGCACCCCAGCCGGCGGAGGATGTGCAGGCAGCAGGAGGCAGTGCAGGGGCAGAGGCACAGCAGCAGCAGCACCATGGTGGGAGCCATGAAGGCTCGGGGCCTTCGACATCGGAGGGGCAGGCATCGGCCGGAGGGCAGGAGGACCCAGGACAAAAAGTGTCTTCCGTGTGGCAGCGGTTGGGCCACGCCATAGATGCGGAGCGGCAGCGGGCGGAAGAGGCACAGCTCTCAATGGTCAGGGCGGAGAACTCCATGCAGAGGGCCCTGAGGCGGGTCGAGTGCCTCGAGGCAATCCGCAGGGCTTTGGAGGTGGACACGTCGACGGCCCTGCGGACCCTCGGGGCCATGGAGGAGGACCGCTTCCGGGACATTGAGGAGGAGTTCGATGATGCCCTGGCCCGGCACATCCAGAAGTGAGCCGTGGAACTAGCCCGCTGCCCTTGTACATAATTATGTAGGTAGTGTTAAGTTTCATTTTTGTTTTTATTTTATTTGGACCTTTTGGACATTGGCCACATTTTTGTATATAGTTTTTTTTATTAGTTAGTGTAGTTAGTTAGGTTTCCTTTATTTTGTTGGGATGATGGACCCTGGCTTCTTGCATTGTACATAGTTGTGGACTTGTACATACTTTCTTTTTTAACATTATCCATGGATCAATGGCTTATAATTTTTTTTTCACATTGGATTTTGTTTGGTGGACATTGACTTTGTACTACATTACTTTGGATTTCTATATTCTTTAATTTTTTTTTTATTTTGAACGGACATGCTTCTTTTCATTTTTTTCCATTCACATTTCTGTTTCTTCATTTTTGTTTCTATTCATCTTTCCTTTAATACATTATTTATTTGTTGCACTTCAATGTGTGGTGTCTCATTGTTTTCATGCATTTCATGTTATGTGTTTAGAGAATCACTGACACCCATTGGGTGTATGTGCGGGACATGTGTTTGTTTTGGAACTTGCAATTGGTGTTCTGTGATGTAATTGCAGAATATGAGTGGGTGGATGCAATACTCGGGTGGGTGTTTTGCATTTGGGGGCTGACCATAGAGACCAGGGATCTGGACTGTGATGACATGTTGGGTGGGGAACATGAGTTGGACATGGGTGGGGGCCTGCTGGAGGCTGCCCCTGGTGGCTGGGGGTTGGGGGTGGTGGGAGACATGGGTGGGGGCCTGGTGGAGGATTCCCCTGGATGCTGGGGGGTGGGGGTGCAGGGGGACATGTGTGGGGGCCTGGTGGAGGGTGCCCCTGCACTGCTGGGGGGTGGGGGTGGTGGGAGACATGTGTGGGGGCCTGGTGGAGGGTGCCCTGCACTGCTGGTGGGTGGGGGTGATGGGTGACATGAGTGGGGGTCTGGTGGAGGGTGCCCCTGGATGCTGGGGGGTGAGGGTGCAGGGGGACATGTGTGGGGGCCTGGTGGAGGGTGCCCCTGCACTGCTGGGGGGTGGGGGTGGTGGGAGACATGTGTGGGTGCCAGGTGGAGGGTGCCCCTGCACTGCTGGGGGGTGGGGGTGGTGGGAGACATGTGTGGGGGCCTGGTGGAGGGTGCCCTGCACTGCTGGTGGGTGGGGGTGATGTGTGACATGAGTGGGGGTCTGGTGGAGGGTGCCCCTGGATGCTGGGGGGTGAGGGTGCAGGGGGACATGTGTGGGGGCCTGGTGGAGGGTGCCCCTGCACTGCTGGGGGGTGGGGGTGGTGGGAGACATGTGTGGGTGCCAGGTGGAGGGTGCCCCTGCACTGCTGGGGGGTGGGGGTGGTGGGAGACATGTGTGGGGGCCTGGTGGAGGGTGCCCTGCACTGCTGGTGGGTGGGGGTGATGGGTGACATGAGTGGGGGTCTGGTGGAGGGTGCCCCTGGATGCTGGGGGGTGAGGGTGCAGGGGGACATGTGTGGGGGCCTGGTGGAGGGTGCCCCTGCACTGCTGGGGGGTGGGGGTGGTGGGAGACATGTGTGGGTGCCAGGTGGAGGGTGCCCCTGCACTGCTGGGGGGTGGGGGTGGTGGGAGACATGTGTGGGGGCCTGGTGGAGGGTGCCCTGCACTGCTGGTGGGTGGGGGTGATGGGTGACATGAGTGGGGGTCTGGTGGAGGGTGCCCCTGGATGCTGGGGGGTGAGGGTGCAGGGGGACATGTGTGGGGGCCTGGTGGAGGGTGCCCCTGCACTGCTGGGGGGTGGGGGTGGTGGGAGACATGTGTGAGTGCCAGGTGGAGGGTGCCCCTGGATGCTAGGGGGTGGGGGTGCAGGGGGACATGAGTGGGGGCCTGGTGGAGGGTGCCCCTGGATGCTGGGGGGTGGGGGTGGTGGGAGACATGAGTGGGGGCCAGGTGGAGGGTGCCCCTGGATGCTAGGGGGTGGGGGTGCAGGGGGACATGAGTGGGGGCCTGGTGGAGTGTGCCCCTGGATGCTGGGGGGTGGGGGTGGTGGGAGACATGAGTGGGGGCCTGGTGGAGGGTGCCCCTGGATGCTAGGGGGTGGGGGTGCAGGGGGACATGAGTGGGGGCCTGTTTGAGGTTGCCCCTGCACTGGTGGGGGGTGGGGGTGGGGGGAGACATGGGTGGGGGCCTGCTGGAGGCTGCCCCTGGTGGCTGGGGGTGCAGGGGGACATGCGTTGGTGGGCAGTAGTGCTAGTTGATATGTGGGTTGGCTGGTGGGCATGGCCATGGTGGATGGGGTGCCTGCAGGACATGTGCTGGGTAGGCCCCTGTGGTGTGAGCCACCTGCAGGGGCCGTGGAGGGTGTAGAGGGTACACCTGGGAGGACCCACACGTGCAATTCACGTGTGCTGCTCCCCGCGCACCCCCGGAATACACGTACCCCGCTCAATCGCGTGTGGAACTTCCCGCGCACCCCTGAAATCCACGTACCCGGCCAACTCGCGTGTGGAACTTCCCGCGCACTGCTGAAATCCACGTACCCGGCCAAATCGCGTGTGGATCTTCCCGCGCACCCCTGGAATCCACGTACCCGGCCAAATCGCGTGTGTCACTTCCCGCGCACCCCCGAAATACACGTACCCCGCTCAATCGCGTGTGGAACTTCCCGCGCACCCCTGAAATCCACGTACCCGGCCAACTCGCGTGTGGAACTTCCCGCGCACCCCTGAAATCCACGTACCCGGCCAAATCGCGTGTGGAACTTCCCGCGCACCCCTGGAATCCACGTACCCGGCCAAATCGCGTGTGTCACTTCCCGCGCACCCCCGAAATACACGTACCCCGCTCAATCGCGTGTGGAACTTCCCGCGCACCCCTGAAATCCACGTACCCGGCCAACTCGCGTGTGGAACTTCCCGCGCACCCCTGAAATCCATGTACCCGGCCAAATCGCGTGTGGAACTTCCCGCGCACCCCTGGAATCCACGTACCCGGCCAAATCGCGTGTGGAACTTCCCGCGCACTCCTGAAATCCACGTACCCGGCCAAATCGCGTGTGGAACTTCCCGCGCACCCCTGGAATCCATGTACCCGGCCAAATCGCGTGTGGAACTTCCCGCGCACTCCTGAAATCCACGTACCCGGCCAAATCGCGTGTGGAACTTCCCGCGCACCCCTGGAATCCACGTACCCGGCCAAATCGCGTGTGTCACTTCCTGCGCACCCCCGAAATACACGTACCCCGCTCAATCGCGTGTGGAACTTCCAGCGCACCCCTGAAATCCACGTACCCGGCCAACTCGCGTGTGGAACTTCCCGCGCACCCCTGAAATCCACGTACCCGGCCAAATCGCGTGTGGAACTTCCCGCGCACCCCTGGAATCCACGTACCCGGCCAAATCGCGTGTGGAACTTCCCGCGCACCCCCGAAATACACGTACCCGGCCAAATCGCGTGTGGAACTTCCCGCGCACCCCTGGAATCCACGTACCCGGCCAAATCGCGTGTGGAACTTCCCGCGCACCCCTGGAATCCACGTACCCGGCCAAATCGCGTGTGGAACTTCCCGCGCACCCCCGAAATACACGTACCCGGCCAAATCGCATGTGGAACTTCCCGCGCACCCCTGGAATCCACGTACCCGGCCAAATCGCGTGTGTCACTTCCCGCGCACCCCCGAAATACACGTACCCGGCCAAATCGCGTGTGTCACTTCCCGCGCACCCCCGAAATACACGTACCCCGCTCAATCGTGTGTGGAACTTCCCGCGCACCCCCGAAATACACGTACCCCGCTCAATCGCGTGTGGAACTTCCCGCGCACCCCAGAAATCCACGTACCCGGCCAAATCGCGTGTGGAACTTCCCGCGCACCCCTGGAATCCACGTACCCGGCCAAATCGCGTGTGGAACTTCCCGCGCACCCCCGAAATACACGTACCCGGCCAAATCGCGTGTGGAACTTCCCGCGCACCCCTGGAATCCACGTACCCGGCCAAATCGCGTGTGGAACTTCCCACGCACCCCTGGAATCCACGTACCCGGCCAAATCGCGTGTGGAACTTCCCGCGCATCCCCGAAATACACGTACCCGGCCAAATCGCGTGTGGAACTTCCCGCGCACCCCTGGAATCCACGTACCCGGCCAAATCGCGTGTGTCACTTCCCGCGCACCCCCGAAATACACGTACCCGGCCAAATCGCGTGTGTCACTTCTAGCGCACCCCCGAAATACACGTACCCCGCTCAATCGCGTGTGGAACTTCCCGCGCACCCCCGAAATACACGTACCCCGCTCAATCGCGTGTGGAACTTCACGCGCACCCCTGAAATCCACGTACCCGGCCAACTCGCGTGTGGAACTTCCCGCGCACCCCTGAAATCCACGTACCCAGCCAAATCGCGTGTGGAACTTCCCGCGCACCCCTGGAATCCACGTACCCGGCCAAATCACGTGTGGAACTTCCCGCGCACCCCCGAAATCCACGTACCCGGCCAAATCGCGTGTGGAACTTCCCACGCACCCCTGGAATCCACGTACCCGGCCAAATCGCGTGTGGAACTTCCCGCGCACCCCTGGAATCCATGTACCCAGCCAAATCGCGTGTGGAACTTCCCGCGCACCCCCGAAATATACGTACCCGGCCAAATCGCGTGTGGAACTTCCCGCGCACCCCTGGAATCCACGTACCCGGCCAAATCGCGTGTGTCACTTCCCGCGCACCCCCGAAATACACGTACCCGGCCAAATCGCGTGTGTCACTTCTAGCGCGTCGGTGGGTCAAGGTTTCTGGTCATACAACATACATCTCCATGAAGTCGAAACCAGTACTCTTTACTACCACGCAAATTTGCTAATAGATTTGTAATATTTGATTGTAAAACCTCATCCTTTTGTTGCACTTTTTCTAATAATTGTGTAGCTGTCATATTTTGAAAGTATGATCCTGATTTTAATATGTGTGCAACTCCGTAACATAAAATTGCTAGTTCCTTTCAAAGAGTGGGTGGAATATGTATTCCACATTTTGTCTAAATCTGGGATCTTCAGAATACATCCGTAATGAGGGGTATTCTGAAGCTGATATTTGAATAGGTCTATCATCATACCTTCCTCCTTTGCCAGTAGGAAAGAGTAGAGGAAAAGCACGTGCTTCTATACTTTTTTCCCATATGCTGATTGGCGATCCTTTTGTTTGACCCATTTGGTACGTTTCCAGTACATCTTCGATGATGTCATTAGAGTGCAAAGGATGATTTGTATAATGGTCTACAGTATTTGATATTGTAGCAGGATCTAGTAGCTCATATTGACCAGCTTCTTGTGTTTCTTGAATTATTTCAGTTGTATCTTTCAAGTTTTCTTCTATATTAATTTCTTTGTAATATTCATTATTCTTTTTAAGATATTGGAATGCTTGTCTAACTTTATGTAAATCTACCAGCTGTTGCCATATTTTTTTGTCTTTTGTAGGCACTCCATTTACTAAGATAATTAAAGATTGCTGCATTTGACATTGCACTCCTAGAGTATGCACATTTTCTTTTAGATCTAATGGTAAATAAACTACTTTTCCACGAATGCCTCTTACCAATTCAGAGGGAGGGAAATTTGCTGTTTTTGGTTGAAGGCGTATTATTGCTTGAAATGGGTGTACTGTTTGAATTATGATGCTCTCATATAAATTAAGTTGTTGTAGGGGTTTTGGTACTGGGTATAATTCCACATTATTTGTGATAGCACGTGAAGGAGTTTGGTTGTTGTCAAGTTTTGTAGTGCAGTAACTGCAAAGTATTAAGGGGTGAGTTATTTTGTATTTGTTTTCTGCTACAAGGTAGAGAGATAATTCAAACCATTTAGAATTTTCATTGTCTTCTATTTTGTATGATAGGTCTACAGTTTTTGTGCTACTTTTATAAAAAGTTCTACGGCAACATACACATACATGGTTTGGTACTTCAGCTGATGTACTTTTAAATTTTAGTATTTCTTTTTTGTATGTGTTTAGCAAAAGGTTGCCATGTGAAGAATAGTTGCTTAATTGGTTTAAAGCTATTTCATTCTGTAAATGGCTTTCACTTCCAAAATATTTTTTCTGCATATAGTCAATCACTTCAAGTAGGTCTTTAACTGTACCATGTAGAAGGATGTCATTTAAATTTGCTAGTGACTTTTAGCATAGTACAGTTTATAGACTAGATTTCTTATAGTTGAATGATGTGTTGATATCCTTTTGATATCATGGAAAGTGGTTTTACAAGTCGGTCCTGTAATGCAGGCCAATGAATGTCCTTGTAGTCCTGTGTACTTGCGCACTGGACAGGTATCCATATTTTGCAGTAATTTAATTTTGATGTTGTCTTTGCTTTTTACATATTTATTGAGAAATTGGCGTAAAGATTTGAAACATTGTTTGGGAATGTTGCACATTGACATGCATGGCCATTTGTACACTAGACGTTCTGATTCAGTTGAATGGAGGGGTAATTCTAAGTTTTCAGGGCATATTTTTGTAAGGAGTACTTCTTGTTCCATTATGGTATTATTCACTTTTTCATAACCTCGACGACTGCTATGCATGGCAATTGTATTTGTGTGCTTTTGTTTGTACGCTTCTTCATTAAAATATGGTTCTGTGCTCGTAGTGTGATTCCATTCACCTCTGCAGATACTTAAGAAGTTCTTTCTGTTGACATTTCACTTATTGAGAAGTCTTTTTTGTAATTTAGTTATTAGTTTTGTTAGTGATTTAATTTTGTTTAACAGTAAAATAAATAACTTTCTTTTGAGAAGAATTGCCCTGTCCTTCAGCGCTTCTAAGATTAATTTCCTACGACAGGTTTTAAGCATTGAACCTGATTTCTCTCCTGTTTTTATAAGATTTTGAAGGAGTTTGTGACGGTACATTGTGGCTAAAATACTTTTCTTGGTATGCTTACTTTGCACTATATTAAAATTTAAAGAAGTAGTTTTATCTGTAGTGATAGCTGATTTTCTGTTAATTGTTTTTTTGGTTTGTTTTACATTTTGATAGAGGAGGCAAAGTTTTTGTACTTGAAACTTCTTGTGTTTCACTAAATGACTGGATTAGTTGTTTTGTTTCAACTTTTTTTTACAAATTCTGCTAGAGATGGATGCTTATGTTGGACACTTTTATTTTCATTTGCTCTATTTCTGCGTTGCTTTCTACGGACTTGACTTTTGGTAGGCATTCTTTAGGGTCCGTTGAAAAAAATAAAGAAGGTATGGGTTGGGGTGATCTGCAATGTATGTGTGCTGTGTGCATGAGTGTTTGAGTAAGATGATAACGATGTATGTAATGGTGTGTGATTGTGCATTGGGAACTACAACTAGTAGGGATAGGTATTCTTGAATTTATGTGTTACTAAACTGGGGTCAGATGACAAAAAAAAGTAAGCTAGTGGTGTGGAAAAGTGCAAATAGTAAATCTAATGTATACAATTAAAATAGTTGTTAGTTCTATAATATGAAAATTGTAGCAGTTCAGTTGGGTAATTTGTGTGTCCAAAAATAGGAATTTGTGGGCCATTCTGGCTGTAAATCGCTGTTTAAGACATGGAGATTTTTGGACAAAATGGTACACAATCTCTATATTTAGGCACAGAAATAGCTTGTATTAACTTTACAGTATGTTTGAGTAATAATACAAATATTATGGTGATATTCTACTTACTTTTTTTCTTAAATTAACAGGTAACTTCTTAGTTCTTCTTTGTTCTTCAAATTCGGCTGCTTCTTTTCAGGAGACTGGTCTTCACTACAATTGTAAAAGATTAAAATTAGTAATTTTCTTTGTATATAGCGCTGTTTTTAATTTTTTTAAATATGGTTTAAATATGGTTCCAAGTAAAACCGAAAAACCCTTGAAATTCGCCAGTTATGGTAAGCTAAGCAACCATAACTTGTGCCACCACCGTGCACTGCTAATACTAACACCCATGACATCAAAGATCACATCACAAATGTCATTGATGACATGAGAACACCTGCTCACTACCCAAATAAAACCCACTCTACATCTTCCCCTCTCAGCTTGCCCTTTTTCATCCCTGTGGTTGGTGTTCCCCCCTTTCCCCTCCTTTCCGCTCCTCTCCTAGTGTGTCGTGTATAAAAAACCAAAAAATATATAAAATAACAAAAAAAAATAAGGCTCTTTCAGAGCCACCTTTCACAGTTAAAAAATAGAAGTGAAAATAAATGAAGCAGGGCCCTTTGTTTTTTTTAGAAGTCTGCGGACAGTCCACAGAATCTAACATTTTGGGGTGCTACCCTATGAAAACCATTGCAATTTTCTCTGAGAGGAAGTGGTGCCTCTGAAAAGAGCCTTTGGGAGGTGTTTGTGTTTCAAAAATTATAAATACTCAACACCTACTTCAAAATGGATGCTGTCATTCTAAAAAAGGTCGCAATGCATTTTGTACTACGAAACATAATATTTTCATTGTGAAAAAAGGACATGCCAAAATCTCTTAGAAAGGCACACACAGCCTTATTGACATTGTGCCTTGCTTTCTCCATTTGTGGACCAAATGAAGAAGAACCAAGCCACATTTGTCTCTGCGCAATCCGTGAAAAAAATTACTTGAGAATTTGGAAACATGTCCATGAATTTCCCAAGTCCTTCTTTCATTGCAAATTGCAAAGAAATTCCAGACACATGTCCTAAACTGTTCCCTCCAAAATGAATTATAATTATATTTGGATGTTGCTCTGTCTCCAAAGTAGTACAGAGAGGTAACAAGTCCAACCACTTCATTCCACATAGTCCATGCCAGTCTACTTCCACATGTGGGAATCCAAGATCTACAGCTACTCCACAGGTTTCTGCATGCACCTTCAACCAATGTATCCACGAGACTCCCAAAATCCAAACAATCTGTTTTCTGAAACACAGAGCCATAGCTATCTGTTCTTCTCTCACCAAAAAGAGTATCTGAGAAACTCTCTCCTGGCACAACACACCCACTAAACCTTCCTGACCAATCCCTTTCAGTGCTCATTCTCATTTGCATGACTTCTGAACCCAAAAATTCCTGAATGTAACACCCGATGTCCGCGAACTACCGCAATGTCCGCGGACATATCATAACATGAACAGCCCTTCTACCATTTCCAGTTCACTCTCTGTGCCATTCCCTCAATGGATGTAGCTAAGAAGTCTCATGACCATCCACCAATCACATTCAAGACCTCTACATCTAACTGCATCATCATAGATCAGCACTGCAAATGTACTGTGAATCTCTCTGAGTACAAGTGTCATATCATTGGCAAACACCATCTACAAGAAATACTGTACAAGTCTCCAAGATTTCTACTTGCAGCTCCATGCATATCCATATGCATGAACACAAACTACAGGTATGCATATTTTCTATACAGTACATGTACATTTTTTATAGATTCATATAAACAAATTAACTGACTTTTAGCTTGTACAATCTATAAAATGAATTTACTGTCATTTTTTCCATCTCCTAAAATCAACAGTCACTTCCAAAGCTATCTGCTATTTAATTTCTTTTTACACACACATTTTCAAAGCATGTTGAACTAACATATTTAAAGTACAATATGAAGAGTTAACATACTCAAACAAAATTGCATGCACACAGTATGTTCACAAATCAAACAACAATACTTGCCGACAAATATAAACATTTATTTGCTTATATTTATAAACTGCGCAAGCAGCCCATGGCATTGAGGCGCTGTTACTTACAAGAGCTTAGTTACAGAAATAGTGGTATTCAGTGGTACATTATGAATTCCACAAGGCATACAAATGATATTTTGGTTGGTACAGTTAGTCATTACAATACAGTTTATGCATTAAGAACATATGATATGTATTCAACTGGTGCAACGCATCTTATGTGAATAAAATAGTTTTCATGATTTTGAGGAAAGCGCTGAGGGTCAATGTCAATTAAAATAATCAATGTTTAAATTAAAAACAATGCTGTATACAAACAAAATTCCTTATTTGTTTCCTTTACAATTGCATTGAAGAGCATTCTCCTGAAAAGAAGCAGCCAAATTTGAAGTATGAAGAACAACTAAGAAGAAACCTGCTCATTTCAGAAAAAAGTAAGTTGAATACCATCATATTATTTGTACTATTATTCAAACACACTGTAAGGTTAATTCATGCTATTTCTGTGTCTAAAAATAGAGATTGTGTTTACAAATCCCCATTTCTTAAACAGAAATTTACAGACAGAATGGCGCACAATTTCATATTTTTCGACACACAAATAACGCAACTCAACCCCTGGAATTTTTATATTATAGAACAAACAACTGTTTTAATTTTATACCATTAGATTTACTATTTCTATTTCTCCACACCACCAGCTTACTTTCTACTATCATCTGAAACCCAGTTTAGTAACACATAAATTCAAGAATACCCATCCCAACTAGTTGTAGTTGCCCAATGCACAATCACACACCATTACATACATCGTTATCATCTTACTCACACACTCATGCACACAGCACACATACATTAAGAACACCCCGACCCATACTTTCTTTATTTTTTTCAACAGACCCTAAAGAATGCCTAGCAAAAATCAAGTCTGTAGAAAGCAACACAGAAGCAGAGCAAATGTAAATAGAAGTGTCCAAAACAAGCATCCATCTCTAGCAGAATTTGTCAAAAAAGTTAAAACAAACCAGCTAATACAGTCATTTAGCGAAACTAAACAAGCTACAAGTACAGACACTTTGCCTCCTCGATCAAAATGTAAAACAAACCACAAATAAATTAACAAAAAATCAGCTACCACTACATATAAAATTGCTCCTATAATTCTTGATATAGTGCAAACTAAGCATACCAAAAAAAGTATTTTAGCAAAAATGTTCCATTAAAGAGTCCTTCAAAATCTTATAAAAACAGGAGAGAAATCAAACTCAACCCTTGAAACCTATCGTAGGAAATGAATCTTAGAAACGTTGATAGACAGTGCAATCCTTCTCAAAAGAAAGTTATTTATTTTCGTGTTAAACCAAATTAAACCACTAACAAAACCAACGACTAAATTACAAAAAAGACTTCCCAATAAACAAAATGTCAACAGAAATAATTTCTTAAGTATCTGTAGAGGTGAATGGAGTCACACTACGAGCACAGAACCATACTTTAATGAAGAAGCATACAAACAAAAGCAAACACATACAATTGCCATACATAGCAGTGGACGAGGTTATGAAAAAGTTAATAATACCATAATGGAACAAGAAATACTGCTTACAAAAATAAACCCAGAAAACTTTGAATTACCTCTCCATTTAACTGAATCAGAACGTCTAGTATACAAATGGCCATGCACGTCAATGTGTAACATTTCCAAAGAATCTTTCAAGTCTTTACACCAATTCCTCAATCAATATCTGAAAGGCAAAGACAAAATCAAAATTAAACTACTGCAAAATATGGATAACTGTCCAGTGCGCAAGTACACAGGACTACAAGGACATTCATCGGCCTGCATTTCAGGACCTACTTGCAAAACCACCTTCCATTATATTAAAATGATATCAACACATCATTCAACTATAAGAAATCCAGTCTATAAACTGTAGTATGCTAAATGCCCTGCTTTAGCACTAGCCAATTTAAATAGCATTCTTCTACATGGTACAGCAAAAGACCTACTTGAAGAAATCAACTATATCCAGAAAGAATATTTTGGAAGTGAAAGCCAGTTACAGAATGAAATAGCTTTACAACAAATTACCACCAATTCTATGCATGGCAACCTTCTACTTCACACATACAAATACTGAAATTTCAAAGTACATCTGCTGAAAAACCAAACCATGTGTGTGTATGTTGCCGTAGAACTTTTTATAAAAGTAAGACAATAACAGTAGACCTATCATACAAAATAGAAGACAATGAATATTCTAAATGGTTTGAATTAGCTCTCTACCCTATAGCAGAAAACAAATACAAAATAACTGACCCCTTAATACTTTGCAGTTACTGCACTACAAAACCTTTCAACAACCAAACTCCTTCACGTGCTACGACAAATAATTTGGAATTATTTCCACTACCAAAACCACTACAGCAACTGAATTTACGTGAAAACATCATAACGCAAACAGTTCACCAATTTCAAGCAATAATACGCCTTCAACCAAAAACAGCAAAATTACCTCCCTCTGAATTAGTGAAAGATATTCGGGGGAAAAGTAGTGTATTTACCATTAGATCTAAAAGAAAATGTGCACCCTCTAGGAGTGCAACATCCAATGGAACAATCTTTAATTATCTTAGTAAATGGGGTACCTACAAAAGACAAACAAATTTGGCAACAACTGGTAGATTTACATAACATTAGACAAGCCATACAATATCTAAAAGACAATAATGAATACTACAAATAAATTAATAGTGAAGAAAACTTGAAGGATACCACTGAAATAATTCAAGAGACACAAGAAGCTGGTCAATTTGAGCTCCTAGATCTTGTTACAATATCCAATACTTTAGACCATTGTACAATTCATCAATTTCACTTTAATGACACCATAGAAGATGCACTAGAAATGTACCAAATGCATCAAACAAAAGGATCACCAATCAGCATATGGGAAAAAAGTATAGAAGCACATGCTTTTCCACTACTTTTTCCTACTCACAAAGGAGGAAGGTACAATGATAGACCTATTCAAATAACAGCATCAGAATATCGCTCATTACAGATGTATTCTGAAGATCACAGTTTTAGACAAAATGTGGAATACATATTCCACCTACTCTTTGAAAGTGAACTAGTAACTTTATGTTACGGAGTTGCACATACATTAAAATCAGGATCCCATTTTCAAAATATGGCAGCTACACAATTATTACAAAAAGTGCAACAAAAAGATGAGGTTTTACAATCAAATATTACAAATCTATTTGCAAATATGCGTGGTACTAAAGAATTCTGGTTTCGACATCATGGAGAAGTACTTTGTATGATAAGAAACCTTGGCCAACCCACTGGGTTTGTTACATTAAGTTGTACATAAATCATGTAAATCTTTCCATGCAGAATATGCATGGAAAGATTTACATGATTTCCTATGCATATCAAACAAAAACAAAACAAACATAGATATACTGTAGAATTTTGTTCTCTAGATCCTGTTAATGTTTCAAGATATTTTCACATTCTATTCTTTGCTATGCTACAATTTATTTGTAATAAAACTGCTCCTCCCCTTGGAGAAGTGCAACACCTCTTTTGGAGAAAAGAATACCAAGCCAGAGGAGCACCACATATCCACATGCTTTTATGTATTGAAGATGCTCCTAAATTTGGTCAAGACAGTGACGCCACTGTTTTACAGTTTATTGAGAAATATGTCACTTGTCAAATTCCAATTTCAAAGACACAAATGTGGCAAATATTGTCGTCATGAATACAAAAACAAAGGGAAATACTACACCAAATGCCGCTTTGGTTTCCCTAGACCGGTTACAAAAATAGGTCAAGTGAACAACTTTATGTCTTCAGTTAGACATAGTGTTAAAGGTAAATCCCCTAAAAATACATATTACATAAAAAGAACAGAAGAAGAAAAATATATCAATGATTACAATGCAATCATTGCCCACTTATGGAATGCAAACATAGATGTGCAGTACATTGCAGACAATTCCACTGCAGTTGCACAATATGTTACAGCATACTTAACTAAAGCAGAAAAAACAGAGCTACAAGACCTCTGGAATGACCTGTCATCAGACAAAACACTGGGCCTCATTACAACCCTGGCGGAAGACCATGGTGCTACAAGCACCATGGTCCATGCCGGTAAATTACCGACTCCGCCATGGAGAAAGGGGGAATTACCACCCCATTACAAGGTTGGCGGGGCAGTAATTCCCCCTTCCTCCATGGCCCTTCCCAATTCCCATTTTTGCCCCATAGGACTCAATGGGAATGGGGAAGGCGCTAAGTACGGTGCTGCAAATTGCGGCACCGTAATTACCACCAAGGTCCCTTTGCGGGTCCCTACTTTAACGGCTGGTCTACACCAGCCGTTAAGGTTGGGTCCCGCAAAGGGACCTCGTAAATAGGCGCTAATAGGTTAACAGCGCCACAGCCTTTTACGGCACCGTTAACCCATTAGCGCCTGGGTCGTAATGAGGCCCACTGTCTCAGAAATTATACAGCTTGGGCATAAAAATGCTCTCCCATAGATAATGTGGCTCCTATGAAGCAGCAGATTGTTTAACTGGTACTGCTTTGTATGGAAAATCTAAAAATATAGTATGGCTAAGTCTTGGTCCTGCTAAATCTAAAAAAAGAATTCTAAAATCATATTAAGTTATAGCAACAAAAATAGCCAAACATGATCCCACCAGCCAAGACATTTTAAAAAACAATTTGCTGGACACATACATACCAAACAGAAGTACCACTTTGGAAACCATGTGTCTATACCACATAGTCCAAAACTTCACATACAAAAATAATATAAAACCCGATGAAAAAAAAAGTAGATACAGAGTGACAAATTGTGAAGGCAGCTTAGTAATACTCACCAAACCAAATTTAATTAATCATATCAAATTTTCATTAAAGACTCCTCAACATGAAGAACTATATTACATGTCCCTGCTACAACTCTTTAAACCATGGAGAAAAGAAGAAGAAATACTAGATAACTATGATTCCTATGAAGACACTTTCAAAGCAAATGAAAGCACTATAACTGATGTAAACTTTACACAGTGCAAAACAATGTTGCACAATGAACAACAACACGAAGAGGAACTCCAGGCCCAACTGGATAAAGAAACTCCTGACAGTAGTCGACCTTCTGTAACAGGAAGCCAAGAACCACTGGGAGAACCACTAATAATAAATGAGGCAGAATTAGCTATGACAGAAGTAGAAAACACCATGGGGGTAATTCATAGAATTCAGCGCACAAGTGGCGCACACGGCTGGCGCACAGTGTGCGTGTGCAACTGTCTGCGCCAGCTGCATGTGCCAAAATCCATTTCAGCGCACAGCATATTCATGGATTTCAAAATCCATTACCAGCCATGGCGCAGAGTGGCGCAGCGACCCTGCAGCAGCGCCAGTTACACCCCATTCCCCTCCCCGTGCGCCATGAACAGTGCACAAATCCTGTAAATGGCGCACAGGCCAGTGGACCACCATAAAGCCCCCAACCACGAAAACACCTGTAAAACTCCCCGCGCACCCCTCTGAATACATGTACACCCCTGCGCGGGGAGTTTCACACGCGATTCGGCCTGTGTGAATGGGGTAAGGGTATTACTGGGTTTCGCTGGGAGTTTCACACACGATTGGGCCTCTGCGAGCGGGGTACGTGTATTACTGGGGTGCGCAAGGAGTTTCATACGCGATTGGGCCTGTGCGTGCGGGGTACGTGTATTACTGGGGTTCGCGGGGAGTTTCACACGCGATTGGGCCTGTGCGAGCGGGGTGCATGTATAACTGGGGTTTGCGGGGAGTTTCACAAGCGATCGGGCCTGTGCGAGCGGGGTACGTGTATTACTGGGTTTCGCAGGGAGTTTCACACGCGATTGGGCCTGTGCGAGTGGGGTACGTGTATTATTGGGGTTCACGGGAGTTTCATACGTGATTGGCCCTGTGCAAGCGGGGTACGTGTATTACTGGGGACCGCAGGGAGTTTCACACGCAATTGGGCCTGTGCGAGCGGGGTACATGTATTACTGGGGTTCGCAGGGAGTATCACAAGCGATTGGGCCTGTGTGAGCGGGGTACGTGTATTACTGGAGTTCGTGGGGAGTTTCACTTGCGATTCGGCCTCTGCAAGCGGGGTACGTGTATTACTGGGGTTCACGGGGAGTATCACACACAATTGGCCCTGTGCAAGCGGGGTACGTGTATTACTGGGGTTCGTGGGGAGTTTCAAACGTGATTGGGCCTCTGCGAGCGGGGTACGTGTATTACTGCGATTCGCGGGGAGTTTCACACATGATTGGGCCTGTGCGAGCGGAGTACGTGTATTACTGGGGTTTGTGGGGAGTATCACACGCGATTGGCCCTGTGCGAGCGGGCTACATGTATTACTGGGGTGCGCGGGGAGTCCCACACGTGAATTGGTAGTGTGGGTCCTGCCAGTTGTGCCCTCTACCCCCTCCACGGCCCTTGCAGGCAGCCTACACCACACCCTGCACCCCTGGTCATGTTCCACACGCAGCCCATCTACCATGGGCATGCCCCCCAGCCAGCCCACATGTCACCTTGTATTTTTGATCACCAACTCATGTCCCCCAGCACCCCCACCCACCCAGCAGTGATGGGCACCTGCCAGCAGGCCTGACTCATGTCCCCCTGGACCCACACCCACCCAGCAGTGATGGGCACCTGCCAGCAGGCCCGACTCATATCCCCCTGGACCCCCATCCACCCAGCATTGACGGGCACCTGCCAGCAGTCCCCGACTCATATCCCCCAGCACCCCCACACACCCAGCAGTGATGGCACCTGCCAGCAGGCCCCGACTCATGTCCCCCAGCAACCCCACCCATCCAGCAGTGATGGGCACCTGCCAGCAGGCCCCGACTCATGTCACCCAGCAGCCTCACCGACCCAGCAGTGAAGGGCACCTGCCAGCAGGCCCCGACTCATGTCCCCCTGTACCCTCACCCATCCAGCATTGATGGGCACCTGCCAGCAGGCCCTGACTCATGTCCCCCAGCTCCCCCAACCACCCAGCAGTGATGGGCACCTGCCAGCAGGCCCCGACTCATGTCCCCCTGCACCCCCACCTACCCAGCATTGACGGGCACCTGCCAGCAGGCCCCGACTCATGTCCCCCAGCACCCCCATCCACCCAGCAGTGATGGACACCTGCCAGCAGGCCCCGACTCATGTCCCCCTGGACCCCCACCCACCCAGCATTGACTGGCACCTGCCAGCATGCCCCGACTCATGTCCCCCTGGACCCCCACCCACCCAGCATTGACGGGCACCTGCCAGCAGGCCCCGACTCATGTCCTCCAGCACCTCCACCCACCCAGCAGTGATGTGCACCTGCCAGCAGGCCCCACCTCATGTCCACCTGGACCCCCACCCACCTAGCATTGATGGGCACCTGCCAGCAGGCCCCGACTCATGTCCCCCCAACACATCATCATGATCCACAATCATGTGACTCATGGCCTCTCAAATCCCACCGCACACCACCCCTGTGCAAAGACCCGAACAAGTATCCATTCCACCCCACATTGAAATGCCCATTCCATGATACAACCCAAATGGCAAGAATTTACATCAACACATGTCTGTCACAAACCCACAATGGGTGCTGGTGATTGTGACAACCTACACCGTGACATGCATGAAACCAATGAGAGAATACCACACATCAAAGTAATACAACAAAATGTATTGAACAGAAAAATAATGTAATCAAATGAAAACATGAAAAAAAGTATCAAAAAAGATGAAATGCAGCATGTCCAAAACAGAAAATCATGAAGTCTGAATCCAAATTAATCGAAATGAAAATGTGTCCAAAGTCTCCGGCCAAGAAATCAAATCCAAAGGAAACGGAAAATCCACTGATCCAAGGCGAGAAAATTAAAAATAGATAAATCCACTGTTCAACTATGTACAAAGAAGTAATTCAGGGTCCATGAGCCCAACGAATGAAACGAAACCTAGCAAAAAAAATGACCTAATAAAGAACTATAAACAAAAAGGCAGGGCATAATCCAAGTGTCCCAAATGAATGAAAAAGATTAAAAAAAAAAAGAAAAAGATAAAGGAAACCTAAAACTACAAACTATATACAATGGCGACAGGCTAGTCCAACGGCACACTTCCCGATTTCCTGGGCCAGGGCATCATCGAACTCCTGCTCGATGTCCTGGAGGCGGTCCTCTTCCATGGCCCTGAGGGTGCGCAGGGACGATGACATGTTGACCTCCAACTCCCTGCGAATTGCCTCGAAGCACTCGGCCCGCCTCAGTGCCCTCCGCATGGAGTTCTCTGCTCTGACCATTGTGAGCCGTGCCCCGTCCGCCTGCTGCCGCTGCGCGTCTATGGCGTGGCCCAACCGCTTGGTTGATAAACCAAGAACTCCACAATTCTACATACTCCCCAAGATACACAAGTCCCTAACTAGACCACCAGGGAGACCTATTGTTTCGGGCTGTGACTCAATTTTGGAGCCACATTCAAAGATTGCAGATCACTTTATGCAACCAATGGTGAGAAAGATGGATTCATTTGTAAAGGATACAACACAAATAACAAATTTGATTGAGATTGAAGGCAGACCCTTTGATAACAATGTTCAGATTTTGATCAGCTTAGATGTAGTAGCATTATACACAAATATACCACAGAGAGCATTGCTTGATGTATTGGAAGAAAGATTACTGACAGAAACTATGAATACCAATGCCCCAGTGTCTTTCATTATGTGGTGCGCCGAGATGGCACTTATGGAAAGCTACTTCCATTTTAATGGTTCATTCTTCAAACAAATACAGGGAACGGCCATGGGAGCCACCCTAGCCCCGAGTATTGCGAACCTGTATATGGAGGCTTTTGAAAAACACTGCATCTATAGTGACACTAACCCTTATAAGAAAAATATACTATTGTGGAAGAGGTACATAGATGATGTGTTGATCATCTGGAGAGGAGAAGAAGAAGAGGCAATAAGATTCTTTGATTGGATTAACCATCAAAACCAACATTTAAGGTTTACGGAAAACACAAGCAAGGTAGAAATTAATGATCTGGATATTACCATCAAAGTAGACCCTATAAAGGGAGAACTTTTTGTGAAACCATACAAGAAATCCACTGATTGCAATACTTTGATGCATTATACTAGTTTCCATCCAAGGCATACACGCAATAATCTACCTTTTGGTCAATTTGTTCGGCTAAAAAAGAACAGCACTAATAGTGCAGACTATTTTTTTTATTTGTTTTTTATTTTATTGATATATGGTTATACAATTGACAACCTTTTATCAAGTTAAAACTGATTAGAAACTTTTCCTTAGATTTTAAGTAACTGTCAAATTTCCTGTCATGGTTTTTTCACACATGGATAGCTGCTTCTGTATAGTGATGGAGAATTTGACTACATCAAGAGATACTGATGTTTTTTCGCCCGATTGAAGCATTTTCCACCATAGTTCTCTTGATTTGTATCCATATTTGTTAATGATGGGAATCATGTGAACAGTTCTTTGTGGTGATGGAGCCAGGCAAATCATGAATAGATGATACAGATTCTCTGATGACTCAGGGTCTTGACAAAGTCTGCAATTCAGAGAGGTATCGTGGTTTCGTGGCCAGGCAGTTTCTCGTGTTTTAATTAGATTGAGCCGGAATCTAAAAAATTGATCTCTGAAATACCAGTGCAGAAACAGTCTTAGATATCTTGGTAAGGAATTTGGTCTTTTGCTGTCCTCCCACGGTTTCCCATAGGTCTTGCATGTTAAGCATTCATTTTCGGTTCTGAACCAGTCATAGGAGTACAGTTTTTTTTTTACTTTGTCCGGGTTGTTGTTTAGAGTATCCATTTGTTCTCCTGTAGCATCAAGTAGACGTCGACATTCTGTTTGCCACTCGCTCAGAGTTGGATCAAATTCTTCCATGAGAGCTTTTCTTAGGCACTTACATCCGCCTTTAGGATTTAGCTCCATGCATTTTCTATAGAATGATAACATCTTCCATTCGACAATCGCTAGCATGGAGGTTAGCTCTCTGCGGATTGCCTGTATTGGAGTGCCTTTAGGAAGGCAAAGTATGTTTTTCCAAAAGTGGCCTTCTAGAACTGCCCAATTTTGGCTTTAAAATTGAATGACGTTTCGGCGCCATAGGTAAGGATCGGAATTACCTTCGCTTTGTAGAATTTAATAATTGGAATCAGACTGAAGAACAGTATCGTTTCAGGATAATTTTGCCTAGACCTGTCAGGTTCAGAACTTTTTTTCTTAGTGGTTAGAGCCACGCAGCATCGATTCTGCTTGTGTTAACACAAACTCCTAGATATTTAAAGGATTGAACTACGGGGATTTTTATTCCGAGTAGAGACCAGTGCATTGTTTTAGTTCGTAACTGGCTCCTCTGAACACCAAAAGGTAGTATGGCCGATTTTTGTGGATTAATTGTAAGTCCATTGGTTTCCACATACTGTTGTAGGGTGTTTAATTGTCTTTGAAGACCGATTGGAGTTTGGTCTATGAGGACCACATCATCAGCATATACTAGGCAACTGACTTGGGTGTTTGCTATTGAAGGGGGAAAACATCTGATGTTTTTAGCTGCAGCAGCCATGTCAGAAATGAAAAGGTTGAATATTTCAGAGGCCATCGGGCAGCCTTGTTTGACGCCTTTGTTGGTTGGAATTGGCTCGGTTAATAGACCAGTTTTATTGAACTGAACACGGAGAGTAGTATGATGGTGAAATTCTTTAATGGGGTCTATGATTGAAACAGGACAGCCCCATTTTTCTAGTTTGGTCCATAGCTTTTGGCGTGAAATGCTATCAAACGCTTGAGTTAAGTCAACAAAAGCTATGTACATTTTCAGATCTTTTCTTCTCTCTGTGCGGCTTTTCAACATATTTAGAATGAATATGTTAAGGGATGTCCCAATACCTTGAACAAAACCTGATTGCCATGGGTCGAAATGGCCTGATGTAGTTGCCCAATTTCGCAAAGCTAGTACAAGTGTGCCGAATACTTTGCCCATGGAATCTAGCAGCGCTATGGGGCGATAATTGGATGGAATCTGTCGGATGCCCTTTTTGTGAATGGGTACGATTATCGCTTCCTTCCAAGAAGTAGGAATTTTTTGAGTTGATGTAATATAGTCGAACAGAATTAATAGAAGTTTCACCCATTCTTCTGGATTTTCTTTAAGGGCAGCATTGCTGATTCCATCAGGGCCATGTGCATTGGATTTTGACAACTTCAAAATGACATTCTCGATGATACTCACTGAGGTGTCTATTAAATGCCATTTCTCATTGACTTGCAGACTATAGAGAAGGGGCACAAAAATTGAGAACTAATCTGCACAAAAGAGGTTATCCCACTAAACGCAATGAAGAGTGCAGATAACAACAACAGAGGGGCGATCCTGGAGCAAAACCCCAGAGATAAGAATAAAAATAATTTAGTGTTCGTGAATACGTTCAGTAATCTATCCAACAGAATCCAAAAAATTATTCACCATAACTGGGGGATTCTTGAGAAAGGCAATGTTCCATTACAGAGACCATTAATGGCATTTCGAAGAAGTAGATCTATAAGAGACTAGGTAATGCGGAATGACATTACCAAACAGATAAAACCACAAATGACGCTAACACAGTCTTGGGGTATGAAAGCCCCAGAAGGACATTTTCCATGTGGATCTTGCTCTTGTTGCCAACAGACAAAGAAAACTGTGTAGATCAATCTAGGTCTAAAGAACCCATGGAAGCAGAAAGTCCTGACTAATTGCAACACTGCTTTTGTGATATATGTCATTTGGTGCCCCTGTAATAAGATATATATAGGGAAGATGGAAAGAAAATTTAAAACCCGGATGACAGAGCACAAGAGTTGCATAAGAAATAGAGTGCATTCGGCCCCTCTGGTGGGTCACTTCATAGAAATGATACACAAAGTAGAAGAACTACGCTGGTCTGTGGTCTACATGGTTAGAACCATGAATGTTGTGTATCTTGACAGGAGGAAGTTAGCCCAGAAAGAAAAGGAATTAATCTTTCTCACAAAAAGTGCGGAATTGGGACTTAATGAAAAGAGTGAATAACAAAACTAACTCTGTGCTCTGTTTTTTAAATACAAGTTGCCTTAGAAGATTCAGGATGAAATATGACCTAGAGTGAGGAGAAGTCGGTAGTAAGTATTGGACTTTTGGGCTTGACGTGCTTAGTAAAGCACACATCCCGTCAAAGAGTTTTCAAAACATTTGCCCCAACTTAACAAACTGTGTTCCCCATACATTCAAACAATGACAATATGTCGTTCTCACACAGGGAGAGTCAAGGACAAGCACTCCCCTCTGGGGGCGATGCCTTGACTATGGAAAGGTGATTCCCTTATTTTGAAAATCTGGGTTCCCGAAGTCGACGTAAGCCACATAGACCCTCCCCACATGAGTGGTTTGTAAAGGCTGAGCTGCATTGGAGACCTGTTCACAAAATCGTGATTTTTTTCTACCACAGAGCTCGAATGAGGCAAAGGCAAAGGGAATGAGGCAAAGGGAATGCTAGCGCTAAATCAGCCACGCGGTCATTCTAGGAACTTACAACTAAAATCAGCACTACTCACGGAGCGATACATGTGTGTGGCCGACGCCGCTAGAAGGTTTGCGGTCGATTGTGCCGGGACCGTGCCATTCCTGCGGTGTGGTGGTGTCTTGCGGCGAGTGTATACAATAGGGCTAGATGGGGGCCAGAGGCAGGGAAGGCGGTTTTGCCATTTTAAAGGAGAGAGAGACTATCAGAACTCCGCCTCCCGATCACGTGACTTGTTGGTCACGTGAGCCCCTAACCCAATAAAAAGCAGGATAAAGCAAGGGAGATAGAGGGAAACAGCTGAGGATCAGAGACAGGAGCGTGACCCGACAGAGTTGTTGGACAGCCTGATGAAAGCATTCGTCTAAACTCCAGTGAAGGCGGCAAGGGCATCCCATTTAAAGGTAAAAGTAGATAACCTTAGGGGACATGTCTAACCTGTTTTAGAAGTAAAAATGGGACATAGAATAAAGGCAAAACACCTGATGTGTGTCCCCCCCCCTTTTCTTGTATCGCTCTAGATTACACCATACAGAGTTGTTGTTTTTTTTTCTCCACCTGGGATAAAGGAAGAAGACTGATTCCAAAAGAAGTGCTACAAGTCATAAGCAAATGATGAAACAAAACAGAAATCTGTTTAACTACATTTAGTAGGTCAGTATAAAGGAGTACATGTGGGTTTATAGCACAATAATTTGGGAAATAGAATAATGACCAATCTATGGTTTATAAACTAACTCACTAGTGATTTTTTTGCAAATAGGAACGCCTCCTAGTGATTCTAGTGATCTTTATCTGTGTGAGAGTCAAGCAACCCCACCACTAGAGGGCCTTGGAAATTGGTTTCAAAAATCGGAAGGACCCCATAAAGAAGACACACTAAAAGGAATCAGCTAACAAAAGGTAAAAATATTGAGATACACTGTGTTATCCGATGTATTAACCTGATGACGCACTATAAACTGGCGAATTGCTCAGTGAGGTGTTAAAGACATCATCATAAGAGACAACAATGTGGCAAATTATAACCTTGTTAACCATTGTTGTGAGACATAAAAGTCGATAACATGCTGAATTATGTTTTAGACAAACCTAGATGCTAAAAGGGGCAGGGAGTTGATGCGAGGTTAGATGTAAAGAAGGTGATAATCTAAAAAATGAGTGTGTAAGTGTGGAAGGAATGAAACATGTCGGGTATGGTTTGAATGTGGTATGAAAGTAAGCATGGGTTTCATGAAGTTGAAGTGAAAGGTTTTTACGGACTAAGCTGCATGGCTCTATGATAAAGGTAAGCACCTTTGAATATCCAGGTTAAGAAATGAATTTTGTGAAATGTTAAATGGTCAAATGATACATGAGATTAAATGTACACAGCGATAGTGTATCGCAATGTTGTAGATTTTGTGATTCTGTATAAACACTTGAACAACTCTCCATAAAAATGGAGTGGTGATAAAAAGAAAAAAGAATAAAAGATAAAACGTTTTTTTATGTGTTGAAATATGAAAAATAAATAACTATTTTTGATAAAAAAGTGGTGCAGCCTATGAGAATTTAATGGTGACTAATCTCATATAGTAGGGTTCAACTTTTCTATGGACTTGGGGAAGCAAGGGGCCAAGTGAACATTGTGTATTGTTTAATAGTTCTTGTTTTTAGAGGGCTGTTCACTATTGGTCATAAAAATTATTACCTCTAGTTTTCTCTGAGTTGATTGTGGCCCAACCGTTGCCATACGGAAGACACTTGTAATCCTGGGTCCTCCTTCCCACTGGCCGATGTCGATGGGCTGAGCCATCATGGCTCCCACCTTGTTGCTTCTGCTGCTGTGCCTGTGCCTGTGCCCCTGCTCTTCCTGCCTGCACGTCCTCCTCTGGATGGGGTGCAGTTGTTGTGGTGGCCACCCTTGCTGGACGTCCAACTCCCGACTGTGGCAGGGATGTGTCCCCCACCAGCCTGGCTGCTGGGTCAGAGGCAGCTCCACACGGTACCCAGGTGATACATTGGTGGGAAGATGGCATGGAGGACGACTGGCGCGTAGGGTGTTCAGGTGAGGAGGGGGTTGGAACAAGGTCCAGCATACGGAGGAATCCAGCCCTGGTGACCAGTCTCAGTAGGTCAACGCGGTCAATGAGGCATTCGAGGTGACGTGCAGTGTCTTCATGAAAACACTGCAGGTCACCTCACATGCCCAGTTGACACAACGCCATCCCACTCAGGACAGGCTCAACCCGGTCCCGGATAGCCACGCCCGCAGGGAGAGGAAGGCCAGTTGTTGTAAGCAGATCCCCTCCCTGAAAACGGGTCTGGACATAGGCACCCCTGCTGGTGCGGGATGATGCAGTCACAGGATCGGGGACAGGATTACACACAGGCACCTGTGCTGCCTCCTGTCCCTGCACTGCACCACTAGAACCAGTGGAATCCCGACCTCCAGACCCCGTGTGTGTCCCTTCATTGGCCTCCTCCTTCACCAAACCCCCCACCAACCTGGATGACTCTGTGCCATCTTCCTCCGTTGGACCCTGTGGGGTCTCAGCTTCCCCTTCTGCTGCCGAGGAGTCCACCTCCAACCTCTGCCTCTTGGACCTACCCTCGGCAGCTGCGGCCTGGGATGCAGCACCAGACTCCTCACTCCCCGACAAGATGGCAACCTGGGAGGGGAGCCGGGCCTTGCGTCTCCGGCTGGTGGTGCAATCCCTGCCTCTTTGCTCCACAGCTCCCCCTCGGCCCTCTCCATCAGTTGATGCTGCATACAGGGAGAGATAGAACACAGGCATCAGGGCACTGGACAATGGACTGATACACACATGACAGTTGTACATAAGTGTCAGTGTCAAACTTCAGACATGGCATCACACTCCCCAACACACATGTCATTTCAGCTCACAAACATGAGCTATTCAACAGCAATATTGCACCAGGCAGCACCATCCATACACAAATAACAGCACGAGCAGCCGAAGGTGAGCCTGATGTCACATGAAACACAGGGAGTGCACAACACATGCACACAGGCCACCGCACTTACATGCATGTGTACATCTCCACCAACTGTCGCAGTGATGAGATCGCCATCCATGTCACACCTGGCATTCAGCCTTCTACATGTCAGTGTCACATGCATCCATGTTGCATCACAGTTTCACACTTGTCAAATACACACACATGCACATGTACACAGTACAGATACATGCAGCTGGAACCACCATCCATGTGTGACACCACAACCATGCCAACGTACATACACAGTAATTCAAACATGTGTGCTCCCACACCTGCATTTGGCCTGCATGCTTACCAACACATACAGCATCCATGTGTCTCACACATGAGAGGACTCACATGTGTCAGCCTCATGTCCCTGTACATACACATCCATAGATGGCCCTACAAAAACACATGTGCAACCTGCACACTACTGGCACACCACAACACGCACAGCGTCCAATCAGTATTCATACAGTAATACAGTACACTTACCGCTGGACTCCAGACGGGTCTGCCTCTCAAGGACCTGGACGTGGAGTGCTGGGCGTGTGCATTCCAGGACCCTCATTTTGGTGGTCCGACAGGTGGCCCCGGTGCCCCTTGGCATCCGCTGCCTCCAAGAGGCGCTGGTCCTTGTAGAGGGTCCTGGACCTGAAGTCCTCCCAGCGCTTCCAGACATGTTTGATGTCGCGGATTGCCACCCCCTCCTCGTTGATGGCAGTCACGATGTCCATGCAGATCCTGGTCCATCCTTTATTGTCGGCACGCGAACTTCCAAAGAGGGCATCATACTGCCCCAGGACTTGCTCCACCAGGACACCAATTTCCCTGGCACTGAAGCTGGTGGCCCTCTGCCTCTCTGGCTGGGGTTTTCCAGTGGTGTCAGATGGTTCTGTGCCCAATATGGCAACCCCAGAGGCGGGTGTGGGTGGGCAACTGGGTCCTGGGGCTGGGCTGTGGAGAGATGGTATCCCAGTCAGCAGTGTGGTCTTCCGTGTGTTTTTGCATGGCCAGCTTGATATGGAGTGATTTGGCATGTGAAGAAAGTGCATGTCAGCATGAAATCTGAGGAAAGGCCATAAGCGCGTTTCCCTCGCGACGGGTGCATATTGATTCGGCACATGATAAAACTGCACATCGGCCTGTGAATGCGTGTAATCCGAGGAAAGCGCCTAAACGCGTAAGTGACATGATGCGTGGGCGTTTCCCTCAGCACGGGTTAAAGGCGAGCGGGTCCTGGCAGTTCCCTGTACTTGCCTTTCGTGGAGACCGACGTGTGTGTTGCTACTTCGTGTTGTTTCGCCACCATCACAACCGCCAAAAGAAGAGATACGTCCTTGATAGCTGTGAAGTTGTGATGGTGGCGAAACAACACGAAGTAGCAACACACACGTCGGTCTCCACGAAAGGCAAGTACAGCAAACTGCCGGGACCCGCTTCTCTTCTTTTGGCGGGGGTATTGGCTACGCGTGTTTTTCTGCATCACGCCAGACAGTGAGTCGCGCATGCTATTTTCCCACTGTGGTGCCCCTATGTATCGCACCCTTTTTCGAGGTCATAGTAGACTGCGTGTCCCATGCGTACACATTTTTCATTTTCCTCTGTGCCACTGCGTACTGCGGGAGGTTAATTCCACGCACGTAGGCTGCAGGGGTTGCGTGCATGGTTTTACTGCAGTTTTGGGGTGCCTGAGCATTGCGTGACCTGTCACTGCATCACTGGGGTCACATACAGCCTTGCAGGGGTGCTGTTAACATCGTGCATCCCACCCCCTTCACGCCAATTGCCCAGGACAATTGTGGTGTACACCTCCCATTGGCACTACTCCATCTGTGCCGGCACTACTCCATCTGTGCCATGGTTGGAAAGCCACCAAAGGTGAGGGGCACATCTGCTGGGCATACTCCTCGTGGCGGGTGTGGTCAGGGACTTAGCAGGGGTGACCAGGGAGTAGGGGACTCCAGGGTGTCCAGGGTGGCCGCAGAGGGGGAAGAGTCAGGGGTGCGCCACTTGAGCACAATGATGTGACATGTGTTGGTGCAGTCATGCAAGCACCCCCTGTGGTTCTGGGAGATGCAGCATCTGCATCTGGCATTGGCGCCCGTGTGACCCGGCAGTCAATTTCATCGACTGCCACGGGCCCAAGGGGAGTGGTAGCTGCAGGTGCAGCTGTGGACACCACCACCCAGGCTCAGGGTCTGCCAGCGCAGGCTGCGTTGGCACTTGAAGAATCACTGGAAGATTTCCAGCAGGTCAGGAGGAATACCGTAGGTGCATGCAGGGCTGCCCTGACCAAGAGACTTGTCCCTGGGGCAGCAATGTCATCTGCTGCCGTGACCAGCCGGGTGTTGGCAACTGCAGGGGCAGATGCAG
The DNA here is from genome assembly GCF_040938575.1 of Ambystoma mexicanum. Classification (NCBI taxonomy): domain Eukaryota; kingdom Metazoa; phylum Chordata; class Amphibia; order Caudata; family Ambystomatidae; genus Ambystoma; species Ambystoma mexicanum. The sequence goes on along the minus strand of NC_090937.1, from coordinate 1,507,222,726 downwards.
CCAACAACACCACGGTTGTGAGACTACGAACCAGGACAGTCGCGGTCAATGACCCTGGCACAGCGGATGGTGCTGCGCAGGGTCCATTCCAGGGCACCCAGCAGCCACTGATGTAAGTCAGGCTTTCGGTCGTCCTTCAACCTGCCACTCCCTTGGTTCAATCCACTGATCCCACTGGCCAT